>NC_143104.1:600000-1200000 GCF_061535455.1 Colias philodice
AATTATAATTATATAGTTAGACTCATGTTTTATTAGTTAAAGTTAAGTATGACAAAATAAGAAAATGATGAAATTTTATTTTTATGTAGGTATAACTTTTACAAGACTATAAAGAAGGTCACTTTAGTTCTTGATAAAACTTTATTTGTTAGTAGCTTTTTAATAAAATAAGGTACGGTTATCTTTTGATTTTTTTTATTAACAGATTCAATGTTAATAAAAATTGGCGATTTGCGTGAGGATGTAGTGGAAATTAGTAACCTTGCGCGTGGTCAATCATCAATCATCAATCATCAATACATATAATAAAATTCTAGAAAAGTGATGTCTGTACAATGAAAATATGTAAAAAAAATTAGCAGGGGTTAAATTATTAAATCGATCCCAAACCCAAAACTGTAGTTAAAGCATATTTTCCGACGCTGGTTCTTAGATAAAGTGTATCAAAATCGGTTCATCCATTTATTATACCTTTATAGGGGTAAAAGTGGGAATGTGGGAAAAAATATTAGTTATATTTTTATCCAATTCGGTTTATCCATTACAGCTTCTATTAGATTACAGCGGTAAAAGTGGGAATGAACAATAATGGAATGTTGTCAAATAATAGATATACTCAAGCGGTAGATAATATATCAAAATATGAAAGAGCAACGTGTGAATTACAATTAATAATGTTTTATCGAAATCGGTTCATCCGTTTATTACATACAAGACAAGCACTTTAGGGGTGACAGTTAGATAAATAAACCAAATGGAGCATCAAACGACAGGATATGACGTGTACATATAGGTACAATTAGATAATATGGTTTACATCAAAATCGGTTATCCCATTTACTAGGGGTGGAAAGGGAATGGGTTGAAAATCTATTAAAGAAGAGGGGGATATGGGAGCGAGAGGATAGCCACACACTGGAAATTTTGAACTCTACTGAAAGCCACATAGGCTTGGCCCTTGGCAATTTTTTTTCCTAAAGATACCACTTCTTTTGTCACTGTGGTCCATTACAATTTGTGCACGGTTGATGATGATGTCAAGGAGCAACAAACTTATAGATATCAATATGATATAGGAATGTAAAATGGAGGTAGGTCTCGCTTACTTGAAAATAAGAAACCGAAGTTTAAAATTTAAAAATTAAAAAAAAAACCAACGCAACGAATGTAAAGGAATAAATAATAATTTTACAAACTTCCCGAGGATCTTTAAAATTAAGTACCATTATAAAAAAAATATAATATATGATATGATAATGATGGTATGGCAGCTCCGACGACTTTGTTTTTTTATTTTTATAAATATTTAAAATGGTATTTATTAATTTTTATTGCACGGTCTAAACGGTTTAGTTACTACAGGCGTGAGACAGGAAAGATCTGCAGGCCGAGACGGCAGAGATTAGAATAAACGCTATGGAATAGAAACTGCTATCGCTAATTATTATTGACATAAGCTCATCACATTTTAGTAATGGTTCGGTCACACTACCAAAATTACGATGACGACAACGACCAAAATTCTCATCCAGACCAAATTTGTTCAAAATAAAATATTAAAATTTCCCGTCATACTGGTACTCAGAAGAAAAAAAATTTCGAGGTCAATTAATAAAAAATAGATTTTTTTCGATTTTCTAGGAGCTACCGTTTCTACGAAAAATTTATTTATTCATTCATTCAAAAAAAAAAAATTCCAAGCACCAGAACGACAGGAAATTTTAATATTTTATTCTAATTGTGTTTAGCACTATTTTGTTAAATTGCGACTGGATGAAAATTTTGTTTGTGGTCGTCGTCGTCGTTGGTAGGGTGAACAAATCCTTAGCAAAACATCATACGCTTATGTCAATTATTAGTATCGATAGCGGATTCTATTCCTTTGCGTTTTGACGTTTGTCTCGGCGCTCAGTTGCTTGACGATTTATTAACAAAAACATCCATACAAGGAAGGAAGAAAAATAAATTTGCTCCCTTCCCCTCTGGTGCCTAAAAATAAATTTTACGTAGAAAATTAATTAGGTATTTATTTTTTTATTTTTTAGCTCAGTTTAGTAATAAATTTTACTAATAGTTCTTTGTATTATTTATGGTAGTACGTGTTTTTCCTTTAAATTCAATAAAAAAGAAGGGTTGCACTCCGGGAGTGCCGGCAGAAGTGAATACTTGATTATTAACGTTGAGCATGTTTGATATTTTGGAATGGTATTCGTCTTACGCTTTTTCGATCAGGTCACGTGTCCTGACGCGAGTTTAAGATTTTATACCCATTACAGAAAAAGTGCTCAACGCCGCTAAAGAATTTTTCACTTCAAAAATTAAGTAGTAACTACTATACAGTCACTATTCCACGCGGACGAAGTCGCGGGCACAGCTAGTTTAGAATATTATAGTAGGATTAGTAGGATTGTCACGACACTTACCTATAGAACCCGGACTTGTTTTCAGCGTTGTCCTTAATGCTCTTCTTGGTATCCACTTCGCTGAGCACCACAAAGAAGTGGTGGCACTTGTCGCACTTGACGAACCGCGTCGAGCTGACGAACGTCTCGACGTGAGTGCACGGGTCTCCGCATTTAGGGCACGTTAGCACACCACTGCCCGACTTCTTGCCTCCTGAGGAGCCTGGAAGGTTGGTTTTATGTAAATTGTAGTTTGCTGAATGCTAATCTGTACTTAATATTATAAAGCTGAAGAGTTTGTTTGTTTGTTTGAACGCGCTAATCTCAGGAACGTCCGATTTGAAAAAATATTTCGGTGTTAGATAGCCCATTCATCGAGGAAGGCTATAAGCTATATATCATCGCGATAAGACCAACAGGAACGGAGCCACACGGGTGAAACCGCGGAGCGCAGCAAGTTTATGCTATAGGTATAGGTAATTCAGCTGGTGGTTCGGTAGATACTAGATAGTAAGTGACTTGAACCACTCGTAAAGAGTATGGAATATGGCAGGAGTAAATGGGCATTGAAATATGGCAATGTTTGTTGAGTTAGAATAGATACAGCTGGAGTATGAAGAAATGTTGTTTGGGGAAATTCAGCGGATTGGAAATCGAAATAGGCTGATTCAAAACTAGTATGAATGATATAATTGAAATTCAGTAATGTTGAATAGCGTTCGGTATAATATGATAAGTGAGAATTTGAATAACCGATTCAAAATAGGGACAAATATTTTTCGTGTAATTATTTTTAATCATTCAGATATAATCACAAAGTTATAACAAACGAAGTAACTTTCTTTGCTCTTATTACACAATCTAATCTAAATCCCTTTTATACGTGATTGCGATACATCGCACATGTCAGATTATGTTTTTGTATCATTAAACATTGTTTAACTTTCACCCATTCTCTGTATTTCTAATAGTTAAATAAACAATTTTGAAACTAAATCAAACAAAGACAACTAAACTTTCTTGATTATACTATGTAGAAAGGAAATAGGAGTGCCTTTACTAAGTGAGGAAAATGGTACTTGCATTATGCAATGTTCTAGTTCCCTTGCGGTTTCTCCGTGTCACAAATTACTCCCGATCATTACATTTAAGTACCCCAGTAATAACTCCTCAATTAACATTTCGTACATCACAAGAATGTCACTGAGCAGCGATATCTTTGAGATTATGATGTTCTGAATATTTATTACTTAATTGCATGGTAATGATAGTGCCCTTACAGCAGACCATAATCTCCGTCTGTCTGGTACGAGTTAATCACGTCGACGTGTCGGGGAAGAATTATCACCTGTCCGTAAAGTTCATGAGCCGTTAAAGGTAATGTGCAATGACTCGAAATATATGTGAAGTCAGTGTGTTATCTGTAGAATCAAGTCTTTATTCATCCAATTAAATCGTTGAAAACTTGACAGTTTTCTGGAGCTTCTGTTTTACTTACTAATTGGATATCGTTTTGTTTCACTTTCTTTTGTACTGTGCAGGACCAGTGATTTGTTCGTCTATTTATATATCACAAAGTTCTCTCTCGATTTAAAATCGCATCAGGGTTGCATCTTTTGCTGAATCAGATACAGAACAAAAATGAAAGAAGTAAGGGAAGTACGGCGTCATAAAACTATATTGCAAATGCGATTAGATCTAGAAGTGGAATTTTAGATAGCAATAGTAAATTCAGTTAGCTTATTGCTCTTATCATCTATTTGATTTGACTGTACAATTCCGTACTGAGTGTTCGCCAAAACTATTTCCTCTCTAGCACTGCCACCTCGGTGTCGTTCACCTCTCGCCCATTTGTTTATCAATTCTTTATTCTATTATTTACATTCGGGTCACATATTGTTATATTTACGTTAGGCCTTTTATCTACAATGTTGCTGCCGGGTGCGATAACAGATAGTACTAAAAATAATAGTACATTATTATTATTATCATGAACTTTGAAAAGGTAAGGAATATTCCGCTTGGTTTCAATAGAAGTTATGACAAATAACGTGAAAGTTTAAATTTGTCTAGAACCAAAGTTAAGCCTTGATGACTTGATGGATATAAAATTATACCTATAGATACAATACATCATGACTAGAGAATCCAATCCCGCATCAAAATCGCGATCCCGCAAGCCTGCGGGATTAAGATCAGCAATCCCGCGGATCCCGCGGGATTTGCGGGATTGATTTTAATTATTATTATTTTTGTTTCATGTAATTTAAAGAAAGAAAATACACACAAATATTTTTAATTATTCTTATCAACATCTAAGCAAAGTTATCACTTATATTATAAATGAAATATAATGATGTTTAAGACAATACAATATTCACAATATTTCACGTTTCATATTTAGATTTTTATTTGAAATAGAAAATATTCATTGGTTTTAGAGGCATTTAAAATCAGCTTTTTTTTTTTTTGAAAATACTTTCGAAGAAATGATAAAGTATCTAACGTTTCATCTTTTAGATTTGATCTTATCTTGTTGCATAAATAGCCAGCGGCGGAAAAAGCAAGCTCGGCTTCCACACTTGTAGGCGGAATTGACTTTACATATGTATAAACAGCTTCCAAATACTTCCCCCTATTCCCTCCACATTCAAAAAGTGTCAATATCAAATCAGTTGAATTATCTCGAGTGGGTACACGCACAGCAGCTCTAAACTCTGCCACCCATTCAGTACGCGCAAAGTTAAATCCCTGTGCGCCGTAGGGGAATCCCCAGTCATAGAGTACTGGAACTGACATTGATTACGTTCCGTTCCGTCCGATAATAGTTCCGATCATCGTCTGAGCCTATTTTTCTTACTTTTTTTCAATCCCGCGAACGTGCGGGATCCCGCATGAGTAATCCCGCATTTTTGATCCCGCAAAAAAGGTGCGGGATCCCGCATTAGCGGGATCCCGCGTTTGCGGGATTGGATTCCCTAATCATGACCAAACAAATTATTCATTCGTATAGGCACCCGAGCAAAATCTATTTCACATTTTTTAAGGTTTTAACAATAAAGGTGAATCCAATCATGATCAAGTGTTTTGTAACCATTCGAAAAAGGTTCGGAGCGAGAGAATCTCATTTTCTTTTATATTATTGCAAACCCTCTACCAAAAGCTGTTCACATTCCTTTTCATTTTCTATTTAATCCTATCCCAATTTTCCATTTAAATCATAACTCATCTCAACAAACTCAATCTCGGAAACATAACGATCTACCTTACCTAACTGTCCAGGTACTTTTACATTCATCAAATTTCAATGTATTGGTATATTGGATACCTATACGCTATCTTGTTCTTTAAAAGCCGGTCAAAATGAAGTCTGCACTGACTCTTAATCACTAGATATATATTTAGTTTGTCCACCGATTAACATTAACCTTGTTACGGATGTCGTAACGACTTCTGAGCAAGGCGTTTGACCCGCTTGGGTTTTTTCTAAGTCGAGTTCGTAACCTTGCTGTTTGAAATGGTGGTAGTGAGGTTAAACGTGAATGCATATCTTTATATGTACGAACGAAGGCCACAGTTAAAGCTGCAGCCGACACAGATTTTCGTTTTCGAAATAAATATATTTAGTATGTGCTTGTCCAGATTGTAAGCTGTGTGCCAAACTGCTTCATTTAAATCTATTTTGGCGGCTATTTCTACTGGATTGTGTAAGAAACACTATAAACTTTACATTTTGCACGCCTCATAAGCGATGCGTTGAGGTGGGTACTACTGTCACTTCGCGCAAAACATCTGATTTTTCAAACTTAAGGCTGCAGTCTAGCAAAATTGCGTTTTCAACAAGTTATTTGACAATTTTTTCCCGGCTAATGAAATGATAAACTGAATTTTTTTTTCTTGTTTATCAATTAGTGTTATATACGCAATGCGCGTGAATTTTTTCACATTTATAAAGTTACTTTATGTTACCTTAATCAGGCCTTCAAGATAAGTCTCTTTCCCCCAAAATCATTTCGAGCTAAGTTTGTGCACTCACTACGTTGCAACCGATTACAATTTACACAATCTGATCAGCGCATTATTATCCTTATATAGTCGTTATTAAAAACTGCTGAATACAATTGCCGAAAAACTTATGATTTTCTTAATTAGAGCGTTATAAATTCATTAAATTTCCCATTTTTTGCCTTACAAAATCGATTGATAAATACTGCTAAAAGTTATTTTTTCCATTAATTTATTCGAGTTGGTTGAAGACCAATGAGTATTAATCCTTTAAAAAATTTTTTTTTTAATTTTGATAATTCTTTAAATATTAAAAAAATATTTAAAATAATAAGGAAAAATCCTAGCGAATTTCTTTAGTCGCGCTCCTTAGGCCGGAGCGTTCTGACGTGTGCTCTACGCTCGATTTTCCTTCATACCGAAGTGAAAGTTGCTCTACTTCATTAAATTTAATATTTTTGTTAATTGATTATTTTTATCTTAGTTTTGTGCAAATATTCGTATTTTTAAACATTTGATTTCGATATGGAAAATAAACGAAAAAAATACGCGTGTAACTACTAGAAAAAAAATTATCTTCGAACATAAAGTTAATGAAACCAAATAGATTGCAAAGGTGATTGGCAACAATTTCTTTATTTTACGGGGTGTCAGTAAAGGGATGTATATTTCTTTAAAACTAAAGTAAGCTCATAAATTTTCTTATAATATAATTTTTTTGAAGTTTCAAAAATATTTATTTTTCGTTTGAGAAATACGAAATATAATATAAACTTGTATTGAGAACTTGAACTTCCCAAGTTCATCCGGGGAAATCCCCATACGGGGAAAATGATTTGTTTACTCCAAAATTAATCCGAGGTGTTTTAATTTTTTCTTCTAGTCATTTTCAACGTAGCGGCATGTTGTTTGATTATTAATTTTGTAACTTAAATACAGGATGTTGGTTTTATATTCTGATCTTACAGACGCGCTGACAAATTTAGTCCACCATTTCTAGTTTAGTCTACCAACTCTAAGTACCAATATTAAAACGAATGGATTATCATCACATCATCAAAATTCAGTGGGGTTGAGAACTAAACAAACAGAAGTAACAGAGACGCGAAGAATAAAAAAAGAGGACGAAAACGATAATTCGTTGATGCTTTCCCTTTTCGACGTATTGTTAGGGTACATCACCAATCTGCAAAAAACAAAACTGATGATTCCCAATTGCTGATTAAAAATGAAAAACAAATAATCGACAACAGTGGTGAAAATTTGCTGATCACAATGAAACATCCTTCAGTGGTAGCAGATTTACTCATTTAAAATGTATCGGTGAACAGCGTAAAGGAGAGGAGGACAGGAAAACATTATGAATGTGGATGGTGGATTGTATACAGGGTGTAATCGATAAGTATGTGCAGGCGATTATGACGTTATTATTGCAGGTATCAAAAAACTTAAAACTGATATCGAAATTACTTTACCTAATGAGCAAAATGACAATAATAACTTTTTAAAAGTATAACGAGAAATATCTAAAAAATTTACTTTATACACTCCCATAATATCAAAAAGGGAAAATGGGACTAGTAGAAGTTAAATGTCTAATTCCGGCAAAAGACATGAATGCGGAAGATGCGGTTAAAAAAATTTAATATTTGAAATACAATGCAAAAAATAACACTTTTGTCATAGATAAGAATCATGACTATTTTTTCCAAATTCAGGGACAACTAAACGTTGCAGAAGCAGAAGTCTGCTTATTTGCTGTTTGGACTGGAGTGAATCATTCGTTAAAAATAGAATATATAAAATAGAATATATAAAAAAGTATGTAACGTTTAGGCAAAATAAAATGATGGACCATTATTGGATTTTACATAAATTGCCTACTGTCAGAATTGATTGATTCGAGACTTCAGAATTCGATGCCTTCAAGCGATTGAAAAAAAAGAGATAAATCCAGTGCAACCGATAAAGCATCAGAATGCTAGCAAAAGATTTATTAGGTTTATCAATATAAATCTATATACATAATATAATAAATCTGTAGAAGACGCGAAGACTGACATCCGCGCGGACGGAGTCGCGGGCGGAAGCTAGTCAGAAATAAATATCTTTTGTTTTCATTTGCGTATTTTTCTATTTTATAATTTTTTAACACAAACATTACATTTTTTTTATTAGTAAATACAAAATTTGTTTATCCGTTTTATTAGTTAAACTGAACAACTTTCACTAAGAAACTTAGGTCGAAAAAAATGTATAGAGTTATGCATTTTGTATGGAAAGCTTATTTTTTTTATATTTCGTCCAAATTTCTTTGTAAAAGTTGATCAGTTATATAAACATGAAGTTGAAGATATCAATAGAAAGTATTCGCAAATTTTGTGTACTGATAAAAAAAAATCACCCGGTGTAATTTTCACGAAAATTGTTTCAAATTGTCATTTTTGGTACTTATTACGAATATTAAATTATACGAATGATTTAATTTTTAAAAATTAAGTGGAGCAACTTTCCCTTAGTACATTTGTATTATTTACATATAGGATGACAGGATGCATTTGTTTGCACTACTAGACCAAGCCCTTAAAATGTCTTTATGTATCATACATTGCACTTGTAAGATAATACATACACACACATATTAAGAAAAAAAACCTATTTTTAACATTCATGATATTTTTGATGTCATTTTTGTTATTTAAAATAGTTAAAAAACAGTTTAAAAAAGTTCTGTCTTGGACGTCCGTGTGTCTGTATGTGCGGAGGATTTTCTTGTTAACACGATAGCGACCGAAATACTTTACTAATCGAGTCTTTTTTTTTTCTCTTACGCTTGAGTATGCTCAGGAATAGAACCCTTTCATTTTTCAGGGTCTGATTCGATGTGGTTTAATTGTTATTAAATAAACAAAAATAATAATTAATAAATAATTATTAAAAAAAAATATGAGGCGTGCACTTTTGGATTTTCCAAACTATCTAGTCTATTTCTGTCTGCTTTCAAACGGGATAAAATATTTCAACATTCTGTATTCTACGGCTGTTATATTTGACTTGGAAAAGTTCCATTGTTTTTGATTCTATCAGCAAAGGAAAGACAATCTCACCTGTGCTAGACGCATCTTTCCCCGAGTGCGGAGGGCCGGGCGGCTGCTCCGTGGGGCTCTTGCACAGCGCTGTGGTCGTGCTGAGCGCGCGCGCGCCGGACCGCCGCAGGCCGCGGCATGTTTGTGCAGGACCTGGTGAAAACAGAACTGCTGTTATTGCTTGTTTGATTTATAAGTAGGGGATTGCCCCGGCGTGACTTGGATACAAAAATATTTAACTTATGTGTAGGGTTATGTAAGTGAAATATTTTTTTAAGATTACCACAAACCACAAACAAAGTTAAAAACTGTACTTCTTTTTACTATAGGTATCTAAGTACCTATAGGTAAAACACATACCTAGTAATTGTACCATATTGTTGAAATAATTGTTTAAAAAATATATCGCAGACTTTTTGTCAATTACGTATGTAATGAGATTACGTTTATAACTTTGGAAAATCGACATACATAATATTTAAAATCTTATTACTACAATATTTTCAATTGAACAGTTATGTGTAAAATTATGTAGATCATAACAATGTCGCGAGTTGCGTAGGCACCTACGTCAAATACACGTTAGATAATGTTTACTTTAATAATTGTTAAGTACATAACGTAACGTTGGTAATTTCTTCCGGATCAACAATAAAAACAGTGTAAGTTACCTACTACCTATATTATTATACTATACTTTCCCTGTCATCTAACCGTTATGGTTGTAAACAGAACAGACAGACAATTTTATTTATATACGTTAATTAATATAGTGCCAAATAGCGTGTAAACATTTAAATAAATACATTATTATTCATAAAGCGTATAAGAGATTACCAATATATTTTATTGCTTAGCATAACACGATGTGTCCTAGAATACACTATTATAATTAATGAGAATGCACTAAAAGTTATGGAAATGATAATACCTTTTAAGCGAATTGCGTTTCAAGGTCACTTGCGCAAGCGCAGCCTTATACTTTATTATAATTTTTAGTGAATAAAATATATTAGAAAGAAAGAAAGAAAGAAGAAAGAAAATACATTTAATCACAAATACTTAATTACAATTTTTCACTTATAACTAAATACACTTTTGAGAACAATACACATTAATAAATTTTAAACCTTAAAATACAATAAATATATTCAAATATTAGTCGGTATTCGTGATTAGGTGGACTACTCAGCATTTGCCTCTCCGTGCTAGAGGAGAGGCGCCGGTTTTCAGTAGTCCCCTCGACTTGCTACGCTTGGAGCACCAGAACGATCTTTTGTGATGTAAAATAAAAAGCTGATAAAATAAATATTTCAAATTTAAAAAAATAGGAGAATATAAATATATTGAAGTGTTTAAATAAAATTGTCAATACATAATATAAACTTACTTGTACATACTTGTTATTTAAATATAAAGGGTTAAGGAATAGATGTAATGAAGTAATTTATACGTATAGATAAGATAAGAGTGAATATATACATAATAAAATAAAATAGATACGGCTATACATTCAACGCTACTAGGGCTGGTTAAGAAATTCAGCAAGTATAACTTTTTTGTACTGATGTTTAAAACTTTGCAGTGTTTTGCAATTTCTTATTGGCGGAGGTAAGTTATTCCAGCACCTAGTAGCGCTGTACGTAAAGCTTCCCCTGAAAGCCGCTGTATAGTTTCTGGGGGTTGAAAGCTTATACATGGACGCCCGTGTATCATACATGCGATTGCCATCATCCATCCATGTGAGTTTACTGTAGAGGTAGGCGGGTGCCTTGGTCATGACCACGCTGAATAGTAGGGAGGCTAGGTGCAGTCGCCTACGACTCTCCATATTTAAAACTTTGTTGGACTTTAGGATGGGTGATATATGGGTCCGAGCTGGTATGTCCCAACAAAAACGAGCGCAGGCGTTTTGTATTCGCTGTATGGAGTTTTTAGTGCGTACCAGCAATCTAGGACCATACATCACATCTGCATAGTTGAATTTTGATAGTATGAGTGATTCACAAAGCTTTAAACGTAGGTCTGTGTTCAAATATGACCTAATATTATACAACACTTTCAGGCGGTAAAAGCAGTTTGAAATTATTGAATTAATATGTTTTTCGAATCTAAGTTGTTCGTCGAATATGACCCCTAAGTTACGAGCCTCACGTACACGCTCGATGACAGTGCCTTGAATGTTAAGTACAGGATTTTGCTGCTCGACACTTTTTACCTGTTTTGGTGTACCTAGTATCATGAATTTCGTTTTGTCAGCGTTTAGCTGCAAGGTATTATTTGCTGACCACGTAGAAATTCGATCTAGGTCACCATTTAGTTTTACTAAGCTATTCTGTGTATCATCGGGCTTGAAAGATAGATAAAGTTGTATATCATCAGCGTAGGAATGAAATTTACAACATTGAATATTATCAATAATGTCTGCAGTGTATAAGATAAATAATAGCGGCCCCAGAATTGAGCCTTGGGGAATACCTCGTTCAATAGATCTGCACTGTGAAAACAACCCCGCGCCGTTTTCCCCAGTTATCATAACAGTTTGAGTTCGATTGCTAAGATAACTGCCGAACCATGAGACTGCATTTTGTGTAAAACCATAATAGGATAGTTTAGCCAGCAATAGAGGTATGTTCAGCGTATCGAATGCGCGTGAATAATCGAGGTATACAAGGATTGTGCTCATACCTCTATCCTGTGCTCTAATAATGTTATCCACTACATCCGTTAGCGCTGTAGCAGTTCCACGTTGCCGTCGAAAGCCCGATTGTAAATCCGGTAAGATTCGATTCATCTCAAGGTATTCAACGACTTGTTTGTATACAATTTTTTCCAGTATTTTTGACATGCACGGGAGAATGCTAATTGGCCTTAGATCTTTATATGAATCAGGATGATCTTTTTTTGGTATCGGCTGTACTAGAGCATTCCGCCATAACGCAGGAAAGGTGTTCGAGGATATTGATATGTTAATTATATGTGTTATTATTTTTAAAGTTGTTGGTGTGGTTAATTTTAGCATATCAAGCGAGATATCATCGCTGCCTACAGCTTGGGATGTTAGTTCTCGAATAGCCTTCCATACGTCTTGGTCAGTAACTGGCTTCAAACCAAGGACAGTATCATTATTGTATCGATGTGATTTGTAATACGATATGTATGACGCTGGTGAGTATCTAGGACCTGGAGTGTTCAGAAAATGCATATTAATACTATCAGGATCACGCAAATGGGGTGGTAAGAGCGGTTCTCTTTGCGGCTTTATCCGTATATGTTTTTTTAAATGCTTCCAAAGGACCTTAGGGTTGCTTGTGTTAGCATTAATATAAATATCAAAATAGGCTTTTTTTTCTCGGTTTAGAGCACCTTTAACATAATTTCTGAGCTCGTTGTAATAGCGTATATGGGACATTTTTTTGGTTAATCTCGCCCGAATTTGTGCCTCGTCCCTATTCTTCATGATTAGTTTAATATTGTGCGTTATCCACGGATATTGTTCTGACTTAACTTTGAATGTTTTTTTCGGTGCGTGAATATCATACAGAGCTAGAACACTGGCAGTGAAGGTAGTTAAAGCTTCGTCCACATTATCAATTGAAAGTATCGCGTCCCAGTCATAGGAGATTAAAGATTGGTTGAAATCAGTTATATTAATATTTTTGAGAGAGCGCCTTGACATCCATTTAGGTTTAGGTTTTTCCTTTATAATATTTAAAATACAAGTTACAAACGCATGATTGCTTAAGTCACTTATGTAATCTACTTCTACCCGAGATACTGAACAGTCTGAACATATTAGATCTAACAAGGTCTCACTATCGCTTTTAAAATGTGTGGGCTTAGTCACATGTTGTTTCAAGTTTGTAGTTATTAAGAAATTGTTAAATTTTATAAAACCAGCAGTTTTTTCACTTAGTATATTAATATTAAAATCGCCTACCAATATCATATAATCACTCCATACAAAAGAGCTGATAGATTCTGTGAGGGCCGCGAAGAAGGTATCAATATCTAGCCAGGGCGGTCTATAAGCGGTTCCGATAACGATTTTTTTACCCCGGGAAATTAATTTGAGCCACATCTGTTCAACCGTGTTTACCTCAGGATGTTTTAAAACATGAATCGTCAGACCATCTCGGACATAAAACCCTACTCCACCACCTCGTGAGCGGACATCAGGCGGGCGTGGGCGGTGGCGCAAGCGGTAACCAGGCACCGCTGGCGCACGTCCCTCTTCGCCGGCGCGGAGCCAGGTCTCATTAATGGCCATAATATCTACAGCGTGGCGCATGATTGCGGCTAGAAACTCGTCATGTTTATTTCCCAGCGATCCGGGGTTTAGAAAACCAATTTTTAACTTGCTAACTACACCAAAAATAATAAATAGTGATAATTATTTGTAATACAAGACATTGATACCTTATAAATGTATACGCTATTGTAAGTATGAGAGATTTTTGAAATGTATTTATTTTCTATATATATTAGTAGGTACTTCAAAAGTTGATAATAATTAAATAAATTGTATATGTTTTTTTCGGTTTTATTACGTGTATATAATATAATGTAGATGTAGATAGATAATATTGTGTCTTTTGAATTTGAAATATAGTATATATTTGACAAGAAATAATTTTATAGAACAAAAGTGTTAGTAAATAGCATATTATTATATCATACACACCAAGTTCAGTTATTGTACACAAAAGAAGCTTATCAAACCATATAATATTCCTTGTTAAGGTCGTATAAAGATGACAAATAACAAAACCATTACAAAATTGTTTAGTTACATTATTTAAAGATAACTTAACGGTTACTTCAGATAAACAGTATATTTTTCTTTTATTTTTATACGTATAAATGATAACTATAAAATAAGTCAGTAATATTTTTAACAGACTGATTGACCATTCCAGATAGCATATGATTGTCGATTTTATAAACAGTAATGTGATGAATTTAGTAAAAATAATTAACAAACAGTCTCCGAACCAAAAACCGATTTCAGATCATCGTCTGAATGAATACGGTAAGCCTTAGATTGAGGTTCTTTTCTAGCGTATATATACCCTCCGCGGGTCCATACATATCTCCATTTTTTCGCACTACCCTCTTGACGAGCTAAGTAAAATAGCCTACGATTTATACTCGTTAGGCGTTCATTGATATAGAATCGGTGGGGCGCGCCGGCGATGCCAGTACCTGCAGTGTCAGTCGCCCGCCGTACGCGCGCAGCACGTAACATCTCGTCGCGCAGGTGTCTCCGCGTAAAACGTACTACCATCGCGCGCGCACGCACACGGTCTTGGGATTCATTCTGTGGTACACGCGTAGATCCGCTTCTCTCCGCGCTCACTATATCACTTTCTTCTAAGCATATGCCTATTTTTTTAGCTAACGAAATGACTATATGTGTGGGATTTTCGCCATTGCTTTCGGGCAAACCCGTTATCTCCACATCGTTAATAAGATTTCGTTGCTCGGATTCATTCAAGCGTTTTTGGAGAAGGTTGATACTACTATTTAATTCCACTATTTGCTTATTTTGTGACTCCAATTTTAACACTTTATCCTCGATAATATCAAGTCTACTAGTAAATTCTGAGACAATATTTGCTAGCTTGGACATCTCATTTCGAAAACCCGTAAGTTCTGTGCGTAATAGTTTTATCTCGTCCGCTAAGATGGATTGCCCCGGCTGAATGGAACCTGCATCACCCGGGCTGTTATCGGGCATCGGCTTGTTTACTTTTTCAGGTTTGTTTTTGCATACTTTACACAGCCAATTTGGACCAATTCGTGATTTAGGGCTTATACATGTTTTGTGATAAAGGTCCTTGCACTTAGTGCACCTGGCATCATCTGTGGACGCAAATTTACCACATTTGCCACATTTGTTACTCATGATTGCAGTTTAATCAGCTGTAGCTTCGTACAGAGTACCAATAGATGGCAGTGTTTTGAGTGGTGCAGCGAGACAATGAATTTGCAGTTTTTTGCTCAATATATAATTATTTGTTATTGTTTTTATTTATAACATAAACTTATCGATGGAAAGTAATCAAGAATACTTGCGTAGGATGTAATAGTAACCCTTTTGTGTTAACTAAAATTGAAGTTGTATTTCACGAACAGCTGACGGTCAGCTGTTTTTCTTGGACACTTTTATACACTTATTATAGTTTTTTATTCACTTATCCACGATTGTCTACTGATAACTGTATATACGTCCACTGAAAATACTTCTTTTAATTGCGTTTTTGAGCTTTAATTATATTTTTAATTATTTAAAATACAGAGAAACGAACTGTCACTCCAAACGTCAACAAGACGTCCAGTTATAGTATATTATACAATAATACTTAAAATTACATTCTATTTATATTGTTTTGCTTATAAATTATGTAATGAAACTGCCTTTCAAATTTCGCCAAAATGATGACGAATTAGAATTTTAACTTTAGAAGAAACAACAATATAGATCGCTTCTAACTTACACTTTTATTCACTTGTAATTAGATGTAGACATTTTTTTCGCTTACAATTTAAATACAACATCAATTGTTATAAGATTTTTATATTTTTTTTATTAGTATCCAATAAGACTTATACGTGAGTAGGAATATTTAATACTTTTACAGCAATAATTTTGATCTATAAAAATACCTACATAACCTCCAACGCATATGAATAATAATATGTAGTTTAAAAAAACTAAAAAACACGCTTTTCATAGAAAACCGAACTAAAAAATAGAAAATTTTATCAAATTATTGTATTGTCATCGGTCCTCAATAAATCTACAAAGTTTGAACGAAATCTGGCCGTTTAAAGTGGGTCAAAATCGCGCCCAAAGAAGTCGGTTACAACTTACAAACATACAAACATACAGGTGAAGCTAATATAAAGCGTGTAAAAAGTAAAAACCCCAAGGCACGAAATATTTCGTACTTTCCTCAATATACCTTTTTTCATTTCCAAATAAAAAACAAGTAGGTAGTTAAACATTGTAAATTTCTCGTTAAACAAACAAATAAATAAACGAATGATGCACATGCAATGTTTAGTATTCAAAAAGAATAAAGTTCGCAGCTCGTAACTTTGGTGAAAACAAAACAAAAAAAACAATAACACACAAGATATAATCAGACACTTTCTCTGCTTAAATTTTATATCCATTTCAAAGTGCTGAAATTTAAGATTACTTAATTTAATCTTAATCTTATAATTGCATTTGAAAATCAAACAATATCAAAACTTAATTAAATTAACGTGCTTGAAAAAGTCTCATTGAGTTGTCAATTTTATTGTATTTACTAGCGGTCCGCCCCGGCTTCGCCCGTGGTACATAATATGAAAAATAGATGTTGGCCGATTCTCAGACTTACCCGATATGCTAAGAAAATTTCATGAGAATCGGTCCACCCGTTTCGGAGGAGTATGCAGACTAACATTGTGACACGAGAATTTTATATATAAAATACTAGCGGTCCGCCCCGGCTTCGCCCGTGGTACATATTTACGTTTTCTCTACGTAAAAACCATCCTCGTACTTCAAGGAATATAATAAAAAAAGAATTATCGAAATCGGTTCAGCCGTTCTCGAGTTATGCGCTTACCAACACATTTTGCGATTCATTTTTATATATAAGAAGATTATTAAGTACATAAACTTGTGGAAAAATAATTTATTGTAATTTTACTTTTGTAGTTTATTCAATTTCAGTCAAGATAAAAATAGTAACAATAAGTTCACATACAAAAAGTTACTAACTCGATTGCATTTCTACATTGATTTATTTTATTTTACAGAAACATTGTCTGAAACTGGACAGCAGGCTTCGAGCCGCAATAATTGCCTCACTAGGCTGCTCGCGATTTGTGGGCACCGGGACCCCAAGACAACGGAATCGATTTTCTCAAAAACCGTACCAATTTAAATTTTTTGTTATTTTAAATCATGAATCTTAGGATACCTACCTACTCGTATAATGATACAACGTACATATCAATCCTCAATTTTAAATCAGCTCAAATCAAATCTTCCCCATCGAGACTAAACCAAAAAATAACAACTCAAAAAGGTCACAGTGCACAGTTCGACTAAACACACACGCTAATCGCTTCCCTCGCGTTACCATACCAAAAGCTCTCGCATCCAATGTAGGTTAGAAAAGAAACTCGATTGTACAATACCGAGGGAATCCGCTGGCGCCAAACACCGGGTGTCGTGACGCAGCGGTTACACCAACCAATGGACAATAATGCTTTTATAATAGCATCAAAACATTTTAGAAACACAGTGGTAACAAGCGAACATGGTGATTGTCTCAATTTGGCCGTAATGAGACAACTCGAGTACGTAGAAAGTTCTGTATAAGCACTTAGGAATAGTGGTAGAAATCTATACATATAATAAATCTGTAGAAGGGTCAATTCTGTACATTGAAAATATTGAAAAAATAAATAGCAGGGGGTGTTACTGGATCGATACCAAACCCAAATATGTGATTAAAAAAATTTTTGTCTGTCTGTCTGTCTGTCTGTCTGTATGTTCAGGCATCACGTAAAAACTAACGGTTCGATTTCGATGAAACTTGGTATAATTATACCTTATTATCCTGGGCGTAAAATAGGATACTTTTTATCCTGGAAAAATACGTAAAAAAAAATTAATCTTAATTTTTCAGTTTTATCCATAGACGTTGTTCTGTAGAACCGCGAACACACGTTGCGTATTATTATAGGCCTAGCCGTATTTGGGTCCAATAGATATTTATAAGATGTCATTGTCAGAGTTACTCAAAATGGAGAAATAAACCATCCACGCGAAGACCGACATCCGCGCGGACGGAGTCGCGGGCGGAAGCTAATAGAAAATATTCGTATCGAAATCATTACATAACATTGTTATGTTTATAGTAAATCGCAATTATTGTTGTGTCTCGTTTGGGTATTAATCCATCAGTCCTCGGAATCACAGACACAATAGAAAATCTATTGTGTCGCGCCCCGATCGGGGCTTACGGTGGTCAATGGGTTAAGAAGCATTTTGGTCAATCAAAATCACTTCTTAAATCCTATCTAGCTAATTAATAATAGAATAAAAAAAATGTAATACATACCTACAAAAGGGATGCTGTGTCAGGTGTGATAATTAGATACACAATTTAATATTTATTTAATACAATTAATTGAACAAATATGGGCAATTAGAATTAATAAGCGTAAGCAATTTACATAATATGTAGGTAAAACAGCAAAATGAAACATTAATTACATTTTCTTCAAGAAGTTATACGCTACATAGCTCGAAAGATACGTAATCCATACATTACGAGCCAGGACTTTCCAAAGAAATATAAGGTGGCATATTAAAGTAGGGATTATATATACAGGATTTTCCCCAGTTAATGATGCAATGGTATTTCTTCGTGTACAGTGAGAGTCAAAGTACTTGTGATTATTGTTTACGACTCGCTTATACGTGTGACGAAAGCTTAACATAAGCTTGTTGGAACTTTACGACACTTCTCAATAAGCGTATAAGGATAATAGTAAAACCTTTGGGCTCTAACAGTTTACGCACAACATTTTGCAAAATTTCCTTCTTAAAATAACATTGGTACCAAGGAGCGACACAGCGAAACAGAGAATTTTAGACAGGCTTATTATATTTTGGTTTCGATATTCCCTTTGCTTCCTTTCCTCAGATTGCCAAAAATATATATCCAAGAAGAAACAGAAACCATAGTCCAGTAGTATTTTAGCATAGTAGTATTTTTTCATGTGTTTGGTGAAAAAATACTATTTGATCAAAATTAATATTTGATGAAAATCCGTTAGTCATTACTCATTTCTATCGTCCACCATCCGTCGAGTGGACCATCTCTACTATTTTTCCCCTCACTACACTACATACAGTCCAAGTGTCGATTGGAGCATGCACAATTGCACAGTTGCGCAACGTCCGTGTTTATCACCGGCGAGTTACATCAAATCAATCTATATTACCTCAACTTTCTTCCGATGCATGTACTTTCAATTTGGCGAACGCTCCGCGGACTGTAACTGCGGAAATCGTGTAATATGACCGTCTTTGAACGAAAGTTTGTACGTTACGTGATTGATGGACAATTGGATTATTTTTGGTTAAGGCCAAGATTATAAGCCGATTAGAACAGTACAGCTCTAGTAACTCTGCAAGCGTCTTTTGTATTTGAGGGAAAGTTGTATTGTTTACGTGGTTGATAGACAGTTGGATTAATTCTGACTAGAACAAGGGTATTTAAACAAGCGTTTTATGCCTATTTCATTTTCATAGCAAATCTGTCATCAATTTTACACGCTTTTACCGGTGGTAATCATTTTCATTGCGAATTGATTTACTTGAAATATTTAGTTTGGCAGTAAATAATAAATTATAGCTAAATAACATCTGGCGATGGAAGATAGAATAATAGGCAAAAAGTTGTTAAAATCCATTTGTTTTATCTGCTCGACGTTTATCTATCAATTATATCGCTGATTAGTCACGTTAGGTTATGCTCTGTCGATTTTGTAACACTTTTATTTATCGCATCTTAATTTTAAGTTTTGTTATTTGCAACTATTCCATTTATTACAAGGGTATATAAAACTCTTAAAACGATTGTTGACCATAATATAATAACTTAAATAAGTAACACACACACACACACACACACACACACACACACGCAGACCCTAACACACACACTCATTTACACACCCACTCTTTCTCTCACATAGTCACCTTAACAGGCTCAATTTCATTTCTGTTTTTCACAACTTTAACCCTTCTTTGCATGATTTTTTAGATTTTTGTAAAATAAATCAGGGTGATGTAATTCATGCTCTAGATTAAGGGAAAAATATTTAAAAAATCCTAGTATATATAAATAATACGTAATAAATAAAAAATTGTATGATGGAAATATCCACCATCATGCAATTCTGCATGTTTAGCTCAGTACTAAATTAATAAAACTAGAATATCCTTTTACATTCTTTATTCTTTATGATAATTTAGAAAACAATTATTATTCTTATTTAGGCACAAATTAACTCCACATTTACTGCATGATATTGTCGAATAACCTTTACATTTAGGATATTTGCACCGGAGTGACCCACCTACTATTGGCCAATGTTCAGAACCATCCCTCCTTATGTCTTTTGGAGGTGGAGGAGCTGGAGAACCTTTTCTTTTTTTTGACAGCAATTCTTCTTCTAGGGTACTGCTGCTAGGACGCCCTCTTCTAGCAACTTTGATGGTTCCTTTGTTGCAAAGCACAAAGGCCAATTCATTTCTGAATTGCCTCATTGTAAGCAGACTATTTTTAGGTTCACCCCTTTTCTGAGCATTTTTTTTATAGACAATCCAAGCATTTATAACTGCAAGATCAAATAAATGAAAAAAAATACGTAGGTACCACTTTTTGGACCTCAGTGTTATGTGATTTCTACCCAAATAGCTATCCATGAGGTCTACTCCTCCCATGTGTTTATTGTATTCATGGACAATAAATGGGCAAGTAATATCAATTTTTTCTCGTTTTGCCTTGTCATACCTGTTTACTTTAGCCACAGGCAATGCTCCAGCATAAGTAGATAGTAGGGTCACTACCTTATTATCTTTCCACACTACACAACTCATATCTATACCATCAAGCATAGAAACTCTCTCTTCATAACTACCTCTGGGCACTGATTTCTTCATGAAATCTTTTTTATCTGGTAATTTATTATTTGGAATCCTGTTTTGTTGCACAGTCCCCACAGTATGTATTCCTTCTTTAGCTAGAAAATATACCAATGGCAAAGAGGTATAAAAATTATCAAAGTATATTATGTGGTTTAGCCTTCTTGGCACTCCCCGAAGCAAACGCACTACAACATTTCCTGTTGCACCAAGATCTGGTTCATTGGAGAGTTTTTCTGAATTCTCTTGTCCAGAATATACCTCAAACTTATGAGCATATCCCATCAAATCACAAAGAACATATAATTTGAAGCCCCATTTGTGGGGCTTATTGGGCAGATACTGTTTTAAGAAGTGCCCTATTTTTGTTGAACACATCTGTTCATCCACAGAAAGTCTTTGGTCCATTGGCACTGTAGCAAACCTCTCATTGAGGTGCTTGATTACAGGGCGGATTTTAAAAAGCCTGTCATGTTCCGGATGGGCTATAGGTTTATGAAGTTCATTGTTGTTGAAATGTAATGATAATTTAATTTTTTCAAATTTGTTTAGTGGCATTGTTGAAGAAATGGGGTCATAACCAAACTTTGGTGACCAGTAAGATCTTGTGCTAGGAAATTTTTGCACTGACATGTAAAGCAGGATACCAAAGAACTTGTATAAATCATATTCTGTAAATGTTACAGATGAATTGGGATTACTTTGTATTATATATAAATTTGTTTGCTCCACTAATATATTCATAAAATCTTTCGTTATGAAATGGTTGAAACATTGATATGGGGTTTCCAGATGTGATATTTCATCTGGAGCAGCAGAACTCCCCAAGAAAGTAATCTTATCTGCATCATACACAAGATTCCTTTTTTTCCATATCAAGTTTCTTTTGTCAAATAAAAAACTGGATGAAGACTGCAAATTGGATGAAGATGATGAGTGTGAGGGTTCCTGATCTTCTGTGGTGACCTCTTCTACAAGAGGAGGATCAATGTCAGCAGTTTCATCTTCCACATCATCATTATCATTTTCCTCCTGCAACACTCTTATAATTTCATCAGCATCACAGTACTCATCGTCGGAATCTTCGTTATCAAGGCCATCTTCCGAGAGCCAACCGCCTTCTAACTGACTCAAATAAGCTTCAATATCTCTGTCTTTCAAGTTTCCCTACAAAAAAAAAATATTACTAAAAAACATTTTCGCCATACATTACAAGTGAAGTTAATGCACGGTGATGTAAATTTCTGTCACATAGTTTTGAGAAATTTATTCAGGATATTTCAATATAAATTGCACATAATTTAAGAGAAATACTAAAAACAAACCTTTTTTTCACTCATTTTCACTTTTATTAGTGGATCAATCTCAGATTAGTTTCCTAAAACAATTTATAAATTCACTCGTTTCTTCGAATCACAACAAACAGCTGAATGACAAGTTCAAGGCCTTGTTATTGACAGTGACGTTTGTTTTTTTTTGACAACTGCGTTTCGTCTTATGCCTTGGTCGTGTAAAAAGTTGCCAGCAACAAACCATTTACAGTACGCCTGTTTGGTGTACTTTTTTTTTCCACTAAATGTTTGTGATGGAAATTTCCACCATCATGCAAAGAAGGGTTAATGCTATATTGTTGATATTGCTTGTTCACGAGAAGTCACATTTAATTTAATTCATTTATGTTTTGTGTTTCATTAAGAATAATTGTATTTTTTGTTAAAGTAAAAGAAAACAATTATTGCACCTTTGTAGTTTGCCGTTTTTTGTCACACAATTTTACTATTATCGGTGTGCCTTGTAATTGGCGTTTTTACATGTAATTAGTATAATTTATCTTATCAACAGCTGTAAGGTACCTTTTATGAATAAATAAATAAAATAAATAATCTCTTTACCATATCCAAACTTCCATCCCATCTGCCTACGAAAGATTTACGAAAGCTTTTATTGCCATTAATACTGTTTGTTTGTATTTTTGCACTATTCCATAATCTTCTTGCATTTCCTCTCCCGCCAGGTTTCCTGGTAGAGATTGCTGTAACACTAACGCCGCCTTTTATGCAAATTATGATTTTGTAATACTATGTTTGCATACTATTGTTTTCTCGTATATTGTACAATAAAGAATTATTATAAATAAAATAAATAAAAAAAGATTCAGAATAGAGAAAGAACTTATAACTTGGATTAATATACATTCATTCTTATCACAAAACACTTTCGATTTCCAAGCAGTAAGCACTGGCATTAAATTGTCGCACTAGTTTGCAGCAAGACAGCTTTCTTAGTTACCACTTACAGGTACTTTTAAGCACTAGGTAGATAACTTGCCTCTATCATTAAGTTAAGTTGTTTAAGCTTTCTGACACACTTAGATGGAGATATAACCGAACTTGGAAGATTTAATTAAAATTAACATAATATAGGGAGTTGAACTTTAACCGAATTGGTTTAGGGGTTTTTGGATTTTTATGTGAGGACGCTTTGTGAAAAATAAGTGACAAGTCTACAAACACACACACATAAACGAAAGGGCATGGCTTGATTGCTTGATAAAATGAAAAAATTGCGTTTGCAACAGTTAATAACAAAAACTGCCAATCTTAACATTACAAAATAATGGGTTTAATTCGATGATTTCGACAAAGTAGATTTATTTTCAAATTGTCGAATGTGATTCGCGATGCATGCAATACATCGCCTAGAGCCGTTAGACTGATCACTGAATGTCCAATTTCGACAACCGTGCACTTAACGTTACTTTGTAAGACCATAATTTATGATTATTATCCTGTGTGAAGTGACTCAATTCAATTTGAAACAGTAGTCTAAGTAAACAACAGTTTAATAGCTTCACTTGAGCTGCAAAGAACAAGTACTAGGAATGTTTTATAGCATCCAACTCCCTTCTTCTCCTACATTTTATACCTAAGTATCGTTCAAAGAAATCGGGTCACCGACATATGCATATTTTAATGTTCCGGCCTTTATTGTTTACTGACCTCGCGTGTACCTTGAAAATCAGGTTCTTGGTGAGACATCATAATTGTTACCCGATATACATATTGTCTTGACCTATTTCGGCTGGGTTGAAGGTTGCTTTCGTAAACAAACTGCATGAATGCTGTGCAGTTGGTTATATTTAGCGATTGGGAATATTGCACTAAAACTACAGAGTAGGTAATCCGTTGCATGACATGATAGAAGATTTTTATAACAGATAAGGGAATCATTTTTAAGGTGTTACCGTGACCTAAATACATGGTGGTCTGTACATGCATATTGCAAGTATACAGGGTGTCCCAAAAAGTAGTGATATACTGAAGCTGGGAGGTAGAGGACTTAGAGGGCTATCCGAATCACCCCCATGTGTGTTATGCGATTTTTCGTATTTTCGGAGTTATTACATTTTTTTCAATTTTTCATCTATCGCCGAGTACGATGAGATTTTTATTTATGGTGACGTGAATTATTGCGCTAGATGCTTGATTTTTTTTGTGTGCTAAGCTGAAAGATAGGCCAATTCAGTATGGTAACATTTACTATCGTTAGATCTTCGAATGGAATAAAAAAAAGAATTAAATGCCAAGAAAGATAAAATTACCCAGTATGTTCATAACTTCAAGGGCCCATAAAAAAATAAAATCACATAAAAAAGGTTTTCCATTTGGCTTTTAAAAACTTGCTCTATCGATCAGGTAGCTACCCTAAAAATTTCATTTTATTATTCTGAAGGCTTCAATCGAAAAATTGAAATCTAAATGTGGTAAGTGCAAAATTTTTAGTAACATGATGATCATTAAAACCAATAAATAGGTGTTTAAAAATGATTTTTTTTTTTAAATAGCCCCGCTGTTGCTCAATGCAAGTGCGACATCACCGTAAAAAGTTGTCTTTTTAATGTCTGAATGCTCTTTTATCATTTTTAATGGTTTCTTCTGCTACTATGAATTTCCGGGTTATTTCGTCCAAATTGTGGCAGTCTCTCGTCTTTGTAGTATCCCCACGGAAAAAATTCAATAGGGTTTATGTCCGGAGACCGTGGAGGCCAGGCTAAAGGGCAAAAATACCCTGAAAGATGGATTGGTCGTTGCAGCCTGCGCATGAGCCCGTGAAACGCCTGCTTTAAAGCCTAGCCTCCACGGTCCCTCGACCTAAACCCCATTGATTTGTTTCAATGGGGATACTAAAAAGACTTCGGCTACTTGAGAGAATGCCCCAATTTGGACGAAATAACCCGGAAATTCATAGTAGCAGAAGAAACCATTAAAAATGACAAAAAAGCATTCACAACTTTTTACGGTGATGTCGCACTTGCACTGAGCAACAGCGGGGCTATTTAAAAAAATTCTGGTAATTAAACACCTATTTATTGGTTTTAATGATCATCATGTTACTAAAAATTTTGCACTTACCACATTTAGATTTCAATTTTTCGATTGAAGCCTTCAGAATAATAAAATGAAATTTTTAGGGTAGCTACCTGATCGATAGAGCAAGTTTTTAAAAGCCAAATGGAAAACCTTTTTTATGTGATTTTATTTTTTTATGGGCCCTTGAAGTTATGAACATACTGGGTAATTTTATCTTTCTTGGCATTTAATTCTTTTTTTTATTCCATTCGAAGATCTAACGATAGTAAATGTTACCATACTGAATTGGCCTATCTTTCAGCTTAGCACACAAAAAAAATCAAGCATCTAGCGCAATAATTGACGTTACCATAAATAAAAATCTCATCGTACTCGGCGATAGATGAAAAATTGAAAAAAATGTAATAACTCCGAAAATACGAAAAATCGCATAATACACATGGGGGTGATTCGGATAGCCCTCTTGGTCTTCTACCTCCCAGCTTTCGTTCATCACTACTTTTTGGGACACCCTGTATAATAATAGATTATAATAATACAGGGTGTACCAAAAAGTAGTGATGAACGGAAGCTGAGAGGTAGAGGACCTAGAGGGCTATCCGAATCACCCCCATGTATGTAATGCGATTTTTCGTATTTTCGGAGTTATGACGATTTTTTCAATTTTTCACCTATCGCCGAGTACGATGATATTTTCACTCATGCTGACGTCAATGATTGCGGAAGATGCTTGATTTTTTTTGTGTGCTAAGCTGAAAGATAGGCCAATTCAGTATGGTAACATTTACTATCGTTAGATCTTTGAATGGAATAAAAAAAAGAATGAAATGGCAAGAAAGATAAAATTACCCAGTATGTTCACCACTTCAAGGGCCCGTAAAAAAATAAAATCACATAAAAAAAGTTTTCCGTTTGACTTTTAAAAACTTGCTCTATCTATCAGATAGCTACCCTGAAAATTTCATTTTATTATTCAGAAGGCTTCAATCGAAAAATTTGAATCTAAATGTGGTAAGTGCAAAAATTGAATTAACATGATGATCATTAAAACCAATAAATAGGTGTTTAATTACCAGAAATTTTTAAAATAACCCCGCTGTTGCTCAATGCAAGTGCGACATCACCGTAAAAAGTAGTCTTTTAAATGTCTGAATGCCCTTTTATCATTTTTAATGGTTTCTTCTGCTACTATGAATTTCCGGGTTATTTCGTCCAAATTGTGGCAGTCTCTCGTCTTTGTAGTATCCCCACGGAAAATAATCAATAGGGTTTATGTCCGGGGACCGTGCAGGCCAGGCTAAAGGGCCAAGATACCCTGAAAGATGGATTGGTCGTTGCAGCCTGCGCATGCACCGGTGATGCCTGCCTTAAAGCCTGGCCTCCACGGTCCCTCGGCCTAAACCCCATTGATTTGTTTCAATGGGAATATTAAAAAGACTTCGGCTACTTGAGAGAATGCCACAATTTAGACGAAATAACCCGGAAATTCATAGTAACAGAAGAAACCATTAAAAATGATAAAAGGGCATTCAGACATTTAAAAGACAACTTTTTACGGTGATGTCGCACTTGCATTGAGCAACAGCGGGGTTATTTTAAAAATTTCTGGTAATTAAACACCTATTTATTGGTTTTAATGATCATCATGTTAATTCAATTTTTGCACTTACCACATTTAGATTTAAATTATTCGATTGAAGCCTTCTGAATAATAAAATGAAATTTTCAGGGTAGCTATCTGATAGATAGAGCAAGTTTTTAAAAGTCAAACGGAAAAATTTTTTTATGTGATTTTATTTTTTTACGGGCCCTTGAAGTGGTGAACATACTGGGTAATTTTATCTTTCTTGCCATTTAATTATTTTTTTTATTCCATTCAAAGATCTAACGATAGTAAATGTTACCATACTGAATTGGCCTATCTTTCAGCTTAGCACACAAAAAAAATCAAGCATCTTCCGCAATCATTGACGTCAGCATGAGTGAAAATATCATCGTACTCGGCGATAGGTGAAAAATTGAAAAAATCGTCATAACTCCGAAAATACGAAAAATCGCATAACATACATGGGGGTGATTCGGATAGCCCTCTAGGTCCTCTACCTCTCAGCTTCCGTTCATCACTACTTTTTGGTACACCCTGTATAATAATAGATTTCACAGAAACAGTCTTTAAAATTTCTGCATGAAATATTACAAACTTAGATCTTAGAAGTCTAAGTGACGTAATTGACGTATTGCTTTTGACCCTCCAGAGCTTTTACTAGCGTCTCAATTTATTATATCGTCTCAATAGTCCATTTTTTTTAGCATTATGATTGACGTGTTTTATCCAATCTCACTGACGAGATTGAAGGTAAACAACCCTGTGCACTGGACTCTGAACACTTTAGACAATATTAATGATAGTATTTATTATATGAAAGTTGTTGATTCTATAATACATATATCAATACGGAGCGGATCGTCTCGTAAGTAATTCGTTGTTTCAACACTCACGAATATGTCAATATTCTAGTAATAAAATTATTATTTTTTGTTGTTGATTGTTGCGATTGTTGTTAACGGCGAATGTAGAATATCTTATTAACATCAATTACTCTTTCGACATCGACAATGGGGTCAAATACTTACAGATAGCTCAAAAAGGACAAAAAATGGACGTACACGCATGTAATATCAACTATCAATATCCCAAAACTTGTATGGCCACCTATAAATAAGTGATCTTTAACGTATTGCTACTAAACTGCGTTTTATCTTGATTGTTATTATTTACATAACTATTTCGGAACATTAAGTAGAGTTCACGCGTACAGCACGGTTAACTTCGTCGCTTATCATGTGATCATGACATATTAACGTATTTCGGTCATGGCGGCAAATTTCGAGAGGCACTAGACACTATGCAGTATGCTCTAGTATAGTATAGATAGAATTAGAGAAAAGTAGTATTTTCTATACTAATATTGTAAAGCTAAGGCTAGTTCGTTTGTTTAAGTTAATACGTATCAGGAACATCTGGTTTGAGTAAAACAATTATTTGTGAAGACCATTTATTTATTAAGGAAGTAAAGGCAAAGCGAATGGTTAATGACACAGAACTTGAGGTCTTCAAAAAAAGAGTGTATAATGTATATGTTACTGAAAGACCAGCAAAGCACTTGGAACACCACCTTATTACAAGTGGTTATGAGCGGAAATCATCAATGAAAAATGTTGCGAAAAAGGGAAAAAATATTTTTAAAAATTTCTTTTTGACGATAAACAAAATTGAATGTGTCAGCTAGAACAAAATAATAATAATTGTTTAATTACATAATACATACAATTATTAATTTAATGGGGATTTATTTCACAAGTGTTATTTTTGTAAATTGTATGTCGTGTATCTGACTCGAGTAACTGCATAACAAAAAATAAAAATTACTATCTTCATAGAGGCTTTATGATATTTATAGCAAAACTGGATCCAAGCCGGTTTTGTAGATGTTGTTTATGTTTTAATATGTAACAATATTATGAAAGATATCACCATATTTTATACAACATTTTTACGTTTGCAAAGTAAATAATTTGGAAAATCCAAAAGTGCACGCCTCATAATTTTTTTTTAATAAATATTTATTAATTATTATTTTTGTTTATTTAATAACAATTAAACCACATCGAATCAGACCCTGAAAAATGAAAGGGTTCTATTCCTGAGCATACTCAAGCGTAAGAGGAAAAAAAAAACTCGATAAGTAAAGTATTTCGGTCGCTATCGTGTTAACAAGAAAAAGGATCCGCACATACAGACACACGGACGTCCAAGACAGAACTTTTTTAAACTCTTTTTTAACTAGTTTAAATAACAAAAATGACATCAAAAATATCATGAACGTTAAAAATAGTGTTTTTTCTTAATATGTATGTGTATGTATTATCTTACAAGTGCAATGTATGATACATAAAGACATTTTAAGTTTGAAAAATCAGATGTTTTGCGCGAAGTGACAGTAGTACCCACCTCAACGCTTCGCTTATGAGGCGTGCAATTGTAACATTGACATGATTTTAAATTAAAAGAGCAACTATGGAGTTTCTTGTCGGTTCTACTTCATAGATACTGCTTTCCGAATTTAATGAGTCTCCAGTCAATCATCAATGACATATTCTTGTAAGAATTAAAATGCTTGAATGTAGAAACAACTTGAATAACACAAATAAAGAAGTAAAGATAAGCCAATATTTATAATAGATAAAAAGAAAGTTCATAAAAACTATTATCACAAACAATTAGTAGAATTTTGACCCGCACTGAAAATTAAACAATAAGTTTAACGAACCTGATTATTATTTGACCTGAATAAATTCAGATTAGAACAACAATTATTTGCTTATTGCTATGTGCAAAATTAATAACCCGACTTGAAAAAATAGGGAGTATAACTATTTAGTTGACGGTAAACTGAATTAAATATTAATCACCTTAATGTTTTGCCATATAAGTTAAAATATATGAACTTTTATTTATTTATTATTTAGAGGCATATTAAATAGGAAACAACCTTTCTTGGGTTTTTAAATTCAATTGTTATTTATACAGCTATAACTCAAGAAAATCTGAAATTATTTTAATGAAGTTTTAATTGTTTCACTGATAGGCGTTCCCATCGCAGTTGAACAACAAAAAAACAATAATGAAACTAGGATCTATGTAAAAATATTTTTTTTTAATAATATAGGAGGAACATAATATATATCAAACAAGCTGTGCCCTGCGGTTTCACCCGCATTGCTCCTTTCCTGTTGATCTTAGGGTGACAATATTATATAGCCTATAACCTTCCTCGATAAAGTCATATTTTTGGGAAAAGGATTAAAAGTATAAAGAAATAAGGCTTTTTATTTGGAGACCTTGGACCAAAAACTCTACAAATATGAAAAATGAGAAAATAACTGTCTGTCTTTATAAATGCAAAAGTAATTCTGTGAACCCGTATCTTTTCCACACTTTAATCATTGAACTGATTAAGTTTAATAAAATATATAGTTTAAGACCTGAATTTCGACATAGGATAATTTTGACAACAATTACGAAGCCGCCTTCATTTAAAACCTTGATTGTACTTATATAATTCAATCTGAGACTAAATGGTTAATGTGTATATTTTTTTTATCTATACTAATATTATTAAGCTAAAGAGTTTGTTTGTTTGAACGCACTAATCTCGGGAACTACTGGTCCGATTTGAAAAATTCTTTCGGTGTAAGATAGCTCATTTATCGAGGAAGGCTATATACCATCACACTACAACCAACAGGAGAGGAGCCACGGGGGTGAAACCGCGCGGAGCGGCTAGTTATAAAATAAGGTAAGTATGTATTACATATTTAAAAGAAATTGGTTCTAATTTAACTAGTTTTCAAATGTAAACTGGTTAGATATATTTGCAATTTCTAAAAAGGAACATAACTTCATTAGCACTAATGCATTGTTTCGTACAACCAATTAATAGTCTAATAAGAATTGGTGCATAACAAATTTGACAGTTACTAATTTTGGAATCACTAATTGGTTCCACCAAAACATCCTGTATTTTTACTGCATAATTCATTACATATCCACACGAAGCGTTCCAAGTTGTTGTTTACAATAACCTACCAGTAAACCTGATGTTTACGATATGAAAATGTGATAATTAACAACATTCATTTTATTTTGACGAATCTTACAACATTTCGTGTGCATTTATTCAAAAACCTTACATTTCAATGTCATGTTATACAATTTAAATGCTATTGACCTTCTGATGGAACCTCGACACCGCTGGGATAGCTAACTATCATCTAAAACATTGAATATTTTATCGAACATCGTAAGCGAAATGGCAAATACGCGTTTTATGCATGACGTATTATTATCAAACATCATTTACACTAGTATCGAAATTGCGACGTACTTTGTTGGAAAACAGCCAATTTAGAATATAAAAACTTGAATCAACTCACCCGATGTCAACTGCGAATTTCTCCTCACCGCGATTCTGCCCACAGAAATGAAACTTAGACGAATGCTAGTCATGATCTTGCGTTTTCAAATTCTACGTGCACGATTCACATCAGCCCGCGTTAAACAAGCCAAAACGAAACACGAATGTAATGGAAATGCTACAAGTTTGCCGTAATCCGTGGTTACAATTTTTTATTGTATTTGTTTGTCAGTGAGAGGCTATTCTGTCATGACGCAACACTTTTAGTCAACATCAACACCGACACTAGTTAAATAAAACACAACTAAAATGCAAACACTTTTGCTGTACTTTCCTATTTTTTGCGCAAGTTTTGAAAATAAAATAAAATAAAAATCCAATTTTATTTTTTTGCTAGATGAGCGGCCATACTGATATTCACAGCTGATTTTGATGTGTGAAATTTTTCTTCAACCAGTACCACGTTGTTTCGGTAGTGCGATTAATATGCCATCTAGTAGTTATATTTGAACTAAAGTAAATTACTGTTTTACCACACCGGGTGCGTTTTTATTTAGAAACATTCTGTATCATACTGTGAAACCGAAAATACTTTTTACTTTTACTTTCTATAGTTTCATATTTCATAAAATAAAAGCATAATTATTATCATAATAAAAAATAAAGCTTTTTAATTATTTTTCTTTTTTTTATGAAGTGATTACACAGGTTCATTGCAAAAAAAATATGATTAGCTACTAATAAGTAATATTGTTTTTTTTTTTCGATCTTTGTTGTGTCGGAGAAAACACGTGCCATTGAGATTTTTGTTAATTAAATTGTTGAGAACACTCTTTTTTAGTGTAAACTGGTAGTGATAACCAAATCTGTGATTGTCTCTATATATATATTGGGGTAAGCGTTTATTTACTAACTTTCCTCACCCATCATGAATCCTGATCCTCCCGACCCTGGTAAACCTCCTGACATCCAGGGTGAGGTGATGGAAGCGGAGCACACAAGTAATAAAAGACAGCGGTCAGAGCCATCCGTTGCTGATACAGATATTATCCCGTCTAAAAGACACGTAACAGCTACTAACTACGCGATCGCATCCTCTCAAAGTTTATATGTGGATCCCATCTTATCTAATCCCATTACATATTCCGACAATGACTGTGGTCCGTTTGTTGTTTACGTGTCCCGTACAGAGGCCGATCCTGCGGCGGGTTTAACTATTAGGCCGATTAAATTTGGTTCATTCTTATACAATAATCGTGTAGCTAATATAGCTAAAGATGGAGTTAAAGCTATTGGGCGAAATAAAATTTCTGTGCAATTCAATACCGCTTGTGACGCAAATAATTTTATAAATTTCCCCCCTCTTAAAGATTCAAATTACCAAGCCTCCATTCCAACTTTTCACATCACTCGTATGGGCATTGTCAAAGGTGTCCCTACGGAGTGGTCTATGGAAGAATTTATCAGCCATGTGGATTTCCCAGGTGGAAGAGGCAAAATATTGAAAGCCAGACGGCTTAATAAAAAAATTAGAATAGATGGTGTTACTTCATGGTCACCATCTCAAACCGTTGTTTTGACCTTTCAGGGCCAAGTTCGCCCAGACAGAATTTACTGCCTTTTTAATTCCATGCCAGTAGAGGTATACCAATACCCTACAGTTCAATGCTATAAATGCTGTCGGTTTGGACATGTACGCGATCAATGCCGCTCCAAGGAACGCTGTTTCAAATGTTCACAGGCCCACTTGGGTGACTCTTGTCCAACTCTAGAATCTAATGCAACATGCCTTCACTGTACTGGTAAGCATTATGCAACCGATAAGAAATGCCCTGAGCAATCCAGACAAAAGGCCATTAAGCAATTAATGGCATCCGAAGGGATATCATTTGAGGAGGCTTCTAAAGTCATCCCATCAACACGTAGGTCCTACGCTGAGAATACCCAGATTCAGAATACACTATCTGTGAACTCCCAAAGCCTCCCCTCTTCCCAATTTAACCCTCCTATCCAATCAACTCCTAATATTTCATATAGAAAAACTGTCACTCAGACCCCACGTTCCCGCGCTCCTCTTGGTAAGTCTTATGATAAGACTGTACATCAATCCATCATCCGTGAACCCTCCTCCTCCCTTTCCAATGGTTGTGCTTTCCCTAATACAGGCTCTTCTCCTCCTTTTGATGAACATCTTCTTAATATGTGTTTGTCATTTATAGAAACTTTACTTTCTTACCCCCATCAGTTACCGTCCAACGTTGCCCAAAGACTATCCCGCTTCACATCAATTCTTAATTATGGATCTAGTGTTTCTACAATGGAACGCTCAGAGTATCCGTCCCAAGAAGCATGAGATTTTCGATTTGATAACCAATCATAAACCTCTGGTTCTTGCTATCTCAGAGACATGGTTATTGCCCGGTTCTCGCTTTAGGGTTCCAGGGTATTCCTGTCTTAGAGATGACAGAGCTGATGGTTATGCTGGCTGCGCTCTGATCTTGAATAACAGTATTTCCTTCTCACACATTTCACTTCCCCACCATGGCTGTAACTTTAATGCAGTTGCAGCTAGAGTTGCTAATATTTCCGTCTTATGTGTTTATATCCCTCATCCCCATTCTAGTTTTATTCCTGAGCTTTCCCTAATCATCTCCTCTCTCCCTCCTCCGATCCTTATTATGGGTGACTTTAACGGGCACCATACTTCTTGGGGTTCGTACATGTGCGACTCCTTTGGATACCTTTTGGTTGACCTCTTTGAAGATCTGAATATGTGTATTATTAACGATTGCCTACCTACACGGAGAGTCTCCCCAGTACAAAACCCTAACACTGTAGTGGACTTAACTATTTGTTCTTCCATTTTAGCTCCTTCCTTTTCATGTTCTACACTTTCCTCTACCCATGGCAGTGATCATTTTCCAATTCTCATCTCCTGCTCCCGCATAGTCCATGTTCCCACTAGAACATTTCCACCTTTGCTCAAATTTAAATTAGGTAATGCTGACTGGGAGAAATTTACTAACTCCCTTGAGTTCAAAATAAGTAACCTCCCAAATGCATCTCTTGAGAATTGTCTGGAATGTTATTCCCTTTTCGTCAACTGTCTCGATGCCACTGCTTCCGAATCCTTTCCGTTGAAATCCTATTCCACATCGTCTATTAAGAAGCTATCTCCTCCCTGGTGGGATCATGAGTGTACTAACGTGGTTAAAGAGCGTAAAGAAGCTGAATTAAATTATAATTCCATCATGTCGAATGAGAACTTTATTCAATATAAGAAAGTTGCAGCACGCGCTAAACGGCTGCTATCTAAAAAGAAGAAAGAGGGCTGGTTTCGATTCTGTGAGAACTTATCTCCCAAAACACCACCATCACTGATGTGGAATAGTATTCGGCGTTTCCGTGGAGCTTTAAATGATAAAAATAGAATATCCAACAATTCAGATATTTGGATTGATGATTTTATTGACAAACTATCCCCACCATTTGTTCCCTCTTTTGACCATTTTCCTTGTCCTCCCCATAATATAGTATCGCACGACAGTATGGATTGCCCTTTCACCTTGCAAGAACTTATTACGGTTCTTGACGGCTTAAAAGACTCATCCCCTGGGGTTGATGGTATACCATATTCTTTTCTTTGCAAATCTGGCGATCAGACTAAATCTTATTTTCTAAATTTAATTAATATCTTCTTTTTACACGCTATCATTCCCGATTCTTGGAAAACACAGCTTATTATCCCTATTCCTAAACCCGGCAAGGATCCTCTTAGCCCCAATTCCTATAGACCAATCGCACTGTCTTCTACCTTAGCCAAAATCTCTGAACACCTTATTAAAAATCGCCTGGAGTGGCTTGTCGAAAATAGGGGCCTCCTATCTAGTTCTCAATTTGGCTTTAGAAAAGGCTTAAGTGTGCTGGATAGTCTTAGTATTTTAACCACTGACATACGCTCCTCTTTTCACAACAAACAGTACCTAGTGGGTGTATTTTTGGATGTAGTTTCAGCGTACGATAATGTTCTTCTTCCAGTGCTCAGACAGAAAATGTTACAGCTGAGTTTGCCTGAGAGGATGATACATTTCATCTTCAACTTATTAATGTTGAGGACAATACAGGTACGCTCTTCTAAAGATACATCTACTAGACTTATATTCAAGGGACTCCCTCAGGGTTCCGTTTTGAGTCCATTACTATATTCTATCTACACCTGGGATTTGGATAAAGCTATCCCATCTTATTGTAGTGTTTTGCAATACGCAGATGATATAGCGCTATATGCTTCGTCGGAGAATATGGATATGATTACCTTCAGACTTAACAGTGCTTTAGCTTATCTGGAGAATTGGATGAACGATCACGGCTTGTCACTATCGCCCGGCAAAAGCAATGTAGTTGTGTTCACAAAAAAACGTTTGATACCACAGCCAGTTATACTACTTGAAAACTCCTCAATCCCGGTAGTCAACAAGATTAAATTTCTAGGGGTGGTGCTTGACCAAAAGTTGAATGGTATGGCTCACACTAACTACATTTCTCAAAAGTGCGAGAAGGGTATCAATGTTTTACGCTCCTTATCTGGTGTTTGGTGGGGATCACATCCATATTGTCAAAAACTAGTATATAATGCTATCATTCGGAGTCATTTGGATTATGCGTCGTTCATATTAGAACCTTGTAATAAGACAGCTATAGTAAAATTGGATAGAATTCAATATAAATGTCTGCGAATCATTATAGGGGCTATGAAGTCTACCCCAGTCAATGCCCTCCAGGTGGAATGTGTTGACCCTCCCTTACCTCTCCGCCGGCAATATCTGGCAGACAAATATTTCTTTCGGCTAATTCAATTATCTTCCCATCCCCTTCTCCCTAAAATCCGTAATCTCCTTCACATGCTCACCTTAAATAATCTCCGTCGTCCATCTGATTTTCCATGCCTACTTAAAAGCCTTATTAAATTTAATCGCCTCCCGGATCCAACATGCCAATTTAGTATCCATCCTTTATATTCAACTCCGTTTCATGCTTTAGTTTTTAACCCCAACCTTAGTTTGAGTTGTGGTATTCAAAAATATGCTCCCGATTCTAATGTTGCTTTTAATTTTATGGTTGCCTCTCACTGGCGTGGTTATAATCTTTTTTTCACGGATGCATCAAAAGTGGCAAAACATCTTGCTGTAGGGGTTGCTGTATGGCACCATAATTCTAACACTATTTTACAATTTAAATGTCCCCCTCAATCCTCTGTTTTCACAGGTGAAGCCACGGCTATCCTGGAGGCTCTGAATTTTATCAACTCTCATAATCTCCAAAATTCTGTAATCTTTTCAGACTCTCTCAGCTGCCTTCAGACTATTACTTCTAACCCTTTCCGTTCTAAGTCTAAATTTCCTATTATCTTTCTTATTAAATCCACACTTTATGACTGTTTCAGGAAAGGACTTCAAGTAGATCTAGTACACATTCCTAGCCATTCTGGTATTATAGGCAATGAGAAAGCTGACGTTTTGGCTAAATCAGCCATCCAACATGGTACTCTCGAACATTACTACAATTATGCCCATGATCTCTCTTCTCTTTCTAAGGATCGTTTGGATTATACATGGAACAGTCAGTGGAAAAATTCTACTAAAGGGAAATTTTATAGAGATATTCAACCCTCAATTCCATGTAAGCCCTGGTTCTTCCGTTTCCCTAATATAGACAAGCCTACTGTTTCCACCATTTGCCGCCTCCGTTTAGGTCACAATACCACTCCTACCCATTTATTTAAAATTCATGTCCGTGATCATTCTATCTGTGAGTGTGGTATAGACGAGGGAAGTTACGATCATTTATTCTTTGTCTGCCCAAAGCTTCGTATCTCACTTCTGGATATCCTCCCCCCAGATGTTCCCCTCCCTACTAATTTTAAGTGTTTACTTTGTCTTATCCCTACCTCATTTGTCAATATCCTATCAAAATTTATCAATTTTAACAAACTAAAATTTTGAACCCCACCCAAGTACCTATATCTATTTTATGTTATGCTTTTGTGATGTGTTGTGTTGTCTATAACTAATATTTGTTCTTTGTCAGGTTATACAGCTCCATGTAAGAAATCTATGAGTAAACAAAACTGAACCATCTCAATCGTGATTTTTCCTTAGCACAGAGTATGCTTAACATGAGCATTAACTTAAACTGACCATCCGTTCAAAACTTGACATTGGCAGAATCCGTCCTCACTGGGATCGGGAGTTGCCATTTGCTAAAAAGAAGAAGAAGAAGAATAAGTAATATTATATTATGTTGTTGTGTAAACTAAAATATAAATGTCCCTATATTGCCCTATATATTCAATTTTTATCAACGATGAACTTAAACTTATTTAATTTATCGTTTTACTTTCCAGTATAATTATTAAATAGTTGTTTTGTTCTTATTCTTTTGACATTTAAAATAGGAATATACCTAAATATTTTTATAAATTTTATGTTCAGGTGGTTTAGAGTGTTCCGAACTAGTTTGATGAGAGTGATAATAATAAAAAAGACCTATTTAATTATTGCTAATACAATATGCTATTAATTTCATTAAACAGCTTGCAAAATACAAAGACATGAGATGAGTAAAAATAGCGCCTCTGGTAAACTTACTGGTAACTTAGCTTAGTGATTAGAGATTTAAAACATTTTGGAATACGAATTAGGTTCATTATGTTTTAATATGTATGTATTACCTAAAATTAAAATTATTGCTTTGTAATAAATTTTATTTCAAACCCCATATCAAAAGCATTTTTTTTCCATTGGGTGCTTTTATAATTTACCGTGGCACGGCACGGTACCGCACGTTTTTATCGTCACGGTAAATTAGGAAAGCAAAATGTATGCATTTGTATGCAAACGCTTTTAATTTACCGTCCACGGCAACGGCACGCCGTGAACGGCAACGATCTACCGTGCCGTTGCCGTAGCATACTGCGCTCCCTATAAAATCGTCGCGGCATTGTTGAGAGTGTAGTGTGTGCGTACAAGAAATTTGTATGTGTGCGTGCGTAGCCAAGAGGCGCGGGAGATTAATTATTACTCAGATGAGAAAGTATGTAATAAAACGATTTTGTTGACATCCGAAAATAATTGAAAAACTTATTTGGGTCTTCCTTGAGCTTATCAAATAGCGTGTATGACCCTTCTAAATATTTTACTTTTAAAAGCGGATGTTGCCAATACTTTCTAGTAATATGTCTTTTTTTACGTCTTAAATATAACAAATAGAGTAGGTATAAGTAGTCGCTGTCTCTTCGAGAACATGTCTGCACTTTGAAGACGCGCAAATTTAACGGCGAATTATAAAATCACCCTACGGCACGGCATGCCGTCCACGGCCACAAAACTTCTATCTCGTCCACGGTAATATCGTGCCGTGCCGTGAAACGGCAAATTATAAAAGCACCCATTCTGTAATTTTTACCAAATCTTTGAGTAAACTGTGATTTTTTATCTGTGAAAAAGAGAACGTTATCTCATGCAGTCTGTGCAATCAGTTGTCCAAAATGGCCGAGACAGAAACTGATAATAACAGTATTGTTAGGCCTGAACGAAATAATAAGAATTTAACGCCAAGCAATGGCCCCCGTCGCGTTACTATTTACAAAACAGAGACAGGTTTTGGTTTTAATGTCCGCGGTCAAGTGTCTGAGGGTGGGCAGTTGAGGTCGATCAATGGTGAACTTTATGCTCCTTTGCAGCACGTCAGCGCTGTTCTCGAGCAGGGAGCAGCGGAACAAGCTGGGATAAGAAAAGGAGACAGGATACTAGAAGTGTAAGTACCTTCCGATAAGATTTTCAATAGTTTTAGTCAGTATGGTAATTTTTTTTAAGTTTACCACTTGTTTGCTTTGCTGCCGGGCGTAGCATGATACAGAATACAATAATAATATTATTATAAAACGCGAATGCTGTCTAGACAAGTAATGAATCATAAACCAGTTCTTGTAGGCTGGTTTTGGAAGCATTCATATGTGTGAAACATCTTCTAAAATTAATCCAATTATTATTCTTCAAACTATTTATTTAGAATTAATTTAATCGAAAGTTTGTGTGGCTAAACCATAATTGATTGTAGATGTAGACCTCCTGTCTAGTGTCTATATTTTACAAAGAGATAAACATACCAATTACTGGTTGCTCACAATTAAAATTAATGTAATAAAACCACAAAATTTATTTAGACACTGTATGTTACATAAACTTGTTAATGTTATACAATTCTGTTATATGATTACCGGAATAGATCATGTCTTTTGCTTAATTACAACTGTTTTTTTTCATTGTTATTTTTTTTTAACTTATTTATTATTTAATAGCTTACATGATATGTATGATACGCAATTATTACTTTTAAAAAACAATTGTTTAATTTTATGTAAATTGTAATTCTGACGATTTCTTATTTGAAATTTTCATTTAAATTTAAAGTTATATAAAGTTTCAAAACAAAAAAATGTTTTGAAAATTGGACATGACTATAATTATTTACTTACATGAAGTAAGTAAAATAGAAAATCTCATAAGGTAAATCTTCCAAAATATATTAAAGTAGCGGTCTGCCCCGGCTTCGCACGTGGTACATATTTCGCAATAAAAGGTAAAGATTATCTGTGCCAAATTTCATCAAAATCGGTCCAGTAGTTTATGCGTGAAAACCATACATACATATAAATTTATAAAGAATAGAAAAAATTCCTTGAATTTTTTCTATTTATATTTTTAAAGCATTTCAATGCCATAAAACCAAAATATTAATTTCAACCATACATAGATACATACAAACCTTTCCTCTTTATAATATTAGTATAGATTATATTTATATATAAATATTATTATAAAATACTTATGTTCTTTTAAAAATATCTAGTCATGCCTACTTTTAAAGTACATAATATACAAATATTACACATCATCATATTACATTGATATCCAACACCTACTCATATAATACCATGACCTAAATGTTGTAATTCTATCTAATTCATTATTTATTTGTGTTTGATATAGATTAAATCTTGTTAAAATAAGTCATTATCAGAATAGATTAAAATATTTGACTGGTAGAGCACAGAAAATTCATGTACACATCAAGAGTTGAGTAAAAAAATCTTTGTCTCAATCTCATTTCTATATTTTTTTTTTAAGATGAAGTACACATCTTTAGTGCCTCTCGTCAATTTCCCATGCAGGAATAATGTTATTTCCTACTAGTGAAAGAATTTAAACAGTCTACGGTTCTGTTTGGGTTTTCTATTATAGACAAAAAATCAAAACAGAAATTGAGTGTCGAAATGACAATTTCAAAACAATATTGCATAATAATAACTAGAACAAAACAAAACAATTATCAACAATTCCCACAAAGAACGTGAAGCGAGACATATCTAGTTGTCTAGTAAATATTTAGAACTTATTGACCTTATGCACTTATATACGCATTAGATATTTAATCTAGCGCTATTAATGATCTAGTAACCTATTTAATTTGTTATCAGTGCTAGAAATTGTAGACTCGTGTTATGGACTGTGCATTTGCAAAACCATGCAAAGAGTTAAAATCAATATGTTGCATTGTATGACTAAATATGGATAGTTGAACATAAGGTAAATGGTAACATAAGTATATTATTTGTTCTGTAATTTCACATGAACATATGAATTGTTAAATAATTATGAAACACATTGAGTTGTAAATTTACCATAATATATATCGTTGTAAATTTACCATAATATATAGCTTTCCGCCCGCGGCTTCGCCTGCTTTATCTAAAACCTAATAAGTTATATACTAAAACCTTCCTCTTGAATCAGTCTTTCTATTAAAAAAACCGCATCAAAATCCGTTGCGTAGTTTTGAAGATTTAAGCATACAAAGGGACATAGGGACAGAGAAAGCGACTTTGTTTTATAGTATGTAGTGATTGATATGGGGATGGCAATGGTTGCTCGCGTCCGCAGGCTTAGACCTTCATTACCCTGTACGTGCCTCCCGGGTGGTGCTAAAGAGCAACAACGCCGTATCTCGGGCGGCGGAAATCCCTGACCCGAACAAACTGAGCTTGGCATAACACAAACGCTATCTTAGGCTACCACAAACCTGAAAAGTATCATTTTCGAAAGAGTGGATTCACCAACACGCACTAGCCAGCGTGGTGTCTTAAGGCTTTATTACCTTCATGGAAGCACAACACAAAAGAAGGCCCTCAGTCCCCAGCAGCCCTGTCAGGCCTGGCTACGACAGCGGTCAGAAAACCTACAGGGCAGAGGGTGCTAAGAATCCCTGGGTAAGATCCGGCTGTCAACAGACGATCTATATAGCTACTTACAACGTACGCACCTTGCGTACAAAAGACAGGTTCATTGACCTTGAGACGACTATCTTGGATAAAATCAAATGGCACATTCTAGGATTATGTGAAACAAGAATGAAAGGGGAGGAACTGACAAAGTTACCATCAGGACACATAATGTTCTATAAAGGACAGGACAACACATCCGAAGGAGGAGTTGGTCTTCTCGTACATAAAAAGTTTGCAGATAGGCTGAAAACTGTCGTTGGAATTTCCCAAAGAGTTCTGTATGCTACCTTTAATATAAACAACCGGTTAACGATGAAAGTGGTTCAGGTATATGCTCCTACTAGCGCAAGCAGTGAAGACGAATTAAATAACTTCTATGCCGATGTTGAGCGAGCCCTTAACGAAAATCCATGCTTTTATACCACTGTAATTGGTGATTTTAATGCGAAAATTGGCCAAAGTTTCCCTGGTACTAATGAAGAATATATAGGAACACACGGGTTAGGCACAAGAAATGAGAGAGGCCAGATTCTTGTCAACTTTTTAGCAAAACACAATCTCTATGCTATGAACACCTTCTACCAAAAGAAAGACCAACGCAAGTGGACATGGAGAAGCCCAAATGGTTCAACGAAAAACCAAATAGACTACATACTGAGCAATAAGAAACATGTTGTTAGTGACGCTAGTGTTTTAAATTGTATAAACATCGGAAGCGACCATAGGATAGTACGTGCAACGTTCAAAATAAACGCCAAAACAGAACGAATGAGGTTAATTCGGAAACATAACGCCAAACTGGATTATGCAGCTATTGAAGTTAAGAAAGATCATTACGAGCAACGCATCAATGAGCTTCTGACCACAAGCCAAATACCTGCTACTGTGGATGCTGTAGATGAACGACTCACGCAGAGCATAAGGAAGGCAGCCGAGGAATTTGGCAAGACAACAAACAAAACAAAACTATACTTTCATATATAGATTTGACTATACTTTCAAAATAAAACTATTTTGTCGGACCGAACAAAAGATCTGCTCGAAACGAGACGTGCTCTTCATAGCAAACCGGAAACAAGTAATGTAGTGCTTTCTGATATTAATAAGCAAGCAAAGCAAGCGGTAAGGCGTGATGTAAGGCAACATCGGTACAAAACTATTGTCAATACTATTGAAAAGTATAGAGGCCCAAAGGTTTTTCGGAAGAAATTGGTAGAGGGTAATAAACAAATACACAGAATCAAAGATGCTAACGGAAGAGAAACAAATGACCTCGATGAAATTATGCATGTGGTAGAACAATTCTACGAAAAACTGTACACCTCCAGAATAGTGGAGCCACTGAAGCTTCAATGCCCACGCGCTAAACTGATACGTCACTTTACAGAAGATCTACCAGACATAAGCTTGTATGAGATTAAATCGGCGCTTAAAAGTATGAAAAATGAAAAGGCTCCAGGTGAAGATGGTGTACCTGTGGAACTTTTAAAGTTAGGAGGCAAAACGGCTTTGCTAGAGCTTCAAAGGCTTTTCAATCAGGTTTTAATGGAAGGTATTACACCGAAACCTTGGAAAAACGCATTGGTTACGCTTATATATAAGAAAGGGGAAAAAACCCAACTCAATAATTATAGGCCAATATCCATATTGCTCCATACCTACAAGCTATTTACTAAAGTTCTGACGAACCGTCTAGCCAACAAACTTGATACTGCACAGCCAATAGAACAGGCAGGTTTCCGTCGTGGTTTCTCCACTATCGACCACATATTTGTAGTGCGGCAGTTGATTGAAAAGTGTGTGGAGTACAATCAGGATCTATGTGTTGCTTTCGTAGATTATGAAAAAGCGTTCGACACTGTAGAACACTGGGCTGTGTTTCATTCACTGCAAAGATGCATGGTAGACACAAGATATGTGGAAGTTCTCAAGGAGATTTATAAAGGTGCAACCCTCCAAGTAAAGCTGCACGAAGTATCTCGCCGAATACCAGTTGGTCGTGGTGTAAGACAAGGCGATACAATTTCTCCCAAGCTATTTACAGCTGCTCTAGAAGACGTTTTTAAACTATTGGAGTGGTCTGAAAAAGGCGTTAGCATCAACGGGTCAATGTTGTCACATTTGAGATTTGCTGACGACCTCGTGCTCTTTGCTAAAACCCCGGACGATATAAAAGTTATGCTCGAAGAACTACATGATGCCTCACTAGCTATTGGATTAAGAATGAACATGCTCAAAACTAAATTTATGAGTAACAGCAAAAACATTACACCTGCGATCACAATATATGGTCAGAACATCGACAGAGTAGAAGAGTATGTTTATTTAGGTCAAATGGTTACGCTGGATAGGAATGCACAAACGAGGGAAGTAGACCGCCGCATTCAACTTGGCTGGGCAGCGTTTGGCAAACTATCAGACGTATTCAAAGACAAGCAAATACCAACCTTCCTGAAGAGGCGAACGTTTGAGCAATGTATTCTTCCAGTAATGACGTACGCCTCTGAAACCTGGACACTAACCAAATACCTAGTGAATAAACTCCAAGTAGCGCAAAGGTCGATGGAACGCGCTATTCTCGGGATTTCATTGATAGACAGAGTTCCAAATACGACAATAAGAAAGAAAACTGGAGTTATAGACATAGCACTCAAAGTGTCTCGGCAGAAATGGAGGTGGGCGGGACATATCTGCAGATTAAGTGACAACAGGTGGACCAACAAAATCCTAGAATGGCGTCCTTGGACCGGACAAAGAAAAGTTGGCCGTCAGCCTACTAGATGGGTTGACGACATAGTGAAGATCTTGGGAAAGAAGTGGATGCGAGTGGCGACGAACCGAAAGAAATGGCGTGCACATGAAGAGGCCTATACCCAACTTTGGGTCACACCGGGCTGAAAAAGAAATGTAGTGATTAATATCATTCTGAACATTTTTTATAATAAATGGCTGTTTCTACTGACTTGATGCAATGTACTTATCAATTAAAAGTTCATTATCATTATTATGAGTATGTAGTTACAAAAAAATAACACTTTAAGGTAGAAAAATTATGATTATATTTGATTATATCTCTATGCACAAATTCTGCATAGACAATAATATCAGTTTTATATCGTTTGAGTTGACCAGGGATCATAGACTTTTACAGCAAAATCATATTGGAATCTTATAAGAATGTCAATGTTTCTATTACGATTTCATTTACAGAAACATCTCTGATAATTACCAAGTTATATTAGACAAATATATTGCAATAGTTTATAATTATTTCGTCATATTAACACATGTTTATCTTATGTCAATTTCGTTGTTCTTAATGATATTTTGTATGAGTGGGTGAACGTCGTAATAAAGTTCACTCATTTGTTGAATTTGTTTTGTTTATATTTAATTGATTGTCGAGTCCTGTTGGAACGACCTGTGTGGATATAGGGGAATGTAGTGTGTTGAAAATTTGGTGTGCTTTTTGATTTTAATTAGTTTTCGTATTAAATGTTGATATTCTCATAGTTATTATTGTCAGTGATCTAAGTGCGTGTGCATTCTAATCATGTGTTATTATTAATAATTAATAAATTGCGTAGTTTTAAATTGATTGTGTGGTAATGAATCAAGATGTCTCTCCAAAGAGGTGGGAGAGGCGATTTTCGTTACTGTTTCTATTATTGTGATAACACGGGCTTTGAAATATATGATCTGGAAGGGCCGGGGCAAACTGTAGCGTTAGTGAGGTGTGTATATCATACAATAATTTTATTAATAAAAATATATGATTTAAATCACTACGTAGTATGCAGCAAAATTGCTTCCCATGTCTGACTGTATGTATGTATGTAGGCTATAAAACTATGCAACGTTTGATGAGGATTTTTATCTATTAAAAATATGTATTTACATAGAATGTACCTATACTGTAGATAATTTGTGTGTGGTTGCATTTTGTTTGTTGATTATATAGGCCATTATTATCTTTAACAAACATACACAATAATAAGTAAGAATTGAAGAATAGCAACACAATGGAATATAAATTATTTTCGATCATGATCATAGATACTTACTACTACAGTTTGTCTGATTATGAATATAGGTATGCTTTGTTTCATAAAAATTCTAAAGTATTTAAATATCATGAAACAGATGTGTGATTGGCTGTTATTACATGGGAATTAACAGATACGACATCTGAATTATACAGATTTTCTCACAGACAAGCTACTAAATGTAGGAGGTGAGACAATTTTGTGATGTACAGCGTTTTTCTGAGAGATTATATAAACTAAGAATAATTTACGATCTAACATTTAAACAGTTTTGTTACTGAAAAATGTAATAATATGAACATTATCTTCATAGTCTTAAACAAAAATCCTGTGATAAAAAATAAAAAATAAAAATTCTTTATTTGGAACAATAAAAACACACAATACAAAAAATGTTGTGTGGTTTTATGAAACCACGGTAAAAGTGAAACTGTTCGAACGGTTCCGAACACTGCTTTGTGTAGCGCATGTCGCGTGTCGGTCGGCTGCCGAGTAGGTATACCTACTCGGCAGCCGCGATACACGCGACATGCGCTACACACAAGCGCGGATCCAGGGGGGGGGTCACGGGGTCATGACCCCCCCCTGGGCTAGGTGATAGGTCCACGACCTAAGTGATTTAATAAATTTAATATTAACTTTTTTAAATTAAAAAATTTATACTGTTCAATATGATGTTTTTATTGAATTTTGAGACATAAAAGTAATATAGAACAATGAAATCAATTACAAACGGTATCGGACGAGAATATAACAAAAATTATAGAAAAAGTTTATTAGGGTCGACCTGTGGTCGTAATTTAAGGACAAATAACAGGTTTTTCGATTTAAAAAAAAAACTATAACTGCGGAATAAAGTGTAATGGTAAAGTTGTATGTAATTAATTTTTTTTCTACAACTTTTGCTGTTACACTTTTCACACAAAACCTCAAATATCGAAATATCCCAGTTCGTGGATAAGACATAAAATAGCAAAAATTTTTTTAAATGAACAATAGAAAATACAGTCAAATTACAACAAAAAATCGGCCAAGTGCGCGTCGGACTCGCGCACCGAGGACTCCGAGCAAACATATTTTTTCATTATGTTGTATCTTACAATTTTGTTTAAAGGATTTTTTTCTTTATCTGTGCTTGTAAGTGCTTAAGTCGTTGCTTTTAACCAAATTTCAAGACTGTGTTTACGGGAAGTACCTTGTAGGTTTTTATTGATGATTCCCTTGCAAGTAGTTGCGAATTACAGAATATGCGGCTCTAATGGGGAATATTCATGTTTTTCTTTTTTCTCTTAAATTAATAGTTAACTATTCTATAACGTAGAAAAAAATATTAATGGGCTTCAAAATACTCTAGATATTTTTAATTTTTATAAATGTAATTTAAAACTTTTAAAAATTTAAGCAGTTCAAACGCTGCCATTTTGCGCGCGCTTTCCGTGACGTCACATGACACGTCCAGTGGGTGTTCACCTTAGTGTTTACTGTGGAGTGATGAATTTTTTTTTTATGTTAGGATTAGGCAAGCATTTGACCATCGCTTCGCCTGATGGAAAGCGACAAGCGTGGTCTAGTAAGTGTCTATTCACATTTCTCTTGAATAAATCCAGATTGTAGTTTCTGGGATAAATGAAAATACAATGTCTTGTCAGATGACGTCACATTTCGTTCGACCAGTGGTGGCACGTTTTGGAAGTTTGAATTTCGCTCCCTTACTTTTCACTTTTTGAATATTATTTTAGGGCTTTAAATAATAAGTAAATAAAAAAAACCTTTTCATTATAATATTACGATAATAAGTTTTCGAGAAAAAAATATTTTAGGCCATTTCAAATTTTATGCATATTCCCTATTGCTTTTTCTTCAGATTGCGTTAACACTTGACATAGAATTTGAATTAAATAACAGATTTAAGTTATTATAGACCTGAGCTCTGATGTGAATATCAATTAAATACATGTAGACGTTCATGAGTAAAGGGATTGTAAGTTTAAAATTATTAAAAAAATATATTTTCATTTAATTTAATTAAATAATTAGGGTTTTCGCAGTTATTACTACATCTGTGCTATAACACGATACTTTTTACTCAATTTCAAGACTGTATTTACGGGATAGGGTGCTCTCTGCAGGTATTGATTCCCTTGCTAATGTGGAAATCCTACGGTCTACGGTCCCTTGATGCTGTGAAAAATTCAAACGTTTTAGTCAACGCAATCAAAAGATGCAGCTGTAATTGCTGAAATTTTTCGACACTCCCTAAGAAATCAAAACCTACAGGGTAGTTCCCGAGTACACAGAGTCATGAAATTTAGTACAATCAAACGTCTTATAACGCAGACTAGCTTACCACCCGCGGCTTCGCCCGCTTTCTCTAAAACCTTATAAATTATATACTATTCCTCTTGAATCACTCTATCTTTAAAAAAACTGCATCGAAATTCGTTGCGTAGTTTTAAAGATTAAATCATACATAGGCACAGAGACAACGACTTTGTTTACTAATTGCGAAAAGCATGAATTTTCCTTAGATTATAATCAAACTTCTATGTCAACGAATGCCGTAATGCCGAAAAATTTCGCAAATTTCGACATTCGCAAGGGAATCAAAACTCAAAACCTACAGGGTACTTTTCGTAAACTCAGAATCTTGAAATTCGGTACAAAGCAACATCTTATAGTACAGATACAGGAATAATTGCAAAAAATATATATTTTTCAAGTTTGTCTGCCTGTCAAGACCCTTTTTCTCAGGAACGCGTGGAGGTATCAATCTGAAATTCATACCGAATACTCAAATCTACGGTGAAAAAATCAAACTTATAAGCCAACGCAATCAAAAGATACAGCCGTTTATGCCGTAAATTATCGCATATTTCGACATTATCGCAAGGGAATCAAAATCTATAGGTATTGTAGGTACTACTTCCTGTGAACACAGAGTTCTGAAATTTGGTTAAAAGCAATGTCAGCACAGATGGAGGAAAAAATGCTAAAACATACATTTCATGCTTATCAACATTCGCAAGTGTTGCCAGGAATCAAAACCTACAGGGTACTTCCCGTGAACACAGAATCTTGATATTTAATCTTTATTTAATAGAAATTTACGTCTTATAGCACAGATAAAGGAAAAATCGCAAAAGGCATAAATTCAATATTAAAACATATAAAAATGTTTGTACGGAACTCTTGGTTCGCCAATCCGACTCGCACTTGACCATTTTTTTTTAAATCTACGTATCTATTAAATTACCAAAATATAGCTTTTGAAAATTGACCACGTCTATGTGACCCCCCCCTGGCACTAAAGCTGGATCCGCCCTTGGCTACACAGACCAAACAGTTTGAGACGATGTAATAAAAGTTTCACTTTAAAAACTTTATGAACGATGGCACCTATAAAAGCTTAAAAAAGCTGTGGCACAAAACATTGTTGCTTGTGAATAAATCTTGTTTTTCTTTAACGATAGGAAATCATTTAATTTACTCAATAGTGTTCGAGTTTCGTCTTCAATTATAGTAAACTAGTGGTCCGCCCCGGCTTCGCCCGTGGTACCTACATATTTCGCAATAAAAGGTAGCCTATGTCCTTTCTCGGGTATCAAAATATCTCCATACCAAATTTCATGCAAATTGGTTCAGTAGTTTAGGCGTGATTGAGTAACAGACAGACAGACAGACAGAGTTACTTTCGCATTTATAATATTAGTATGGATAACGGATTATAACAATGAGTATGTAATTTTATTTTGAACTGCATCAGTATGCAGTTCTAATATAAAGACAGTTATTTATTCACCATAAATTTTTCTTTCAATTTATTACACCCAATCCATTCTTATGTATTAACTAAAATAGTATAAAAGCATTAGAATATCGTACACAATAAATGTAATTATGACGCCGTTAGATAAACAGCTATAAATATCCCGCACACAATAGAATTGTTTTATCCATTTATTTAGAGCAGGATTACATAAGATAAGCTTAAGGTCGAAGGATGTGATTGTGGAATGTCCGGAATTAGACGTGCTTTATCTTTGTCTATTTTATAAAATATATTATATCTATTTATATGACAGAGGACATATTTTTTGACGAAGAATAATTTTATGAGTAATCTTATACCGTATGAGATATATCGTATATCGTATGCTTATACAATTTTTTATTTGAATAAAAATTTTAAAGTTAAGATTTGAACTATATTCACAAACAAAAATGTATTCAGCTATCTTGATTAAAATTTTTATGTTAAGCCCTACAAGTATAAAAAATTAAATTTAATATCTTAAGCTTCCTACAAAGTGAATTAGAATGTAAGTCACTTATCAGAATTAGCCCAGTTTTAATATTTTCAATTAATTTTAATATTTTTAATAAATAATGAATTTTTCTTTACAGCAATGGCGTGAATGTAGAAGGTGCAACACACAAACAAGTTGTCGATCTCATCAAGTCCGGTGGTGACTGTTTGACGCTTACTGTCATTTCTGTTACACAAAAGGTATGAAATAATACTCCTTATTGTGAGTGCCACTTAAATTACTGCTAAAGTCATTATGAGAATTGCAAATTCTACGCGCTCAGTATAGGTGTCCAGAATCATATACAATAAGTAGTGCAGGTTGATAATAATTAAGGTGCTCTGAAAAAAACATTAGTAAGTATTGTTGTCCAAAATTTTTGCGCTCTTGGTCCTTCGAAACAAATATTGCATGCATTCTAGCATTGCACCATCCATACGCGAAAAGTTAAAAGAGTTGTAATCAGCTGGAGGCTATCCACTTTAGGTTTTAGAACATACATTTCCAGCAGTCTGTATCCAGCGGCTTAGCAGCTAAAATACAAAACCAATTACACACAATACCAGTACGATCTCACGTCTCAAAATACGATATTGTCACCAGGAGGCCGAGCGTCTAGAGCCATGCGACGACGGCTCAGCGCCGATAGGCGTTATCGGCGGCGCTGCCAACTCACGCGCGACAGTGTACCAACGTTACGACTATACGGACAAGAGATCCTTACCAGTGTCCATACCGGACTACAGGGTGGTCATGGAACGGAATACGGGCAGGTCGTATGTGGCCTTCAATGTTCATATGGCAGGGAGACATCTCTGTAGTCGCCGGTATAGGGAGTTTGCGGCGCTACATCAGATATTGAGGAAGGAGTTTCTTGGTAAGGATTAGGGTGATGGTGCTATATAGGGCAGAAGATCTTATTCCCTGATAGTTGAAAACGTGATTCCGAATCTAGTTACAGTGTGGTTGTTTTCCAGTTATACATATTTTTAGTTTATGATGGTTTGTGAGGCAGTATCGTCGTATTAATTGTTATTATAGTGGCCAGAATATATTTTTTCCAACATTTAAAGATTCATCAATAGGACTAAATCATTTATTTAATTGTTTAAGAAGGTTTCATAAAAAATTACGAAGAGATTATTTATGAGTGCATTTCACATATTTCAGGTTTCAATTTCCCAAAACTACCCGGGAAATGGCCATTCACACTCAGCGAACAACAGTTAGACGCGAGAAGAAGGGGCTTAGAACAGTATTTAGAAAAGGTATATAAAAAAAAAAAACAATAATATACTACTTATTAATAAATTCTATATGTGGCGAGAAAATTCACCAGTAAAACATTTTATACTGATAAATTGACAAAAATAGATAGCCTAATAAACCTATGGCTATAAAAATGTTGGGCTACTAAATTTTGCCAATGAAATAAAGAACGCAATAAAAAGCCGATATTATTTCGTTAGAGTTCCAGACTTTACTTTATAGGCCGTTTCGCAATTTCTGCCTATGTTCTGTTTAGCTTACCTGTGAAATTGGCTATTTATCTCCTTAATTCATTTATTTGAAACTGGATAATCGATTTTGGACCCCAAAATGTCTTACACTACCACCTTTTAAACTTTCAGGTATGCGCAGTTCGCGTGATAGCAGAATCGGACGCAGTACAAGAATTCCTCACGGATTCGGACGATTCCTCTAACCCCTCACCGGTAGACCTCAAGGTGTTATTACCAGATAAAGCTGTGGTCACAGTGTCCGTGCTAAAGTCGACTAATGCCGACGATGTGTACAGAGCCGTTTGTGAGAAGATTGGTCTGTCCAGTAGTGTGCAGAAGTACTTTTACTTGTTTGAAATCGTGGAATATAATTTTGGTGAGTTTTCTTTTTTATTGGGTTGGGTAAAGTTGGCTAACGTGGATATTTTGTTGAATGCCGTCTGTGAAAGACTCTTGGTTTCTAGTAGTGTGGAGAAGTACTTCTACTTGTTCGAAATCGTGGAATATAATTTTGGTGAGATTTTTTATATCGTATTTTTTTGCATATTTGGTAATATTCATGGATTTAAAATTAATTAAGTGATAAATAACAAGTTCATATTGTTATGGTGTTAATTTAGTGAGCTACATTCAAGGGTTGCATTGTGTGAACTTTGGGAGCCAGAAATATACAGCACAGGCTGACCTAAAATTTTGATAAAAAGCTGTTTTTCCAAAAATTGGCTTTATCTAGGTTATTATTTTATAGCTATGCAACTTATGTGCCACAAAATCAGCAAAAACTGTAAAATGACACATTTAGGATGATTTTTAGTAAGTTATTTATTTATTTATAATTTACTAGCAAACCGGGCGAACTCCGTTTCGCCACCAGAGATACCTTTTCTTTGCGATAAACCTCACGGAGCCCGAGACCTTTCCAACGAATGCAAAACCGTGGAAATCGGTTCGTGCGTTCTGGAGTTATAGCGTCAGGAAGGAAAACCCGACTTATTTTTATATAGTAGATTTATTTATAAGTAAGATTAACTTTAAGGGACTTGGTTGATCCACAATTAAATTGTCTATAACATATGCAATTCCAGAACGCAAACTACAACCGAACGAGTGCCCCCACTCGCTGTACATACAGAACTACTCGACCGCGTCGTCGAGCTGCCTCGCGCTCCGCAAGTGGCTGTTCAACCCGCACACTGAGCTCTCTGTTATAGAGGACGACCCGAAAGCAGCGGAGTTTATATTCTGGCAGGTAATGTTTAATATTCATATAATGATAATAATATTGGGAAATGAATTAAAGACAGTTGCGTTTTTTCGTTGTAATAAAAAAACAACATTTAAAGCCTTTAATCCATATTGGTATATTAAGAAGAGCTGGAACATCAACACATTTACACATTGCACATGTTAGGCCGGGAGATACTGACACAAAATTTCGGGTCATTTGTAACAGGATGGCGGTCTAGAGGGGTCTTAGTACGCAATGACAAAAAGAAAAATGATGGTCAGAACGCTGGTACCGGCGGACTAGTCGCGTGGGCGTTAGTCACACTCGTCGGATAAATAGCGAAAGTCCAACGATTTGTAACACAAAAATTTTAGAATTTACCGATAGCCCTTAAAAAAGATGTAGGCGGTAGTGTCATGCCATACTTTTACGATGTGACTTACAGTCCGCCATACCGACGTGAATGCGTTGATTAAAAAAAAAACAATTCAACCATTTGTACCGGGCTCACTTTTGCACAGGTAACCATCGTCGTGCAGCCATTTACTAAAATCGCCATGCCATACTTTTCGGACGATTCCAAATGGTCGCCATACCGCGGAAAATCTGCAAATTTTTGAATTTTTTTTTCTCGCCAAACGATTTGTACCACCCTATATTTTTTTTTCAACAACTCCTGAATGATTATAAATAGAAGTGTGATAATGCCATACCTGTGGGAGGTGGCGAATGTGTATAAGATTTTTTTCTTATTGTAAGATTTTATTCGTAGTTTGAACGATTTGGCGGTATGGTGGCCATTTGGAATCGTCCGAAAAGTATGGCATGGCGATTTTCGTAAATGTCTGCACGATGATGATTACCTGTGCAAAAGTTAGCCTGGTACAAATGTTTGAATTGTTTTTTTTTTTAATCAACGCATCGCGTCGGTATGGGGGGCTGTAAGTTACACCGGAAAAGTATGGCATGACACTACCGCCTACATCTTTTTTATGGGCTATCGGTGAATTCTAAAATTTTTGTGTTACAAATCGTTTGACTTTCGCTATTTATCCGACGAGTTCGACTAACGCCCACGCGACTAGTCCACCCGTACCAGCGTTCTGAGTTCTGACCATCATTTTTCTTTTAGTCATTGCGTAATAAGACCTCTGTAGAACCGCCATTCTGTTACAAATGACCCGAAATTTTGTGTCAGTATCTCCCGGCCTATGTATGTGTCATATTTTGCAATTGTTTATAAATACAGGGTGATGTAATTGGTGTAGTACGAATATCTAAAAATCTATGAAGAATTTTGTGATACAGTAAATGGAAGAATTATAGACTATTTTACAGTATTTAATAAAATCATTTAATTTTTTGTTCATTTTCATTAGAAATGTCAATTTTTCTCACTAAGGTGGAAATTTGGATGATAAGGATCTTGTTAGAAAAATATAAATTTTGACTAAAATCGGCATTTTTTTTTTCAAAAATCAAATTACTAATTGATAATCAGAGTTATCACATTATTAAAAAAACGCCCGTTATTTAAATCATTATCAAAACAACCATCCGTGTGTTGGGAACTTGGGAGTAAGCGCACGTGTTATTTGTATTGTTTTTTTGACCTGAAATTTAATTATTATTTGATAATTGAATGATTATTAATACTTTTATCCAATTGATTATTATTAGAATAAATAATTAACTTCATCAATTGATTTACTTTTAAATTATAATTTTACAGGTAAATTATGAGAGCTTTCATAAGTATGTAATTATATTTGCATATATTTATCTATAACGCACCCATTTTACAATTCAAGTCTAAAATGAAACTAGAGTCGCATTTATTTTTGAACATACTGTAAGTGAAATTGCATAAGTGTGAGTACTGTGAACATACCAGCTTTCCTTAATTGACCGATAAAAAAAGTTGACAATCAGAGAAATCAGAAAATACAGAGAATACAGAGCCTCAATGTCACTTTTAAATGTTAAACACACACGTCACAACACACAACAGATAATAAATAGCACAGAAAAAACAAATGTATTCTTTACATTCATAGGAATTAATATGGAAATAGATACTGGGGTAAAAATGAGAAATTTTTTTTTTCGGGTAGTTCTATTTTTTTCAAGTTGTGCTGTAGTCCCCACCCCAATTTATTTGGATGTATTTACTTCATTATCTTTGTGTTGGTAAATTTTTAATTCCAAACGCATTTGGCTAATAATTTTTTATTTATTTTATTAAATAATGATAACATGTTAAATGTAGTATTTGGATGCTTCACCGCTGCCTCCTACTTAAGCGACATGCATACTCTCGCTCAGTATAAAATGTCGTGTACACACTCGCTGAGCATAAAGCTAGGTGTACACTCTCGCCAAGCGGCTCGTGTTGCAGGCGGTGGAGGACGTGAACCGCGGCGTGTGCTCGGCGGGCGCGCGGCTGTACCAGCTGAAGGCGCTGCAGGACGTGCGCCGCGCGCGCGACTACCTCGCCCTCGCGCGCTCGCTGCCCGGCTACGGGCACGTCGCCTTCCCGCCCGCGCACGCGGCGCGCCAGCTGTCGCTGGGTATAGATAAACAATTAAAAAAATAAAACATTTTTTGTCCATTGTTTTCCCCTCAATTATTTTTCTTACGACAATCATCATAATTCTGGGAATTGCTATGTATACCTGACTGCGTGACATCAGGTTGAACTGAACTCACCAGCTACATCAATTCCAGGCTGGTCGGGGCTGCAGCTGGGCCCGCTGGAGGACGGTACCGGCGGCGAGGAGGCGGTCCCGTGGCGCGAGGTGGTGTCGTGGCGCGCGGACGACGAGGCGGCGGCCGTGGCGCTGCTGTACCGCCGCGCGGGGCGGGACCGGCCGAGGGCGCTGCTGCTGCACACTCCTTATGTAATTATATTAAAGCATCTGTTATAGCTCCCTGACCTGTTAAAGCACCTGTAAAAGCTCCCTGACCTGCTAAAGCACCTGTAAAAGCTCCCTGACCTGTTAAAGCACCTGTAAAAGCTCCCTGGCCTGCGAAAGCACCTGTAAAAGCTCCCTGACCTGTTAAAGCAACTGTAAAAGCTCCCTGACCTGTTAAAGTACCTGTAACAGCTTCCTAACCTGATAAAATACCTGTTACAGCTCCCTGACCTGCGAAAGCACCTGTAAAAGCTCCCTGACCTATTAAAGCACCTGTAAAAGCTCCCTGACCTGCTAAAGCACCTGTAAAAGCTCCCTGACCTGCTAAAGCACCTGTAAAAGCTCCCTGACCTGTTAAAGCACCTGTAAAAGCTCCCTGGCCTGCGAAAGCACCTGTAAAAGCTCCCTGACCTGTTAAAGCAACTGTAAAAGCTCCCTGACCTGTTAAAGTACCTGTAACAGCTTCCTAACCTGATAAAATACCTGTTACAGCTCCCTGACCTGCGAAAGCACCTGTAAAAGCTCCCTGACCTATTAAAGCACCTGTAAAAGCTCCCTGACCTGTTAAAGCACCTGTAAAAGCTCCCTGACCTGTTAAAGCACCTGTAAAAGCTCCCTGACCTGATAAAATACCTGTTACAGCTTCCTGACCTGTTTAACCACCTGTAAAAGCTCCCTGATCTGTTAAAGCACCTGTTATAGCTCCCTGACATGTTAAAACACCTGTAAAAGCTCCCTGACCTGATAAAATACCTGTTACAGCTCCCTGACCTGCGAAAGCACCTGTTAAAGCTCCCTGACCTGTTAAAGCACCTGTAAAAGCTCCCTGACCTGTTAAAGCACCTGTTATAGCTCCCTGACCTGTTAAAGCACCTGTAAAAGCTCCCTGACCTGATAAAATACCTGTTACAGCTCCCTGACCTGCGAAAGCACCTGTAAAAGATCCCTGACCTGTTAAAGCACCTGTAAAAGCTCCCTGACCTGTTAAAGCACCTGTAAAAGCTCCCTGACCTGTTAAACTACATGTAACAGCTTCCTTACCTGATAAAATACCTGTAACAGCTTCCTGACCTGTTTAACCACCTGTAAAAGCTCCCTGATCTCTTAAAGCACCTGTAAAAGCTCCCTGACCTGTTAAAGCACCTGTAACAGCTTCCTAACCTGATAAAATACCTGTTACAGCTCCCTGACCTGCGAAAGCACCTGTAAAAGCTCCCTGACCTGTTAAAGCACCTGTAAAAGCTCCCTGACCTGTTAAAGTACCTGTAACAGCTTCCTACCTGTTAAAGCACCTGTAACGGTTTCCTAACCTGATAAAATACCTGTTACAGCTTCCTGACCTGTTTAACCACCTGTAAAAGCTCCCTGACCTGTTAAAGTACCTGTAACAGCTTTCTAACCTGATAAAATACCTGTTACAGCTTCCTGACCTGTTTAACCACCTGTAAAAGCTCCCTGATCTGTTAAAGCACCTGTAAAAGCTCCCTGACCTGTTAAAGCACCTGTTATAGCTCCCTGACCTGTTAAAGCACCTGTTATAGCTCCCTGACCTGTTAAAGCACCTGTAAAAGCTCCCTGACCTGATAAAATACCTGTTACAGCTTCCTGACCTGTTTAACCACCTGTAAAAGCTCCCTGATCTGTTAAAGCACCTGTAAAAGCTCCCTGACCTGCGAAAGCACCTGTAAAAGCTTTCTGATCTGCGAAAGCACCTGTAAAAGCTCCCTGACTTGTTAAAGTACCTGTAACAGCTTCCTTACCTGTTAAAGTACCTGTAACAGCTTCCTTACCTGATAAAATACCTGTTACAGCTACCTGACCTCTTTAACCACCTGTAAAAGCTCCCTGATCTGTTTAAGCACCTGTAAAAGCTCCCTGACCTGTTCAAGCACCTGTTATAGCTCCCTGACCTGTTCAAGCACCTGTTATAGCTCCCGGACCTGTTAAAGCACCTGTAAAAGCTCCCTGACCCGATAAAATACCTGTACCAGCTCCCTGACCTGCGAAAGCACCTGTAAAAGCTCCCTGACCTGTTAAAGCACCAGTAAAAGCTCCCTGACCTGTTAAAGTACCTGTAACAGCTTCCTACCTGTTAAAGCACCTGTAACGGTTTCCTAACCTGATAAAATACCTGTTACAGCTTCCTGACCTGTTTAACCACCTGTAAAAGCTCCCTGGCCTGATAAAATACCTGTTACAGCTCCCTGACCTGCGAAAGCACCTGTTAAAGCTCCCTGACCTGTTAAAGCACCTGTAAAAGCTCCCTGACCTGTTAAAGCACCTGTTATAGCTCCCTGACCTGTTAAAGCACCTGTAAAAGCTCCCTGACCTGATAAAATACCTGTTACAGCTCCCTGACCTGCGAAAGCACCTGTAAAAGCTCCCTGACCTGTTAAAGCACCTGTAAAAGCTCCCTGACCTGTTAAAGCACCTGTAAAAGCTCCCTGACCTGTTAAACTACATGTAACAGCTTCCTTACCTGATAAAATACCTGTAACAGCTTCCTGACCTGTTTAACCACCTGTAAAAGCTCCCTGATCTCTTAAAGCACCTGTAAAAGCTCCCTGACCTGTTAAAGCACCTGTAACAGCTTCCTAACCTGATAAAATACCTGTTACAGCTCCCTGACCTGCGAAAGCACCTGTAAAAACTCCCTGACCTGTTAAAGCACCTGTAAAAGCTCCCTGACCTGTTAAAGTACCTGTAACAGCTTTCTAACCTGATAAAATACCTGTTACAGCTTCCTGACCTGTTTAACCACCTGTAAAAGCTCCCTGATCTGTTAAAGCACCTGTAAAAGCTCCCTGACCTGTTAAAGCACCTGTTATAGCTCCCTGACCTGTTAAAGCACCTGTAAAAGCTCCCTGACCTGTTAAAGCACATGTAAAAGCTCCCTGACCTGTTAAAGCACCTGTTATAGCTCCCTGACCTGTTAAAGCACCTGTAAAAGCTCCCTGACCTGATAAAATACCTGTTACAGCTCCTTGACCTGCGAAAGCACCTGTAAAAGCTCCCTGACCTGTTAAAGCACCTGTAAAAGCTCCCTGACCTGTTAAAGTACCTGTAACAGCTTCCTTACCTGTTAAAGCACCTGTAACAGCTTCCTAACCTGATAAAATACCTGTTACAGCTCCTTGACCTGCGAAAGCACCTGTTAAAGCTCCCTGACCTGTTAAAGCACCTGTAAAAGCTCCCTGACCTGTTAAAGTACCTGTAACAGCTTCCTAACCTGATAAAATACCTGTTACAGCTTCCTGACCTGTTTAACCACCTCTAAAAGCTCCCTGACCTGTTAAAGCACCTGTTACAGCTTCCTAACCTGTTAAAGTACCTGTCACAGCTTCCTAACCTGATAAAATACCTGTTACAGATTCCTGACCTATTTAACCACCTGTAAAAGCTCCCTGATCTGTTAAAGCACCTGTAAAAGCTCCCTGACCTGTTAAAGCACCTGTTATAGCTCCCTGACCTGTTAAAGCACCTGTTACAGCTTCCTAACCTGTTAAAGTACCTGTCACAGCTTCCTAACCTGTTAAAGTACCTGTCACAGCTTCCTAACCTGATAAAATACCTGTTACAGATTCCTGACCTATTTAACCACCTGTAAAAGCTCCCTGATCTGTTAAAGCACCTGTAAAAGCTCCCTAGGACCTGTTAAAGCACCTGTTAAAGCACCTGTTATAGCTCCCTGACCTGTTAAAGCACCTGTTATAGCTCCCTGACCTGTTAAAGCACCTGTTATAGCTCCCTGACCTGTTAAAAGTGACAGCCATAAAAGTGACAGCCGTGACAGCCAACGATCACTTCGGCTCCGTAAATAAAAATTATTTAAAAATAGTTAAAGTAAACTCAGTGTGATAAAAAGTGATTTAAAAGGAACATTATATATCAAAGTTTATTCGAAATTGTTTACGAGATAATCCGACGTGAATAAGTGCATCAAAACAGTGTGACAATAAGTGCTACCAAAACAAACACAAAAGTAAAATAATTACAAAATTATAGTGTTAATTGTTTTTGTGCTATGCCAAAACGAACAATAAATTGATGGCTATGTGATAAAAGTGATAATAACTGCTCAAAAGGGACTAAAAATCAAAAACAAATTATGTTCTTTGTTTGAAAACCGTTGACAATTAGACTAAGTTTATAAGATGTCAACAAATCAACAGCTGATTGGTTGACTATTTCACGGCGGTCATTGAACCAAGTCTCATAAAAAACAACCGAGTCGCAATAGTTACACTAAGTTGCTTATTTTCAACTGTTCTATTAAAGCATAGACGGCTCTGAGGACGAATGTACATTTGTGCACTGAGAGATTGGAGATCGATCCTGGACGGGGGCTGCTCTGAAGTTATTTATTTTCAAGTTTTTTTCTTCTATTATTTGAATAGTTACAAATATTATAACTTAACATGTTTGTAGAAATAATGATAACTACTTAATGAAAAAAATACAATTTGTGGCTGATTAAGCTATACCGAATCGTCTATTAAATACGTGCAAATTCACCGAAAGATGGCGGATAAAACAATTTGTTCCAAGTGTAAAGATGTTGTAGATATAAAACGCTGTTTAAAATGTTCACATTGTAAGCAAATACTACAATTTGATTGTGCTGGAATATCACAGAAAATGTACTTTTTAATGTCGAAGGAGTCTAGAGATAAATGGGCGTGTAAAAAATGCGTTTCCCGTCTACAATCTAATGATCAAGAACTAACAAATAATAAAACAATGCGCAAAGAACAGTACGATCATACAATTACAGCCACAATTCAGCAAGATATAGATGAACCTAAAGAATCTCAAATTGTAGATTCTCACATACTAACTGACTCATCGGATGAACTTTTCTGCTCTCCTTTAAAATTAACCCAACCTCAAAACAAAATTATAAACAATAATCAACCTACAATAGAGGACATAAGCAAGCTAATAAGTCAGTTAAAAAATGACCTTAGAAATATGGAAACCACTCTGTCGGGCATAAAAGTAGATAACATTGAACTTCGTCAACAGCTTAGTAATATGAACACTGAAATAAATACGCTGAAGTCATTTCATTTATCATCGAAAATTCATTCAATAACACCTTGTTACGACAAACAAATCAGCTCTTTTTCCAGTATGTCCGTACCATCCTCTCCTGTTACACAACCAATAATCGTGCGCCCTCCTACTATCAATATACAATACCTCAAACAACAAATGGAACAATTACAGCAAAAGCAAGACCTTACAAATAAAGAAATTGAGTCACTCACTAAACGATTGGAGATAATCTCAAGAAGTTTACTGACTACAACCATAGATAGATGCGATAAACTGAAAAGTTCTACAAATTTATCAGAGAGAAAGAAAATTCTTATTTATGGTGCACAACGATGTTCTGGTTTGGCTGCAGCTCTTTCTCGTTCTAGATACAATACAACATATGAAACGTATCGTGTATATGGTGAAACGCGACCAAACTCCCGCAGTATAGATATTGTACAAAACTGTCAAAACGTCAAACTATCATCACAAGACAAATTAGTACTATGCCTAGGTGAAAATGACAATAATCCAAATGCTGTTCTTTCTTGTTTACGCACTATTTTGCAAAAGTTTGATCAAAATTGTATTATAATCTTAAACGTTAATAAAAATAACTTTCTAAATACATTTAAATTAAATGACAGTATTAAAAAGTTATGTAGGTGGTACAAACATTGTAAATATGTCCATTGCGGTAATGTTCTTCTTGATATCTGTAAATCTGTAAACTATTGTATTGATTCTTATGACTACGATGAACAATTTGTCAATCCGTCTAATCTCAAAAAAATTATGTTTAATAACAGACACACAAATGAATCGTATTTGCGTAATATTCCTAAAAAGGGAACGCTTCCTTATTATTGGACCCGGTATCAACATCATGACAAAAATAACAATTATAATAATTCTGATAATGCCACAATTCAAGAAAGTACATTTTTTCGTATCTAAAACGCAAGAACTAAATAAATTAAATTCAACATTTAAAATCCTTCATCAAAATATAGCCAGCATCGCATCTAAAAAAGAAATTTTGGAATTAACTTTAAGAGATCTGGAGGATATAGATTGTTATCCGGATGTTATATGCTTAACAGAAACGTTTTTAAAAAAAGGCCATGAAAATTTTATCAAAATCAATAATTTTATAATGGCAGCTTGTTTTTGCAGAGACAAACAACGTGGTGGCTCGTGTATATTAATTAAAAAGAATATATTATTTAAAGAGTTGCATTTTGTCAAAGAATATGCATCACAAAACATATTTGAAGTATGCAGTGTAGAACTACCTAAGATTAGAACAATAATTATTTGTGTTTATAGAACACCATTATCGGACCCTTTTCTTTTTTTAAATACTCTGGATAAACTCTTACATGATTTTATTAAAAAATTTAACTCTAAAACAAAAATAATTCTAGCTGGGGATATTAATATAAATACGCTTAAGAAAGGTAAAATAAGTGACGACTTTAAATTCTTATGCCACAATTATAATTTTACAATGCATATAAACGTTCCCACTCGCAATACCGCATGTATTGATCATATCATAAGTAACATATCTGACGCTTCGGGATCAGTGCTACCTCTTCACCTTTCTGACCACGAGACTGCACAGCTATTATCTTTTCCCATAAAAAATGTTAAATTGTCAAGACCCCAATATATTTATAAAAGAGATTATAGTGATGCTAATGTTAAAAAATTTAGAGAATGCTTGCGGAATCTTTCATGGTTAGATGTGTACGATGAATTAAACTTTAACAAATCATTTAATATATTTCATGACCTAATGTGTCTTTTTTATGATCTATGTTTTCCAAACGTAAAAATTAAATTAAAACTATGTAATAGGATTGACAATAACTGGATAAGTAAAGGAATTCGAAAGAGTTGTAAAACAAAGAGACTTCTTCGATATAAATATTATCAAAATAAAGACGCAGTTAATAAACTTAAGTACATAAAATACTCTAATGTATTAAAAAGGTGTATATTTAAATCCAAAAGACACAGTAACATTAAATTCATAAATAAATGTGAAAATAAGAGTAAAGCAGTATGGAATGTTATAAAAAACGAGATCTATAATTTAAAAGAAAAAGATATTATACATGTTATTAAATCTGACGAAAAATATTTAAAAGAACCTATACAAATAGCTAATGCATTTAATAATTATTATATAAATTTCACTAAAAATACTATTTCTGCCCTAACACAAACTTCATTCTTAAATAAAAATTCTATGTTTTTAGCTCCAATGTCTGTAGATGAAGTAAAAACTATAATTTTATCATTAAAAAACACAAGCTCAGTAGGCTACGATAATATTAACACAAAAATAATAAAAGCATGTAGCATGGAGATAGTTAATGTTTTGACACATCTTGTGAACGCCTCATTTTCTGAAGGAATTTTTCCTGAAAGACTGAAAAAATCTATTATCAAACCATTATTCAAAAAAGGGAGCAAAGAAGATATTAATAACTATCGTCCAATTACATTAATACCCATCATCTCAAAGATTTTTGAAAAATGTATGTACAAACGTTTAATAAGCTTCTGTGATAAATTTAACATTATAAGACAGGAACAATTTGCATTTCAAAAAGATAAATCCACGGTTCTCGCTTTACATTCCCTAATCAATACAATTCTACATAGTATAAATAAAAATAAAATAACTACAGGACTTTTCTTTGACTTAACAAAAGCATTTGATTTTGTATCTCACGAATGTTTACTGAAAAAATTAGAAAATTATGGTATAAGAGGTCCAGCATTTAATTGGTTAGCCTCTTATCTATATAACAGACAGCAATGTGTTATGATTTCTAACATTAATAAAATGAATGAAGTTGAAACTTATAACTCGGAATACAAATATTCAAAATGTGGCGTTCCACAGGGCAGCATTCTAGGCCCTATCCTTTTCATTCTATATATTAATGATATTCTGAATGTAACAAATCATAAGGTTATTTTATATGCTGACGATATATCAATAATTGTGACATCTGAAAAGAAAAATAATACGCTAAAGGATCATATTAATGAGATTAATGTAACTGTTGACAAAATTATAGAATGGCTGACTTTTAATAATCTAAAAATTAATTTAAGTAAATCAATGTATGTACAATTTAATAAATATTCTATTGACATTCCGAAATTAGTAGCAACAGATGACCTAAAATTTCTTGGACTTAATATCAATCAACGTTTAGATTGGAAATCACACGTTGAAATAGTTTGTGAAAAAATTAATAAATTTGTTTACGCTCTTAGAAAAATTAAAATTGTCACAAATATAAACACGGCTGTTACATTTTACCACGCCTGTGTAGAATCAGTACTTCATTATGGACTTATTTTTTGGGGTAATAGCACGGATGTACAAAAGGTGTTTATTGCACAGAAGAAATGCATAAGAGCCATATGTAGCAGAGCTCCCGATGAATCCTGTAGACCAATGTTTAAAAAACTTGGTCTATTGCCGCTTCCGTCACTCTACATTTACGATGTTTGTGTGTTTGTATCAAAAAATCTGCATCTTTTCAAAAAGGCTTCTTATGTAAATGATCGTAGTCGTAGGGATCCTAATAAACTTATTTTAGATGAAAATCCTCGACTAAAGTTGTATAACAAAAATTGTATTTTTATGTGTATTAAAATTTATAATCACGTACCTAATAAATTTAAAAATAATAATGGCAAATTATGTAAAAAAGCACTAGGAGAATGGCTAACTAATCGGTCCTTCTACAGTATTAAAGAATTTTTTGATGACGAGAAATAAAATTATAATTGACAAGCTAATTTATATGATATAAGTAATAATTTTGTAATTAACATTTGATAATTTAATTGGACCCATTGTTTTATATACAATTATAAAATTTGCATGCTGTTTTTTAATGACGGCTAAACATGTTGTACCTACTATAAGTAAAAATGTAACATCTAAAAATACCATGTTTAACGTAAATAAAGAATTATGAATTATGAATTATGAATTATAAAGCACCTGTAAAAGCTCCCTGACCTGATAAAATACCTGTTACAGCTCCCTGACCTGCGAAAGCACCTGTAAAAGCTCCCTGACCTGATAAAATACTTGTTACAGCTCCCTGACCTGCGAAAGCACCTGTTAAAGCTCCCTGACCTGTTAGCACCTGTAAAAGCTCCCTGACCTGTTAAAGCACCTGTTATAGCTCTCTGACCTGTTAAAGCACCTGTAAAAGCTCCCTGACCTGATAAAATACCTGTTACAGCTTCCTGACCTGCGAAAGCACCTGTAAAAGCTCCCTGACCTGTTAAAGCACCTGTAAAAGCTCCCTGACCTGTTAAAGCACCTGTAAAAGCTCCCTGACCTGTTAAACTACATGTAACAGCTTCCTTACCTGATAAAATACCTGTTACAGCTCCCTGACCTGCGAAAGCACCTGTAAAAGCTCCCTGACCTGTTAAAGCACCTGTAAAAGCTCCCTGACCTGTTAAAGCACCTGTAAAAGCTCCCTGACCTGTTACAGCACCTGTAAAAGCTCCCTGACCTGTTAAAGCACCTGTAACAGCTCTCTGACCTGATAAAATACCTGTTTCAGCTCCCTGACCTGCGAAAGCACCTGTAAAAGCTCCCTGACCTGTTAAAGCACCTGTAACAGCTTCCTAACCTGATAAAATACCTGTTACAGCTGCCTGACCTGCGAAAGCACCTGTAAAAGCTCCCTGACCTGTTAAAGCACCTGTAAAAGCTCCCTGACCTGTTAAAGTACCTGTAACAGCTTTCTAACCTGATAAAATACCTGTTACAGCTTCCTGACCTGTTTAACCACCTGTAAAAGCTCCCTGATCTGTTAAAGCACCTGTAAAAGCTCCCTGACCTGTTAAAGCACCTGTTATAGCTCCCTGACCTGTTAAAGCACCTGTAAAAGCTCCCTGACCTGATAAAATACCTGTTACAGCTTCCTGACCTGTTTAACCACCTGTAAAAGCTCCCTGATCTGTTAAAGCACCTGTAAAAGCTCCCTGACCTGCGAAAGCACCTGTAAAAGCTTTCTGATCTGCGAAAGCACCTGTAAAAGCTCCCTGACTTGTTAAAGTACCTGTAACAGCTTCCTTACCTGTTAAAGTACCTGTAACAGCTTCCTTACCTGATAAAATACCTGTTACAGCTACCTGACCTCTTTAACCACCTGTAAAAGCTCCCTGATCTGTTTAAGCACCTGTAAAAGCTCCCTGACCTGTTCAAGCACCTGTTATAGCTCCCTGACCTGTTCAAGCACCTGTTATAGCTCCCGGACCTGTTAAAGCACCTGTAAAAGCTCCCTGACCCGATAAAATACCTGTACCAGCTCCCTGACCTGCGAAAGCACCTGTAAAAGCTCCCTGACCTGTTAAAGCACCAGTAAAAGCTCCCTGACCTGTTAAAGTACCTGTAACAGCTTCCTACCTGTTAAAGCACCTGTAACAGTTTCCTAACCTGATAAAATACCTGTTACAGCTTCCTGACCTGTTTAACCACCTGTAAAAGCTCCCTGACCTGATAAAATACCTGTTACAGCTCCCTGACCTGCGAAAGCACCTGTTAAAGCTCCCTGACCTGTTAAAGCACCTGTTATAGCTCCCTGACCTGTTTAAGCACCTGTTATAGCTCCCTGACCTGTTAAAGCACCTGTAAAAGCTCCCTGACCTGATAAAATACCTGTTACAGCTCCCTGACCTGCGAAAGCACCTGTAAAAGCTCCCTGACCTGATAAAATACCTGTTACAGCTTCCTGACCTGTTTAACCACCTGTAAAAGCTCCCTGATCTGTTAAAGTACCTGTAACAGCTTCCTAACCTGATAAAATACCTGTTACAGCTCCCTGACCTGCGAAAGCACCTGTAAAAGCTCCCTGACCTATTAAAGCACCTGTAAAAGCTCCCTGACCTGTTAAAGCACCTGTAAAAGCTCCCTGACCTGTTAAAGCACCTGTAAAAGCTCCCTGACCTGATAAAATACCTGTTACAGCTTCCTGACCTGTTTAACCACCTGTAAAAGCTCCCTGATCTGTTAAAGCACCTGTTATAGCTCCCTGACATGTTAAAACACCTGTAAAAGCTCCCTGACCTGATAAAATACCTGTTACAGCTCCCTGACCTGCGAAAGCACCTGTTAAAGCTCCCTGACCTGTTAAAGCACCTGTAAAAGCTCCCTGACCTGTTAAAGCACCTGTTATAGCTCCCTGACCTGTTAAAGCACCTGTAAAAGCTCCCTGACCTGATAAAATACCTGTTACAGCTCCCTGACCTGCGAAAGCACCTGTAAAAGATCCCTGACCTGTTAAAGCACCTGTAAAAGCTCCCTGACCTGTTAAAGCACCTGTAAAAGCTCCCTGACCTGTTAAACTACATGTAACAGCTTCCTTACCTGATAAAATACCTGTAACAGCTTCCTGACCTGTTTAACCACCTGTAAAAGCTCCCTGATCTCTTAAAGCACCTGTAAAAGCTCCCTGACCTGTTAAAGCACCTGTAACAGCTTCCTAACCTGATAAAATACCTGTTACAGCTCCCTGACCTGCGAAAGCACCTGTAAAAGCTCCCTGACCTGTTAAAGCACCTGTAAAAGCTCCCTGACCTGTTAAAGTACCTGTAACAGCTTCCTACCTGTTAAAGCACCTGTAACGGTTTCCTAACCTGATAAAATACCTGTTACAGCTTCCTGACCTGTTTAACCACCTGTAAAAGCTCCCTGACCTGTTAAAGTACCTGTAACAGCTTTCTAACCTGATAAAATACCTGTTACAGCTTCCTGACCTGTTTAACCACCTGTAAAAGCTCCCTGATCTGTTAAAGCACCTGTAAAAGCTCCCTGACCTGTTAAAGCACCTGTTATAGCTCCCTGACCTGTTAAAGCACCTGTTATAGCTCCCTGACCTGTTAAAGCACCTGTAAAAGCTCCCTGACCTGATAAAATACCTGTTACAGCTTCCTGACCTGTTTAACCACCTGTAAAAGCTCCCTGATCTGTTAAAGCACCTGTAAAAGCTCCCTGACCTGCGAAAGCACCTGTAAAAGCTTTCTGATCTGCGAAAGCACCTGTAAAAGCTCCCTGACTTGTTAAAGTACCTGTAACAGCTTCCTTACCTGTTAAAGTACCTGTAACAGCTTCCTTACCTGATAAAATACCTGTTACAGCTACCTGACCTCTTTAACCACCTGTAAAAGCTCCCTGATCTGTTTAAGCACCTGTAAAAGCTCCCTGACCTGTTCAAGCACCTGTTATAGCTCCCTGACCTGTTCAAGCACCTGTTATAGCTCCCGGACCTGTTAAAGCACCTGTAAAAGCTCCCTGACCCGATAAAATACCTGTACCAGCTCCCTGACCTGCGAAAGCACCTGTAAAAGCTCCCTGACCTGTTAAAGCACCAGTAAAAGCTCCCTGACCTGTTAAAGTACCTGTAACAGCTTCCTACCTGTTAAAGCACCTGTAACGGTTTCCTAACCTGATAAAATACCTGTTACAGCTTCCTGACCTGTTTAACCACCTGTAAAAGCTCCCTGGCCTGATAAAATACCTGTTACAGCTCCCTGACCTGCGAAAGCACCTGTTAAAGCTCCCTGACCTGTTAAAGCACCTGTAAAAGCTCCCTGACCTGTTAAAGCACCTGTTATAGCTCCCTGACCTGTTAAAGCACCTGTAAAAGCTCCCTGACCTGATAAAATACCTGTTACAGCTCCCTGACCTGCGAAAGCACCTGTAAAAGCTCCCTGACCTGTTAAAGCACCTGTAAAAGCTCCCTGACCTGTTAAAGCACCTGTAAAAGCTCCCTGACCTGTTAAACTACATGTAACAGCTTCCTTACCTGATAAAATACCTGTAACAGCTTCCTGACCTGTTTAACCACCTGTAAAAGCTCCCTGATCTCTTAAAGCACCTGTAAAAGCTCCCTGACCTGTTAAAGCACCTGTAACAGCTTCCTAACCTGATAAAATACCTGTTACAGCTCCCTGACCTGCGAAAGCACCTGTAAAAGCTCCCTGACCTGTTAAAGCACCTGTAAAAGCTCCCTGACCTGTTAAAGTACCTGTAACAGCTTTCTAACCTGATAAAATACCTGTTACAGCTTCCTGACCTGTTTAACCACCTGTAAAAGCTCCCTGATCTGTTAAAGCACCTGTAAAAGCTCCCTGACCTGTTAAAGCACCTGTTATAGCTCCCTGACCTGTTAAAGCACCTGTAAAAGCTCCCTGACCTGTTAAAGCACATGTAAAAGCTCCCTGACCTGTTAAAGCACCTGTTATAGCTCCCTGACCTGTTAAAGCACCTGTAAAAGCTCCCTGACCTGATAAAATACCTGTTACAGCTCCTTGACCTGCGAAAGCACCTGTAAAAGCTCCCTGACCTGTTAAAGCACCTGTAAAAGCTCCCTGACCTGTTAAAGTACCTGTAACAGCTTCCTTACCTGTTAAAGCACCTGTAACAGCTTCCTAACCTGATAAAATACCTGTTACAGCTCCTTGACCTGCGAAAGCACCTGTTAAAGCTCCCTGACCTGTTAAAGCACCTGTAAAAGCTCCCTGACCTGTTAAAGTACCTGTAACAGCTTCCTAACCTGATAAAATACCTGTTACAGCTTCCTGACCTGTTTAACCACCTCTAAAAGCTCCCTGACCTGTTAAAGCACCTGTTACAGCTTCCTAACCTGTTAAAGTACCTGTCACAGCTTCCTAACCTGATAAAATACCTGTTACAGATTCCTGACCTATTTAACCACCTGTAAAAGCTCCCTGATCTGTTAAAGCACCTGTAAAAGCTCCCTGACCTGTTAAAGCACCTGTTATAGCTCCCTGACCTGTTAAAGCACCTGTTACAGCTTCCTAACCTGTTAAAGTACCTGTCACAGCTTCCTAACCTGTTAAAGTACCTGTCACAGCTTCCTAACCTGATAAAATACCTGTTACAGATTCCTGACCTATTTAACCACCTGTAAAAGCTCCCTGATCTGTTAAAGCACCTGTAAAAGCTCCCTAGGACCTGTTAAAGCACCTGTTATAGCTCCCTGACCTGTTAAAGCACCTGTTATAGCTCCCTGACCTGTTAAAGCACCTGTAAAAGCTCCCTGACCTGATAAAATACCTGTTACAGCTCCCTGACCTGCGAAAGCACCTGTAAAAGCTCCCTGACCTGATAAAATACTTGTTACAGCTCCCTGACCTGCGAAAGCACCTGTTAAAGCTCCCTGACCTGTTAGCACCTGTAAAAGCTCCCTGACCTGTTAAAGCACCTGTTATAGCTCTCTGACCTGTTAAAGCACCTGTAAAAGCTCCCTGACCTGATAAAATACCTGTTACAGCTTCCTGACCTGCGAAAGCACCTGTAAAAGCTCCCTGACCTGTTAAAGCACCTGTAAAAGCTCCCTGACCTGTTAAAGCACCTGTAAAAGCTCCCTGACCTGTTAAACTACATGTAACAGCTTCCTTACCTGATAAAATACCTGTTACAGCTCCCTGACCTGCGAAAGCACCTGTAAAAGCTCCCTGACCTGTTAAAGCACCTGTAAAAGCTCCCTGACCTGTTAAAGCACCTGTAAAAGCTCCCTGACCTGTTACAGCACCTGTAAAAGCTCCCTGACCTGTTAAAGCACCTGTAACAGCTCTCTGACCTGATAAAATACCTGTTTCAGCTCCCTGACCTGCGAAAGCACCTGTAAAAGCTCCCTGACCTGTTAAAGCACCTGTAACAGCTTCCTAACCTGATAAAATACCTGTTACAGCTGCCTGACCTGCGAAAGCACCTGTAAAAGCTCCCTGACCTGTTAAAGCACCTGTAAAAGCTCCCTGACCTGTTAAAGTACCTGTAACAGCTTTCTAACCTGATAAAATACCTGTTACAGCTTCCTGACCTGTTTAACCACCTGTAAAAGCTCCCTGATCTGTTAAAGCACCTGTAAAAGCTCCCTGACCTGTTAAAGCACCTGTTATAGCTCCCTGACCTGTTAAAGCACCTGTAAAAGCTCCCTGACCTGATAAAATACCTGTTACAGCTTCCTGACCTGTTTAACCACCTGTAAAAGCTCCCTGATCTGTTAAAGCACCTGTAAAAGCTCCCTGACCTGCGAAAGCACCTGTAAAAGCTTTCTGATCTGCGAAAGCACCTGTAAAAGCTCCCTGACTTGTTAAAGTACCTGTAACAGCTTCCTTACCTGTTAAAGTACCTGTAACAGCTTCCTTACCTGATAAAATACCTGTTACAGCTACCTGACCTCTTTAACCACCTGTAAAAGCTCCCTGATCTGTTTAAGCACCTGTAAAAGCTCCCTGACCTGTTCAAGCACCTGTTATAGCTCCCTGACCTGTTCAAGCACCTGTTATAGCTCCCGGACCTGTTAAAGCACCTGTAAAAGCTCCCTGACCCGATAAAATACCTGTACCAGCTCCCTGACCTGCGAAAGCACCTGTAAAAGCTCCCTGACCTGTTAAAGCACCAGTAAAAGCTCCCTGACCTGTTAAAGTACCTGTAACAGCTTCCTACCTGTTAAAGCACCTGTAACAGTTTCCTAACCTGATAAAATACCTGTTACAGCTTCCTGACCTGTTTAACCACCTGTAAAAGCTCCCTGACCTGATAAAATACCTGTTACAGCTCCCTGACCTGCGAAAGCACCTGTTAAAGCTCCCTGACCTGTTAAAGCACCTGTTATAGCTCCCTGACCTGTTAAAGCACCTGTAAAAGCTCCCTGACCTGATAAAATACCTGTTACAGCTCCCTGACCTGCGAAAGCACCTGTAAAAGCTCCCTGACCTGATAAAATACCTGTTACAGCTTCCTGACCTGTTTAACCACCTGTAAAAGCTCCCTGATCTGTTAAAGCACCTGTAAAAGCTCCCTGACCTGTAAAAGCACCTGTTATAGCTCCCTGACCTGTTAAAACACCTGTAAAAGCTCCCTGACCTGATAAAATACTTGTTACAGCTCCCTGACCTGCGAAAGCACCTGTAAAAGCTCCCTGACCTGTTAAAGTACCTGTAACAGCTTCCTTACCTGTTAAAGCACCTGTAACAGCTTCCTAACCTGATAAAATACCTGTTACAGCTCCCTGACCTGCAGAAGCACCTGTAAAAGCTCCCTGACCTGTTACAGCACCTGTAAAAGCTCCCTGACCTGTTAAAGCACCTGTTATAGCTCCCTGACCTGTTAAAGCACCTGTAAAAGCTCCCTGACCTGTTAAAGCACCTGTTACAGCTTCCTGACCTGCGAAAGCACCTGTAAAAGCTCCCTGACCTGTTAAAGTACCTGTAACAGCTTTCTAACCTGATAAAATACCTGTTACAGCTTCCTGACCTGTTTAACCACCTGTAAAAGCTCCCTGATCTGTTAAAGCACCTGTAAAAGCTCCCTGACCTGTTAAAGCACCTGTTATAGTTCCCTGACCTGTTAAAGCACCTGTTTAAGCTCCCTGACCTGATAAAATACCTGTTACAGCTCCCTGACCTGCGAAAGCACCTGTAAAAGCTCCCTGACCTGTTAAAGCAACTGTAAAAGCTCCCTGACCTGTTAAAGCACCTGTTACAGCTTCCTAACCTGTTAAAGCACCTGTTACAGCTTCCTAACCTGATAAAATACCTGTTACAGCTTCCTGACCTGTTTAACCACCTGTAAAAGCTCCCTGATCTGTTAAAGCACCTGTAAAAGCTCCCTGACCTGCGAAAGCACCTGTAAAAGCTTCCTGATCTGCGAAAGCACCTGTAAAAGCTCCCTGACTTGTTAAAGTACCTGTAACAGCTTCCTTACCTGTTAAAGTACCTGTAACAGCTTCCTTACCTGGTAAAATACCTGTTACAGCTACCTGACCTGTTTAACCACCTGTAAAAGCTCCCTGATCTGTTTAAGCACCTGTAAAAGCTCCCTGACCTGTTAAAGCACCTGTAAAAGCTCCCTGACCTGTTAAAGTACCTGTAACAGCTTCCTAACCTGATAAAATACCTGTTACAGCTTCCTGACCTGTTTAACCACCTCTAAAAGCTCCCTGACCTGTTAAAGCATCTGTTATAGCTCCCTGGCCTGTTAAAGCACCTGTAAAAGCTCCCTGACCTGATAAAATACCTGTTACAGCTCCCTGACCTGCGAAAGCACCTGTTAAAGCTTCCTGACCTGTTAAAGCACCTGTAAAAGCTCCCTGGCCTGATAAAATACCTGTTACAGCTCCCTGACCTGCGAAAGCACCTGTTAAAGCTCCCTGACCTGTTAAAGCACCTGTAAAAGCTCCCTGACCTGATAAAATACCTGTTACAGCTCCCTGACCTGTTAAAGCACCTGTTATAGCTCGCTGACCTGTTGAAGCACCTGTAAAAGCTCCCTGACCTGATAAAATACCTGTTACAGCTCCCTGACCTGCGAAAGCACCTGTAAAAGCTCCCTGACCTGATAAAATACCTGTTACAGCTCCCTGACCTGCGAAAGCACCTGTTAAAGCTCCCTGACCTGTTAAAGCACCTGTAAAAGCTCCCTGACCTGTTAAAGTACCTGTAACAGCTTCCTAACCTGATAAAATACCTGTTACAGCTTCCTGACCTCTTTAACCACCTCTAAAAGCTCCCTGACCTGTTAAAGCACCTGTTATAGCTCCCTGGCCTGTTAAAGCACCTGTTACAGCTTCCTAACCTGTTAAAGTACCTGTAAAAGCTCCCTGACCTGTTACAGCACCTGTAAAAGCTCCCTGACCTGTTAAAGCACCTGTTACAGCTTCCTGACCTGCGAAAGCACCTGTAAAAGCTCCCTGACCTGTTAAAGCACCTGTTATAGCTCCCTGACCTGTTAATGCACCTGTAAAAGCTCTCTGACCTGTTAAAGTACCTGTAACAGCTTCCTAACCTGATAAAATACCTGTTACAGCTTCCTGACCTGTTTAACCACCTCTAAAAGCTCCCTGACCTGTTAAAGCACCTGTTATAGCTCCCTGGCCTGTTAAAGCACCTGTTACAGCTTCCTAACCTGTTAAAGTACCTGTAACAGCTTCCTAACCTGATAAAATACCTGTTACAGCTTCCTGACCTGTTTAACCACCTGTAAAAGCTCCCTGATCTGTTAAAGCACCTGTAAAAGCTCTCTGACCTGTTAAAGCACCTGTTATAGCTCCCTGACCTGATAAAATACCTGTTACAGCTCCCTGACCTGCGAAAGCACCTGTAAAAGCTCCCTGACCTGTTAAAGCACCTGTAAAAGCTCCCTGACCTGTTACAGCACCTGTAAAAGCTCCCTGACCTGTTAAAGCACCTGTAACAGCTCTCTGACCTGATAAAATACCTGTTTCAGCTCCCTGACCTGCGAAAGCACCTGTAAAAGCTCCCTGACCTGTTACAGCACCTGTAAAAGCTCCCTGACCTGTTAAAGCACCTGTTACAGCTTCTTTACCTGTTAAAGTACCTGTAACAGCTTCCTAACCTGATAAAATACCTGTTACAGCTCCCTGACCTGCGAAAGCACCTGTAAAAGCTCCCTGACCTGTTACAGCACCTGTTAAAGCTCCCTGACCTGTTACAGCACCTGTTAAAGCTCCCTGACCTGTTAAAGCACATGTTATAGCTCCCTGACCTGTTAAAGCACCTGTAAAAGCTCCCTGACCTGATAAAATACCTGTTACAGCTCCTCGACCTGCGAAAGCACCTGTTAAAGCTCCCTGATCTGTTAAAGCACCTGTAAAAGCTCCCTGACCTGTTAAAGTACCTGTAACAGCTTCCTAACCTGTTAAAGTACCTGTAACAGCTTCCTAACCTGATAAAATACCTGTTACAGCTTCCTGACCTGTTTAACCACCTGTAAAAGCTCCCTGATCTGTTAAAGCACCTGTAAAAGCTCCCTGACCTGTTAAAGCACCTGTTATAGCTCCCTGACCTGTTTAAGCACCTGTTAAAGCTCCCTGACCTGTTAAAGCACCTGTTACAGTTTCTGACCTGCGAAAGCACCTGTAAAAGCTCCCTGACCTGTTAAAGCACCTGTTATAGCTCCCTGACCTGTTAAAGCACCTGTAAAATCTCCCTGACCTGATAAAATACCTGTTACAGCTCCCTGACCTGCGAAAGCACCTGTAAAAGCTCCCTGACCTGTTAAAGCACCTGTAAAAGCTCCCTGACCTGTTAAAGTACCTGTAACAGCTTCCTTACCTGTTAAAGCACCTGTTATAGCTCCCTGACCTGTTAAAGCACCTGTAAAAGCTCTCTGACCTGATAAAATACCTGTTTCAGCTCCCTGACCTGCGAAAGCACCTGTAAAAGCTCCCTGACCTGTTACAGCACCTGTAAAAGCTCCCTGACCTGTTAAAGCACCTGTTACAGCTTCTTTACCTGTTAAAGTACCTGTAACAGCTTCCTAACCTGATAAAATACCTGTTACAGCTCCCTGACCTGCGAAAGCACCTGTAAAAGCTCCCTGACCTGTTAAAGCACCTATAAAAGCTACCTGACCTGTTACAGCACCTGTAAAAGCTCCCTGACCTGTTAAAGCACCTGTTATAGCTCCCTGACCTGTTAAAGCACCTGTAAAAGCTCTCTGACCTGATAAAATACCTGTTTCAGCTCCCTGACCTGCGAAAGCACCTGTTAAAGCTCCCTGACCTGTTAAAGCACCTGTTAAAGCTCCCTGACCTGATAAAATACCTGTTACAGCTCCCTGACCTGTTCAAGCACCTGTAAAAGCTCCCTGACCTGTTAAAGCACCTGTAACCTGTGTTAAATATCATAACGAACTTATTAATATTTACATATGTGTATTATATCTTTGTAAACAAAACTTAGGCAGATCATTTTCTCAACAATTGCATAACTTTCTAGAAGCACTAAATAATATAATTCTCAATCACCCCTCGGATAAAATAATTATTGCGGGCGACTTTAACATGAGTAATATATCCTGGAATTTAAATTCTGAAGGTCTACTTCTTCCTTCAAACTATTCGAATGGTGATGAATGTTTGTTTATTGACGAATTATACACTCACGGTTTGCAGCAGTACAACTTCATACATAACGCTAGCAACCGAATACTCGACTTAGTGTTATCGAACGATTCTATTGTTGTGTATGAATGTGTCCGTCCGCTTTTACCGATCGACCCTTACCATAAAGCACTCATAATTGATGTAGAATTTGTTCATATATCGTATTTAAAATCGAATACTAGGAAGAAAATATTATACAACAAAGGGGATTACGAGGGAATAAATGCAGAATTGTTTAAAATTAATTGGTCACAAGAGTTTGACAGGACTCATTCCATTGAAGAATGTGTGAATTATTTTTATTCGATTGTTAATAATCTAATACACACTTACATCCCAAGCAAAACCGTGGTCGACAATAAGTTTCCTATTTGGTATTCACCAGCTTTAAAAAAGATTATTAAAGAAAAATTTAAACATTTTCGCAAATACAAGATTTACAAAAACCTAAGTAGCTTAGAATCATACAAACTGTTAAGGGATAGAGTTAAGAATGTAGAAAATGACTGTTACCAAAAATATATAAATTCTGTTGAAAATTCCATTGAACAGAATCCTAAATACTTCTGGTCCTTTTTCAAATGTAGATCGAAATCTAAAGGCTTACCTAGCAATATTAAATACAATAACAATTTACTCACATCCGGAAACAATATTTGTAATGCATTCTCAGAATATTTTTATTCTACATTCCTAGACAAAACTGACACAAATTTATCAAATTATGTATCTGAACTGGAATTAAGTAATTTTGAATCAAATTTTGACCTTTGTTCGATAAACATTGACTTGAAAACGATAAAAAAGGCATTATCCCAACTAGATCCTTCGAAATCTGCAGGTCCTGATGAAATCAGTCCACTGTTTCTTATAAAATGTGCCGACTCAATAGCCATTCCACTAGCCTATTTATTTAAGAAATCACTTACTCTTATGGAATTCCCCTCAATGTGGAAGAGGGCATTTGTTACACCTGTCCACAAAAAAGGTTCTAAGTTGGAAGTTGTCAATTATAGACCTATATCTAAATTGTGTATCATAGCCAAAGTCTTCGAAAGAATAGTATACGACCAGGTTTATGCAGTATTTAAAAACACATTCATGAGTTATCAGCATGGATTTCTTAAAGGTCGATCAACCGTGACTAACCTGGTGCTTCTGAATGATTACATTACTGATGCTATGGAGACAGGCCATCAGGTCGATGTAATCTACACGGACTACAGTAAATGTTTTGACCGCATAGATCACAAGATTCTCTTGCATAAATTATACATAATGGGCATTAGAGGTAACTTACTCAGATGGTTTTCCTCGTATATCAACAATAGATCTCAAGCAGTTGTAATAAGTAACTATATATCAAGTTGGGTGGTAATACCAAGTGGAGTACCTCAGGGCTCCCTTTTGGGTCCTCTTATGTTTTGCGTATTCATAAATGATATTCCAAATTGCTTCACACACTCAAATCTTCTTTGCTTTGCTGATGACATGAAGATATTTAGGACTATTAAATCTTCTGCTGATGCTGCTATGCTTCAAGATGACCTTAATAAATTAGACTACTATTGTACTCAAAATAAATTAGATCTCAACCCTGGTAAATGCGCAGTCGTCTCATTTAGTCGTAAAAAACAAACACTGCGTTTCAACTATCGAATAAAAAATCAAGATCTTGGAACTAGCCCTGACATAAGAGATCTAGGAGTGATACATGACCCAAAACTCATGTTTGATAAACATATCGATTATATTCTAGCTAAAGCTTCTAAAGCTTTAGGCTTTATAATGAGAATTTCGTCAGATTTTAAAAAGGCGAAAACGTTTAAAATTCTGTTTTGTGCTTACGTACGTAGCATTATAGAATATGCGTCGCCAATATGGAATCCGCGATACGATAAATATATAACTAGAATTGAACGAATACAGATGAAATTTTTGAAATTCCTATGTTACCGATTACACGTCCCGTACACATCTGAGGATTATTACGAGGTCTGCAGCAAATTTCACTTCCTACCCCTAACATATCGCCGGGAGATTTCTGATATTTTATTACTTTTAGGCATTACATCCAATAAAATAGACTGCCCAGAACTACTAGCCAAAATTTCTTTATACACACCCTCAATTTTATCTCGTAAATATAATCCTATCTTTACTTCCGCAGTCAGCACTAACTATCGTCAAAACTCGTTTATTCTACGCGTAAGCAATAATTTTAACAAGCTATCAAAACAGTTCGATTTTGACTTATTCTGCAGCAGTTCTTACTCCATTAAGCGTCAGTTAGCTAATGAGTTCTTCTGTCAGTTTGGTGGTCAAGTTGATATGCAATTTGATTAGTGTTACAATAGCATTGGTTTTAAGCATTTGATTCGTGTACGTAATCGCTCACATTTGTAATTGTTATATATTAACATTTTTCTAGCCGTGAGAATCTGTAAATGGCTTATTGTAAGTATTATATTATGTGACTATCTTTAAGGATACAGCTGTAGATTCTCCTAAAATATAAATAAATAAATAAAATAAAGTAAAAGCTCCCTGACCTATTAAAGTACCTGTAACAGCTTCCTTACCTGTTAAAGCACCTGTAACAGCTTCCTAACCTGATAAAATACCTGTAAAAGCTCCCTGACCTGATAAAATACCTGTCACAGCTTCCTGACCTGCGAAAGCACCTGTAAAAGCTCCCTGACCTGTTAAAGCACCTGTAAAAGCTCCCTGACCTGTTAAAGTACCTGTAACAGCTTCCTTACCTGTTAAAGCACCTGTAACAGCTTCCTTACCTGATAAAATACCTGTTACAGCTCCCTGACCTGCGGAAGCACCTGTAAAAGCTCCCTGACCTGTTAAAGCACCTGTTACAGCTTCTTAACCTGTTAAAGTACCTGTAACAGCTTCCTAACCTGATAAAATACCTGTTACAGCTTCCTGACCTGTTTAACCACCTGTATAAGCTCCCTGATCTGTTAAAGCACCTGTAAAAGCTCCCTGATCTGTTAAAGCACCTGTTATAGCTCCCTGACCTGTTAAAGCACCTGTAAAAGCTTCCTGACCTGATAAAATATCTTTTACAGCTCCCTGACCTGATAAAATACCTGTTACAGCTCCCTGACTTGCGAAAGCACCTGTAAAAGCTCCCTGACCTGTTAAAGTACCTGTAACAGCTCCCTGACCTGTTAAAGCACCTGTTATAGCTCCCTGACCTGTTAAAGCACCTGTTAAAGCTCCCTGACCTGAAAAATACCTGTTACAGCTCCCTGACTTGCGAAAGCACCTGTAAAAGCTCCCTGACCTGTTAAAGCACCTGTTATAGCTCCCTGACCTGTTAAAGCACCTGTTAAAGCTCCCTGACCTGATAAAATACCTGTAAAAGCTCTCTGACCTGTTACAGTACCTGTAAAAGCTTCCTAACCTGTTAAAGTACCTGTAACAGCTTCCTAACCTGATAAAATACCTGTTACAGCTCCCTGACCTGCGAAAGCACCTGTAAAAGCTCCCTGACCTGTTAAAGCACCTGTTCAAGCTCCCTGACCTGTTAAAGTACCTGTAACAGCTTCCTAACCTGATAAAATACCTGTTACAGCTCCCTGACCTGCGAAAGCACCAGTAAAAGCTCCCTGACCTGGTAAAGCACCTGTAAAAGCTCCCTGACCTGTTAAAGTACCTGTAACAGCTTCCTAACCTGATAAAATACCTGTTACAGCTCCCTGACCTGCGAAAGCACCTGTTAAAGCTTCCTGACCTGTTAAAGTACCTGTAACAGCTTCCTTACCTGTTAAAGCACCTGTAACAGCTTCCTAACCTGATAAAATACCTGTTACAGCTCCCTGACCTGCGAAAGCACCTGTAAAAGCTCCCTGACCTGTTAAAGTACCTGTAAAAGCTCCCTGACCTGTTAAAGTACCTGTAACAGCTTCCTTACCTGTTAAAGCACCTGTAACAGCTTTCTAACCTGATAAAATACCTGTTACAGCTCCCTGACCTGCGAAAGCACCTGTAAAAGCTCCCTGACCTGTTAAAGTACCTGTAACAGCTTCATAACCTGATAAAATATCTGTTACAGCTCACTGACCTGCGAAAGCACCTGTTAAAGCTTCCTGACCTGTTAAAGTACCTGTAACAGCTTCCTTACCTGTTAAAGCACCTGTAACAGCTTCCTAACCTGATAAAATACCTGTTACAGCTCCCTGACCTGCGAAAGCACCTGTAAAAGCTCCCTGACCTGTTAAAGTACCTGTAAAAGCTCCCTGACCTGTTAAAGTACCTGTAACAGCTTCCTTACCTGTTAAAGCACCTGTAACAGCTTCCTAACCTGATAAAATACCTGTTACAGCTCCCTGACCTGCGAAAGCACCTGTAAAAGCTCCCTGACTTGTTACAGCACCTGTAAAAGCTCCCTGACCTGTTAAAGCACCTGTTATAGCTCCCTGACCTGTTAAAGCACCTGTAAAAGCTCCCTGACCTGTTTAAGCACCTGTACACCTGTAAAAGCTCCCTGACCTGTTAAAGTACCTGTAACAGCTTCCTTACCTGTTAAAGCACCTGTAACAGCTTCCTAACCTGATAAAATACCTGTTACAGCTCCCTGACCTGCGAATGCACCTGTTAAAGCTTCCTGACCTGTTAAAGTACCTGTAACAGCTTCCTTACCTGTTAAAGCACCTGTAACAGCTTCCTAACCTGAAAAAATACCTGTTACAGCTCCCTGACCTGCGAAAGCACCTGTAATCGGTTCGTTGTGACAGTTAGAGTGACACTTCTAGTCTCAGCAATAAAAAGTTTTAAAAATAGTAAACTTTATGCTATATGCTTCATTGTGTGTTTTTTAAATAGACTTTTATGTGTTTCATAACGTGTAGTGTTATCCTATCGATCGAGAATATACTTTGTGTTTTTAACAGTGTAAACAGTCATCAGCTGTGAATCAGCTGTTTTACAAGTACCGACAAATTTGTGATTAAAGGTATTTAGCGGTTTGGTTTGGTGCTTTTAATTTGACAAACTTGTTCGTGATATACTATTTAATAACTTTAAATATCATATTATTCTCTTAAATCCTAATTCAATAGTACCAAATTATAAAACATTGCGAACTATTATTAATATTATCGCCCTCTTGTGAACCTTACCCGAACTCATTGAGTGACAATAATTATTATAGATCCAGTAATTATGGCCAATAAATGCACAAACTGTGGTAAATTCTTCTCGTCGACAACAGATGGCGCCAAGTGTACTAAGTGTAGCAACTTATTTCACAAACAATGCAATAACATTAGCCCCAAGTCCCTTTCGAATGGGAAATGGATGTGCAAAATATGCAAAAATAAAAGCCAAAAATCGGCTGAAAACTTACACACGCAGCAAGATAGTAGTGCAGATAGTTTTGAGGATGCTCCGGATAATATGTCATGCCTTGCACAGGAGATCAAGTTGCTTCGTTCTGAACTATCTAGCTTTCGGCAAGAAATGTCCAAAATAAGTACTGTTATGGCGGAATATGATAAAAGGCTCGACAGTATTGAGGAGCGGCTGGATCGTATGGAATGTACCTTGTCTGAATCGCAGTCTCAAACACAGGAGCCTAGTGATGTAACTAAAAAAATAGATTCTTTAAAATCACGTCTTAATGATTCCGAGCAATACAATTTACTTAATGACATAGAGATTGCGGGCGTCCCCGAAACAAAAGGTGAAAATCTACTACACCTAACTATAACATTGGCCCAAAAAATAGGTATATCACTAGATGAACGGGATATAGTTAATGCCTACCGTACTGGTACTCGTAAAAATCCGGAGGACTTAAATACCAGTAGTGATCGCAAAGCGGCCGCACGTCCGCGGCCGATCGTCGTGCGGCTAACCCGCCACCACCTACGCAACGAGTTGCTGCGCGCGGCGCGCGTGCGGCGCGGGGCGGACACGGCCGGCCTGGTCGCCGGCGAGCCCCGCCGCTTCTACGTCAACGAGCACCTGACGCGCACCAACCGCTGGTTGTTCCACCTGGCGCGCGAGCAACAGCGCGCTAAACACTGGAGCTATGTGTGGACGCGGGGCGGCCGTACTTACGTCAGACGCGATCAACACTCAAAGTATTTTATTGTTTCTTCTGTAGAAGATATAGATAAGATTTTTGGCTAATGTTTGGTTTGTGTCTAAGAACAAATGCATGGGACTCTAATGATAGGTTTTATGTTCTTTATATTATAACGCAGTATTATCCGTATCATATTTTGAATGTAATGTGTAATAAAATAATTGCTTGCAGAGTTTTAAAAATCTACTCTTTATACGGTATATCTATGAATATGCATAAATATTGTGAGAAAAGTTTAATTTGTCATATAAAAAGTAGTGAAAATTTAGTTGTTTTGTTTCATCGGCTTTTAATTTTATATTATAGTACAATCAACCTTTCAATACTTTGTTATGACAATATAATATTGTATTTAATTATAGAACGTTATTTTAAGATAGAAATAGTAATAAAAATTATGTATAAACGTACCTACCTATTAATTTTGTGTATAACTGTATCCATTATCATATTATTATACTTATTTTGTTTACGCTTTCATTGTAGAACAGTCATGTTACTTTATAAATCTAGTGAAGGATTAAAAAAAAATATTACTTTTCATCGTATAATCGTTAAAACCATAAATTTTCAAATCATCTTTCTTTGTTTTCCTACCGTGATTATTGCTTGTTGCATTGTGTTCTATGTAAGTTGCGCCTCAATAATTTTGTTTAGTATAATATATTTTTATTTTTATGTTCTTCTAATGCACGGTAGGGATGTCCATGGCTTAATTATGACATATATAATATTAGTACTAGTATCGTTTTTAAACTATCCTCATATCACATCTTTAAACCTAACTTACACTACTATTCATTTAAGTATATATTATTATATTAATCCCCATCATAAAGTTATTTATAATGACTTGTAAAGGATCAAAATTATGTGTTGGGTTTTTAAATCCCGGTTCATTATGTACAAAACACGACGAGTTCCTTGTGGCGATGGAGCGTCATAATGTAGATATCATGGCCATAAACGAAACCTGGTTACGAGTGGGTGAAGATGGACGTGCGCCTGCCGTACCTGGTTACAGACTGCGTCACATACCGCGACCGTCTAGTGTCCGCACTCGCGGCGGGGGTGTTGGATTCTATATTAGGGAAGGTATATCGGTTCGGATAATATCTCACCCCGTCGTTGACAGTGTCGAACAGATGTGGCTGAATTTGTCCCTTAACGGTCAGGTAACTATCGTCGGTACAGCATATAGGCCGCCTTGGTTGGACATAAACACGTTTTTAGATGCTTTGATAGATACAATTAGTTCTTTCACATGGTACGATAATCTTGTGGTTTTGGGTGATTTTAATGTTAACCTATTAAATAGTGATAATGTTAACAGTAAAAGAGTTGCAAGTTTTCTTCAAACCTTTAATCTTATACAACATGTTTCTCAGCCCACGCATTTTACGGATTCTAGCGAAACTTTGCTTGATATAATATGTACTAATACGCCTGTTCAAAATATTGTGATTGATTATATCGAAGAACTTAGCCATCACGCTTTCTTATCGTGTGCACTTAATATATCTAAACAAAAAGTTTTGCATAAATATATCACCTTTAGACCGATACAAAATATTAATAGTGACGAATTTAACAAATCTTTGCAAATAATCAACTGGTCTTCGTTGCTTGCACTTGATAACGTGGACGAACTAGTGAACAATTTAACTTCGTACATAAAATCGCTCTTTGACGTTCATGCGCCCTCCAAGAAAATACGTGTAAAAAACAAGCAACCGCCGTGGATAACTTTTAATATTAAAAAGATGTTTAGACTACGCGATGAAGCCCGAAATAAAGCACGACTTACCAAAACAGATTCACATAAAAAATTCTATATTGATTTAAAAAAATATGTAAGTATGGCATTGGAACGCGAAAAAAAGGCGTACTTCGATTTATTTATCAATGCAAATTTGAGAAAGCCTAAAATTATGTGGAAACACATTAAAGCAAACACGGGTATAAACACAAAGAAACAGCCTTTACTTACTGGTCATCTTGGAAATCCTGATGTTCTAAATAATCACTTCCTTAATGTGCCTGGAAATAATGTACCGCTATCCATGCTAACTTACTATGAATTCCATCGCCACGGTGATACTTCCTTCTCCTTTAAACCTGTAAATGAGTCGACTGTGCTACGTACTATTCAGGAACTCAAATCACAAGCTGCTGGAATTGATGATATCTCATTGGACATGCTCAAACTTACACTCCCAGCATCTCTGTCAACTTTAACCCACATCATAAATCTATCTTTTGCATCTGGTACCTTCCCTAGTCTGTGGCGAAACGCGCTTGTACATCCCATTCCTAAAATTGATAACCCGCTGGATTTGAAGGATCTCCGACCGATCAGCATATTACCATGCCTATCGAAGGTTCTAGAAAAAATAGTGCACAAACAGCTAATGGATTATTTAGAAAAAGAAAATATCTTACCTGATCGTCAGTCTGGTTTCAGGAAACGCAAAGGTACAACTACAGCTGTGACCGATGTGATGGATGATATTCTTTGCGCACAAGATGAAGGGAAAGGTACAGTGCTTGTACTGCTGGACTACTCAAGAGCTTTTGATACTATAAATACTTCACTTCTGTTATCCAAGCTAACATATTATGGTTTAAGCCCACCTACTATAAAATGGTTTAATAGCTATTTGAGTGGTCGAACACAAAGAGTATCAGTTGCGATGGAGGATGGTAGTATCAGGTTATCAGAATGCAAAACAGTAACAAAAGGGGTTCCTCAAGGCTCTATTTTAGGACCCCTTTTATTCATATTATATAGTGCCGATATTGTAAAGCAAATAAAATCATGCAAATATCACATTTACGCTGACGATGTTCAACTTTTTACCTCTTTTTACCCGGATGAAACATGTTCCGCAATAAACAATTTAAACTTGGACTTAACTTCAATATCCGCATGGTCAAGCCGAAATTCACTTGTCCTAAATCCTAATAAGTCGAAGTTTATGGTTTTAGGTACACCTAAAGTAGTTTGCTCAATTCAAAATCGTCTCATTCCAGTAACTATCAATGACGAAGTTATAAAACGTGTTGCGGAAGCTCGAAACTTGGGGATCGTTTTTGACGAAAATCTACGATTTGAAAAATATATTAATGTTACAACAGCTAACTGTTTCTATCGTTTAAAAATTCTGTACCGAATTAGAAAATATCTGAATACGGAACTTCGTGTAAGGCTTTGTGACAGCCTTGTCCTATCTAAGTTTAACTATATGGATGTGGTATATGGTAGGCGGATTTTGAAGCGAACGAAACGAGCAATACAGCGCGTACAAAACGCATGTGCCCGTTTCTGTTTTAACATTCCTCCACGGGAGCACATTACGCCATTTTTAAATAAAGCCTGTTTGTTAAATATGGAAAATCGACGACGACTCCATTTCGCCTCGTTCCTTTTTGATATTATTAAGTTTGAGTCCCCCAAATACCTTTTTGAAAAGTTGGTTTGGATGGGAGATCATCAGGCAGCGTACAAAACGAGACAAGCAGCGACTAAACTGATGATTCCTAAACACCACTCTGCCAGTTTCCGAGGTAGCTTCAAATACAGTGCCACTAAGTGTTGGAACAATTTACCACCGCCGCTGCCTAGCCTCCGCGCGGTTGAGAACTTTAAAAAAAAATACACTGTTATATTACTTGAGAAACAGATCCAACCTTAGTGGCTACTGCAGGTGATGATAATTGGATAAATATAATAAATAGTATCTGTCTCCATCTAATATTTGTAAATCTATCAAATGTATAATATGGAATATAATATATAACTAAACTTACCTTTATCTATTTATACACATATTTATTCTACACATACATCATATTTATTCTATTAATTTGGTTTAATTCTGCACACAGACGTATTATTCTTGTTTGGTCTAATTGTTTATATTTTATTACTGTTATTTATTTATTTCTATATTTTACTGTTGGAATGGAGGTCACTCTAATTGCAACAACGTTTAGGGGCCACTGAAAACCAGCGCTGTGCGTACACTTGTGTCGTACAGTATTTAGCTGAGTTGGTCACCCTTTTTCGAGGACACTACCGTGCAAATTGTTTTATTTATTTTTTTTCTCTTTTTAAATTTACTTTTATTTTATTTTTTTTGCTGTTTTGTTTATTATTTTTTAAGATTTTGTTTATTATGTCCTTGAAATAAATGTATTTTCTTTCTTTCTTTCTTTCTAAAAGCTCCCTGACCTGTTAAAGTACCTGTAAAAGCTCCCTGACCTGTTAAAGTACCTGTAACAGCTTCCTTACCTGTTAAAGCACCTGTAACAGCTTCCTAACCTGATAAAATACCTGTTACAGCTCCCTGACCTGCGAAAGCACCTGTAAAAGCTCCCTGACCTGTTACAGCACCTGTAAAAGCTCCCTGACCTGTTAAAGCACCTGTAAAAGCTCCCTGACCTGTTAAAGCACCTGTACACCTGTAAAAGCTCCCTGACCTGTTAAAGTACCTGTAACAGCTTCCTTACCTGTTAAAGCACCTGTTACAGCTTCCTAACCTGATAAAATACCGGTTACAGCTTCCTGACCTGTTAAAGCACCTTTAAAAGCTACCTTACCTGGGAAAGCACCTGTAAAAGCTCCCTGACCTGTTAAAGCACCTGTAACAGCTTCCTTACCTGTTAATGCTTCCTGACCTGTTCAAACTCAAACTCAAACATTTATTTATTCAATTATACTTCTTATAGAAGCACTTTTGAAACGTCATTACATTTAAAATTTACCACCGATTCGGAAAGCAGTATCTACGGAGAAGAACCGGCAAGAAACTCCATAGTTGCTCTTTTATGTCATGTTCATGTTAAAGCGTCTGTCATGTGTAATGTATGCAGGTGCACAGTTTCACTGCTGTACATGTTACAGACAATGCAGGTGCACTGGTACATTAGTATTTTTTTCTGTTTTAAGTACGTCACCAATGTTCACTTTGTATATTTTAATAGACACTGAAATAATACCGTTATTATTACATTTTATTCCAGTATCAATTCCTATGCAATTGCATGGACAGAATAGCAGAAGAGGCGAAATGGGTCGACACAGGTGAATAAAACTCCCCACTCTTGATAGACCATCTCACGTCTTGAATGTTTCAGTATTTATATAATAATGTTTAATTGTCATTAATTTTATATATCGGTTTATAAGTATAATCGTAAAGTATTAAACTTTCACGGAAAACAATCATTCCTATTTAAGTGAATTGTTAAAAAAATTGTGTGTATGTATGTTCACGGTTGCAAATTGATGTTTTCGCTAGCTCACTATACCACTGTACACCACTCGTACTTATTATAGCTTTTTTATAAAATGATAATTTTTTAATTTTTACAATAACGATATCGAAATATATTATAATGGTGAGTAATATACTTAACTTATTTATATGGATTTATTAATATTAAGTGTAAAAGAAGTAGTCGTCACAAAGAAACAACGTGGTGCCAACAGTCACAAATACATATACTGCCACCTTTTCCATAGTGAATACTGCTAAAATAATAAACGAACAAAGCAGTTAGCGAATTTTTTTTAAAGTTTAACGAATTAATCGAAAATAGAACGAAAAATAACCTTTCTGTTGGTACTTTAGTATAATAAAAAGTTTAATTATCAAGAAGGTAGAAGTAAAAAATATCTCACTGTCTATCCTTTTCTTAAACATTACACGCGTGTCACTCTGTCCTTGTCTAAAGTTGAATTAAGAGCATGAGCACGCGACATTCGTCAGTCGACCGCCGACCGCCGGCGAGGTAACACGTCTCTATAGAGATTATACGTTTCGGAACTAGGGAAAGATCTCATCAAAATTGCTTGTTTATTAGTGTAACTTTTAAATAAAAATATTTTAAATTAAACGTAGTAAATATTGTTATAACATAAATAGATGTGTCGTCTGCTTGTTATTGTTAACATTACATATCTCGTTAGTGTAATTAGCGAAATTTAACTTAAGTTGAAAACTTACTGTCATATAACGATATATGCGTCAATTAAATATCCACTATTTAGCTAAATTTTGTATCTTTATATCCTTCTTGAATCCTTGTTTAATTTTAATTATTAATTGTTTTGTTGCTAAAAGCGCTAACAAATAGTTTGTTAAATGTGGTATTTCTGTCTTCATTAAATCTCTCTTTCTCTCTCTTATCAATTGAACATGAAAGAGATAGCATGATCATCAGATGGAAATTTATGTTATTCAGCTAAATTTAAAGTATAATCGAACTTACTTCGTCTAACTTTTTCTTTAATAAAAATATTGATAAAACATTATTTAGTGACGACAGAACAACCACAAGTAGTAATTTAATCGACTCTTAGTGCAATCGTGGAAATGAACAGTCTCAAAATCTATATTACATAATATATTTAAAATTAAAACAGACCCGGTTTTAATAGCAGTATTAAAATATGAAATACAAAAAAAAATATCGGTGCCATAACGACATTGTACCACCTGTTATAAAACGCTTTCAGCCTGCTGTTTAAATTAATTTAACGGTTTTAAATCGTGGTTTTATTACAATTTAAATTGATTACTAAGATTTTTTGATACTTAATGAAAATCAGGTAATTGCCCGACTCGTGTCGGTGACCGAGAGGTAGTTTACATACCTTATATGCAAGAGAGTAAAAGAGCGCGGCTTATCGTTGCTGTTTTAAAACACACTATGGCTGGTATATAACCTTTGTATCTCTTATTGATATGTTTTTTGGTAAATTAGAAATTTTTAGTATCATCATAATCATTATTATTGACAACGTGATCATTTTTATTGTATTACAACGTTGGCCAAGCATAGGTCGGCAGAAACATGTAGATAATAAAACCAACGATTTAAAACCGTTTAAAAGATATAATATATTTGGCGTACAGTATTTATAAGTTCAAATAGCTTGTGATAGTTTATTTTACTTGTATTGTATATAGATATATTTATGTCACGTTATTCGTTAGATTAGTATTGATATAATATTATCATGACAGTTGTACTTAGTTTTATAGGTTTTGGCTGCAATATCTCTTCTCGACTCTTTCTTTTCTCTTTTTAACTCTGTTATTATTGAAATTGGTGATTTTGTATGAGGTAATTGCATTTTAACTATGCATTGTGTAGAACAAATTAGATTTTGGTGATGTTTTTGTATTAGTACAGACGGAAGAACGATGTTATGCGGGAATTCATTTATAATTTTGGCGGGTTATTTTTTTAAGTGGTGTCTGAGGAACATTTATTTATGAATTATTATGACGCGTTAAATTTTTTTTAATGTTAAAAATACAGTATTTTTTTATCAGTCGCAGCCAAAATAAAAGGTAATAGTATGGTATGGTTTAAAATCTCATTTTATTGTAACTATTGATTCTTGTAGTTTTTATTGGTGTAGTTATTTAGAGTTTGTGGTATATAAACTCGATTAAAAATGGTTGATTCTATCAACACTTCAAATGTCCTATTGTAATAATGAATTGATTGCATTAATAATTTTTCTATTCATTCTGATTTTTAACTAATGCTTTTTGTAGTATTTATTTTTAATGTGTTTTTTATTATTCATTATTTATTCATTTGTTGTGTACAACATGTAGTCTTATTGTTTTTTTTCAAATAAATGAATATAAATAAAACCCATGAAACTCTAAGACCGTTGCTTGCGCAATTTCGTTTGTGCCAGTTTGGGCAAACTATATAATATATACATAATATATATTCAGGTTGAAACCTTCGTGCAATAATGTAGCCTTAAAGACAGCTATATCAACAGTTATTCACAGCTTACACAGTCTATAACGTTTTTATTGTATTGTGATAGATTTTATTTATGTACGAGTATCCGAACGGATGAAAAACATATTATGTCTATGGTTAGTTTGGCGCGCGATTTACTGTCATGAAATAATTTTTTATTATTATTCTTTAATTGTGATTTTTTTTGTACAGTTTATATTTTTAATTGAATAATTTAAATTTTCTTTTTATTGTGGTATTATGTTGAATATGAATATTTTTTGGAAGTTATCTTATAATTTATAATTAAATAAATTATTCATGACAGTAGATCGGTGCTAAATCGTTTTTCATTGTATGTTATTGTTTGTATGTTTGTGTGCTACACACTTCAATGTGCTTATACTAATTGTAAAGCCTGTAATAATAATAATAAAATCGCATATAATCCTCAAATTTATAATATTTTATCCAATAATTTCCTTTCATCACGTTTTATTGATGTAAAGTCGTAGATTTCATGTAAGCTTATAAAAAACTACAGTTTTTTTACATAATTCGACGGGAATTTTAAATATAGTACTTAAGGGTTATTTAAGTGTTTGTTTTCGATTCAGGAAATAAAATTTGTATGGCTGAATGATATGATTTTTACCTAGTTATCATACGAAAAATATACAATCGTATTAAATGTAAGTGATTCATTATTTTCAATGTATTTACTAATAGGTAATATGTGTAAGGAACGCTTCCACTGCACGAATTGATATAAAAAGCTGATATAAAGATAAAAAATCTCGTAAAACCATTTGTTTATCGTTTCAAGTACGAAAAAAATGTTGTGTGGTTTTATGAATCCACGATAAAAGTGAATCTTTGGCACAAAATTATCGTATTTGTACGATAATTATGGTACGGTTCCGAACACTGCTCGGCATCCGACCGTCACGCGACATGCGCTACACAGACCAAAAAGTTTGAGACGATGTAATAAAAGTTTCACTTTAAAAGTTTTTAGTAATCAAATATTGTTTGTTGTCATAAATTAAAGAGCCTGAGTAATAATAATAGACAATGCTGAGTAGGTAAAAAAGTAGGTAACTAATCAATTTGAAATTTGATCCTAAAAAAATGAAATAATTTGAATCTTTTTTAATAATTTGTAAATTATTAACAAGCTGATGGCCGCGACTTCGTCCCCGTGGACATAATTTCTTTATTAACTAACTGATTGAAATTCGTTTTTTTTTAGATTTTTGATAATAAACTTTCATATAATATAGACAAAGATCATGAAAATTTTGTATTTTAAATTAATTTAAATTTATCTGCAGTGGAAGCGTTTCTATACATTTCATACATATAGTTTCCATTTCCTAACATTGCATATTTCATATAATCCAGTGTAGGCATCGAACGGTTATCAATCAAGTTCCGAACTTATTTGTATAGCAATTAAGTAGATATTACTAAGTCTCTCTTGGTGTGAGTTAGGACTGTATTGCTATTTCTCTATACGACAAAATTTAATAAAGATTTAAAATGTGAAAAATTTAAAAGAACTCTCGAGATTATAAGATCATTTTAAGTTATTAATAAATAGTTAATTTCTTACAGCCTTTTCAGGGAAATAAAAAAAGTTTTTTATACAAGAAATACTAATAAAAATAGCAATATATGTTCTTATTCAATGCAGGTTTGAAAAGTGTGATGGCCATAAATGGAAAGCAAGAATATGTGTGTTATTTGACTTGAGAGTGTATACTAGCGCCCTCTGACAAACTCAACTAAGTATTATTGCAGCTAAATTATAATTTGAATTAACTGTCAAACTATAAATTAAATGTCAAATTTGAATTAACGTAACGTTTAAATATTATGTTGATTAACTTTAATGTGAAAGAGACCGCACTAAAATTGATTAATTGGCAATATCAAATTATTTTAAAGAGCGGCCATTTTCTCAATCCACTTAAAATATATATGTTATGGACAAAAAATAGTCTATACAATGTTATTTCATATGATAATGTACTTTAAAAAGACATAAAATGCTTTTACTGGTGTAATTGAGAAACAAACAAAAAATATAAATTTATAAAGCATTTGAATGCCATTAAACCAAAAATACCAAATTCAACAAACAAACAAAAATATATTTCATATAGCTGGCAAGAATATTATCTCAAGTCAAGTAATCTGCTGGGATTAAAGACATTCCAGTTTCCTTGTAGTTAATATTAGTTGGTAAAGTAACCTACGATATTGTATGTGGTACTGGATAAGTTAACTATCAGTATAGATTCACTTAATAAATAATTATACTACCATATACTGTGTTTTGATTTTTCTAAATTCATTATAGGGTGACCCGCCGGCGATTATCCTCAATGTAACAAATTTTCATACTCTGGTAACATTAAAATGCTATTAAAATTTCGAAGGATTTATTTCTATTAGATGAATTTTAAAAGTCATCCTTAACTGATTACCCGACCACTTTTGCTGCCAGCACGCGCGCTTTCGTTTGATGGTCCCTTTTCAAAATGGGCAGCGTTGGGCGAGTAGAGGCAATCACGATATTGACCTAAATGTCTGTGATAGATGGTCATTGTAAAGCAAAAATGCGAAAAATAATCGCGACGGAAGCTGAACTTGGCCCAGTGGTAGATACCTAGTCACGTGAGTCATTTTATATTCTCCAATTTTCAATTGGAAATTTTTTTAGAACTCCAGTCGATCGTGCCTAAAAAAAATTGAAAAATTATCTATATTATATTATATACTTATCTTATATAGAGGAAAGGTTTGTATGTATGTATGGTTTTCACGCATAAACTACTAGACCGATTTTGATGAAATTTGGCACAGACAATCTTTAGACCCTGAGAAAGAACATAGGCTACCTTTTATTGCGAATATGTACCACAGGCGAAGCCGGGGCGGACCGCTAGTATTCTATAAACAAGTAGCTGTACCTTCGTACCTACTATCTGAAAAGGATATTTCCTGAAAGGGAAGAAAAAATTATAATCTAAAAATGACACAAGAAACAGAAAAGAAGAAGTCGGAGACCTTTTCCTCGGATTTCTATTTATCAAGGTAGGTACTCGATTTAAATACCTACGCACTTCAATCTGCTGCAAACTTTATTTCAAATTTTATTCAGGATTCAGCATTTCTATACTTCTCAGTTCTCCTGTCCTTTTAAATTATACAAAATCCTATCATACCTACAGGCGCATAACTAAAATACCTGATGACCTGAAAGCCTTGAGCTGAAATTCATTACCATGTACATAAGTGAAATAATTTCACATGAGCGGCTAACGACACTAACCATGTCTGCACGACTCGTCTTTATGAAATCATTTGTTAAAATTCCAATGCTATTTAAGGTCTATTTTACACTGTTATTTTTAAAGACAAAAATGTTATATTTTTGGTATTGACGTCAGTTTACTGTTACAATTAATATATGCCTATAGCGCCAACGTGTAGTTAAAAATATGTTGTATATTGAATAGGTGTAATATACTTACCTATTATCTATTTTTCCAGTTATAAAAGGGAAAAGAAACCGAAAAAATAATAAGAAAAAGCTATATTCTAGGCTTTAGTGTTTAAGGGTCAGAACCATCTAGTACTTACATGTAGGTATTTGATATTAGGAAGAAGCTTTAGGCCTTTTAGTTTATCAAAAACTCAATTTGCATTTACGATAATAAGTAGATATAATAAATCATTAATCGTTTTGCAAACGAATCAATTTTGTAGCCAAGCCGAAGATACCTAATTAAAATTCACTCGATAATCTCACATCACTACGAGGGCGTCGCACAAATCTATTATTACCTACTTAACATAAATATCACATATCTACTCGACTTACCGTAATATTAATATTTCCTCTCCAGACGTCTGATTACGGGAACGAGATGTTACATCCAGTTAAGTAATTAAGCCAAGGGCTATTCAACTGTGCATTTAAATGTTGAGATTTTGAAATTATAACGTTCGAAAATAGAGAAGAAAAGGATTTATTTTGTTAATAGGATTAGTAATATATGTAGCTTTAAAGGTTAAAATAAACGTTCATGATTAAAATTAATTTTAGGTAGGTAACTCAAGACTCTATTTTCTATAGGTGGGCAATAATAATTTATATCAGCGCAGCGCAAAGAACAGAGCCGAAATTCTTGATAAGGTCAAAATTAATTACGAAAGATTTTCTAAAAATACTGCCACATCTTCATTTTCGAACAAAAGTTTTCGTAAATGTCATTTATCATAATTTCATGTATTTTATCATATCAATAAAAACTTTTAGAAATATAGGACCAGTCAGTCAGTAGAGCACAAGAATCACTGGCATAACCTAAGTCGGATATATTATTTAAAATTGAAATCGTTTTTATCAAGGGTTGGAAGGCTATCTACACGAGATTAATATGACTCACGGAATGAACGTAGTCTATAATAAAATGTTAGATAATAATAAATAACGGGTGTTATTTATTAAAACACAACACACAAAATTTAAAGAACATCACACAAAAAAATTTCAGCCAGCCGTTGAAGATGCAGTATCAAAACGAGAGCCAAATGCACGTTTCCTGTGGTCATTATAGAAATACAGTTTTCATAGTTTTTCAAGGTGAATTCTGCCAGTTCAGCCCCAACTATTCAGAACATTTGCCGCGCTTACCTCTCTCGCTAATATTTTTTACGGAGTGACTTTGTGAAATTCGTTTTTATTAAAAGTGAGTACCTACAATTAAACTTTTTCTATTAATATTTATTAGATTCTTATCGTTATTTATTTGTTCTGTTTTAAGTGTAAATAAATTCGTTTAAAATATACATTTAAATATTATATTTTGTAGACGTGCACTTACGTAAACTTGTTATTGTTAAAATAATATTATGTAATTAACGTTTTTCATTGGGATGTGCTCTCTATTTGTGAATTAAATTTCTGAATTCATTCACGTATGATTACCTAATATATTATAATATTTTCTAATCTTTAAGTAAAATATTAAAACTAGGAAGTTGGAACCAAGTACTTATATTATAACCAATTTTATGGAATTTTGAATTTTTTTACATCTCAATCTGAAAATGTTGTTATATTTATTTATAAAGTAAATTATCTACTAATTATTTATAGGTACAGCTAATTATTCCTTTTTTATTAATACTTATAGATCGCTACAAGGTTTACCTTTTTCCTATGAAATTATATTTTTTATTCAAATTTTTCTCTTGGAAAAGTAAAAGGAGGATTTCCTTATCTAATAAACTCTTGAATTAAAAACTGTTTTCTCGGACTAGTTTAATATTTGTCTGCGTCTACTTTTTGTGAAATTATAAGGCAAGATAAAAGCTTAATGAAGCTTAACCTATGTCAATAGTCCACATTAGGTGCTATGAATGTTTCTTAGTCTAGCACAAAAACGGCTGATCAGATATTGATGAAATTTTTTGTATGTAGATATCTATCTGTACAAAAATTTATCATTTGCTTACATTTAACGCATATTTGTCAGATGTGTATGTGCACTGTGCAGCGTAACGCAGAGTAAGATTTTGTCGAATTTTGTTTGTTGCCTACACGCTAATTTTAATTTCAAGTTATAGGTACTTAAGTGTTATAAGTTTTCATTTCTATCTACATTTTCTATTATATTTTTTTGAAGTGAAACTTCTTTATCGGGGTTGGAAAAAAATTGAGTGTAACATTTTTTCGTCACGCGTGACATTTTTCCGTTACGCGCCATCTTTTTCTTATCCCTACCACGGGTGATTCGACGTATTTCTGTAAAGTTGCATATATAATAAATTATTTTTTGAAAAATAAGATCATAAAGAAGTTTCACTTCTTACGTGTGTACCTACACTAATAGGCAGAGTGTTCCATAAGATTATAGTCTATACTACTGATCGCGCTGATTTAAGGAACTGCCTGGAATTATTTTTTGGGTTCAATATTCCGTTTATTGAGGAAGACTACACGCTATAAAACATTCTGTACAACATGAGTAAAACCATGAGGCACAGCTAGTGTGAAACATCTTGTATATTATATTATCTGCGGTAATATATTAAATTATAACAAGAACCATACTTCCAAACGGACATGGCTGATCGTATCTCACGAACGAGCTCAGAGGCCGTTATGAACCGCACAATGTGTAGCAAATTAACATGCAAATATACACTCGTGATGATTTAATGATAGCTAATTATTTTATTATATATCGAAGGTTTATGAATCTCTGATTTTGTGAAAATCATAAGAAGTACTCACTCAAAATGTTGTGTAAGAAATTGCGCTAAAAAGCTGGTTAAAATCGTCTTGAGTTGATAAATGCTGTTTTATAAGATGTGGAAGTCTGTGATTTTACATATAAATAACATAAATAAGTTTACTTTATTGTAATGAAACTTGCACCCAGATAGTTAACAATTGGTTAATAGATGTAAGCGATAAATATTTTAGATAAAAAATAACTAATAGCATCCCAAAATACAGCTAGAGCCGTGAGTAGAGCTATTTCGTAGCACAAGGGGTTTATTACTATCCAATACTTATACAAACCAATATTCCACATTACTAACTTTGTAATTTCCATACAGAAAATACTCACGAAGATATTTAAAGTCTTATTTAAAGTAAATTCATTCAATAATGACGCTAAAGAGCCCCATTTTGCTAAATCATTTCACATTAATGACGTCACGCAAACAAGGAATAAATGGTGTGGAATAGGCTGTCATTTGAAGAGTCATTGACAAGATGTTGCGTGGAGCCAAACCACAAGAGATTATCTCAATATGGCTAAATTGCATCGTGATTTATTATTGAATAGCCAAGCACTAGACTTCGCTCGAATTTCATATTTGTAATGAAAATAAAGAAGTATGTTTTTTAGTTTAAATAACTGTCTGAAACATTTGTAATTAGTTAAATTATTCTTAACTTAAAATGTTCATTCAATCACACTATTATAATTTAAGTGGTTAGACATAAACTCTTAAAGTAGGTAGATGAATTACTGGCTCTATAGCTCTGATAATCATAAAATAAAAAAAGTTAATCTTTGCTACTATGTATTATAAAGCTGAAGAGTTTGTTTGTTTGTTTGAACGCGCTAATCTCAGGAACTATAATTGGTCCGATTTTAAAAATTCTTTCGGTGTTAGATAGCCCATTTATCGAGGAAGGCTATAGGTTACCTATATATCATCACGGTAAGATCAACAGGAGCGATGCAATGCGGGTGAAACCGCGGGGCACAGCTAGTTTATAATATAACTGGTAGAGTCATTATATTATTGAGTAATGAAGATTTTCACTTGTGAATTACATAATTCCGATAAGCAGTATATATTTAAAAGCAATAGATTTAGAAGTAAACGTATGTATTTAAGAGTACGATAAACTTTTTCCTTCAATTAGCTATCAGAAACTTCCTGTTATGTCCGTGATAATTAAAACCATACCAAGTTATGGTCAAAATAATAATGAGTAATTACCGGCATTATTAGTTCAGTTATTCGCCGAGAACTCGTAAAATAACATCTATGTGATGTGATGTGTTTTGAAAATTAAATAAGACTGGTTTTATAAGAAATAGTTATAAATAAACTGGATTTATTTTGGGAATATGTCTTAAATTCGCCGGCTATAGTACCTACTACATCGATAGAAAAGCTTCCTGTGAAGTATTAAAAGTGATTAATATTAGAACAAAGGGAGAAGAAAATTCTTTATTCTATTAATATAGTATCTAAGAATATATAACAATATAATATTAATATATTATCATCCCACTGTTCTTTCACTTTCGACAATATTTACCCGTCAGGAAATTAGTCAGGAATTATTACTTGAAACAAAAAAGTGATGACCTGATTATGTGTAGCTTATAATTTTCTGTTGAAGTCTATGAGAATATTTACATGAACATGGTCATATCGAACTTAATTGTATTGGTGCAATAAATGGTGATTTTAGTGAAAATGTCTGACAACGAGAATATGATTAATTTGCAACCACGAAGCAGATGTTTTTGTTGCTTTTATCACATGGATCTCATTTTATACGGATTGTTGACAATTATAATAATTACCACGTTTATTTACTTTATGTTTTTTATATAAATATCTACTCTACAATATCATAAGTTAATAATGGATAAGGTAAGATTTAGAATACGTTTTATTTTGTAAATATTGTTAGATATGTAATTAAAGAGTTTGAGTTTTTTTTAAATGATAATAGATTTTCTCGTACTTAGTTATGTTTTAATTGTTAACTATCAAAAGTCACTTACTAATGCCACAGAATAATAACTATTTGCTAGCTACTAATTCTAGTTCTAATATAGTTTATTTGTTTATTAGTTGTACAAATTAAAGCTCATGTAAACCTTTATAATAAAATTATGCACGATTATTACATAAATAAAAAAAATACAGGAAAAAGTTTTTCTTTGACCAAAATCACGAACAAAATTTTCAGTAAACTTCGGGCACCAAATTATTTAAATTTTAAAACTAATTCCTTGATCTACAATGACGTTAGCCGTGCGAAGAGATTACATCGAGACGATAATCTGAAGACAAACACTACTGTATACCGCGGCCTTGTCCGTGTGTACTCAGTGTGTCGTTTGTCGCGAACGGTGAAAATACATTTTCGGACTGAATTTTTTTGTGATTTTTTGTTAAAGTGTAAATTTTAACTACGACGAAGGTACATATATACATAGGTATAATATTAAAGTGTCCCTAATTTTTATAAGAGTGATTTTCTAGGCTCTGTGTGAGGTTCTGATTTTGTGGAAACCTAGAAACCCTTGTAAGATACCTACCTATTATTAGGAAACTGTGTATTTGAAAAACACCAGACTATCATTTAATTCATGATTTGAATGCAATATTGTGGAATGAATATTGTGGTTGTTTAGTTTTTCAATGATCATACATGTTTAATATTGTTTTTATTATTTACAAAATATTTACATTTCAGTATGTTTATTAGTTGTGTAGCAGTTGCATAACTTTACTCAATTTAGTTCACAAGCCCGTATACGTAAAAAAGTTCAATGCGTAAATTGAATCGTAAAGAGCTTAAAATAGGTAATTTTAATCTCTACAATGCGGTTTTACAAATATAAACTGTTGTTTTAGATATTAATATATATTTCAAAGCCGCTTTTAAATATAGTTAGATAGATAGAATAGATTAGATACATAATTAATATTATGTATCTAATCTATTAGGAGGCTGGAGAGTACCATAGGCTTTTACCCGCGAAGCCGCGGACGGCAAGCTAGTAATTGTTATACCTACATACCAGCCACATACACAATGTTCAAACACTTAACTTCAACAGTATCCTAATATTGATTTATAATAAAACGGTAAAACATATGAAAGATCAATCATTGGAATTTGCTAAGAACAAATTGACTAAAATGGAAGTTACTAATACATTACTAATAACATACACCATACTAGATAGAGTGAGACAGCAAATTTGGTATTTGTTAAAATAACAAAATGATGACATTTAAAATAATATAAGATTATTAACCTTACGTCATGCTAGCTTTTAAGCAGTTTCGGTATTATCTTGTTGAGAAAAATAAACCTACTTAAAGAGGTCATTATCGGGGAATTAGTAAAAAAATTAAAACTCCGGTTTTGATATAAGCCTTTTAAATTATTAAATTATTAGATAAGCAAACAGGCATGTATTTATATAAACATTTATATCATAAGCCATAATTTTTGTACATCAACAGCAGCTTTAATAGTATTTTTCTTTTTTCAGGTTACCATGATATAATCGACCATCATGGCGAACCGCGAAAACGACATTGAACCTTATGAAGCAGTGGCAAAAGGGCTAAATTCACCTGAATTACGATCGAGTACTAAAATACCATTTGCTGATGAAGCTGTAGAATTAGAAAGTGTTAAAGCAGATGAGCCTTTACGACCAAAACGAGTTAGAGATGTCGAAAAAGGCAATCCAGATAGAGATGGTAAAATACATGCATCGGACCTTGGAGCAGTCCGTTCACCAAACAGCGATACAATAGTAGTAGATACGCCTGAAGGAACGCTGTATATAACTTTAGATCCAGATTCATCTAGATCTTCTAAAGTAACAAGTCCTACAAGTCCTACGAGCCCTAGTACTCTATCAACTGACCTTTCTGAATCACCTAGTACTTCCAAAGCATTTGGTGCGAGAGAATCTGAAGATCTGATAACATCTGAAAGTGATGTGGAACATAGAAGACCTAATTTGCGAAGGAATTCCATATCGATGCCATCATTGGCTAATATGGAGCTACTGAGACAGGAGTATTTGAGCAACACGCAAGGAAACGTGAGTACTTTTATGATGTTATTCTAAGTTTATTATTTTCATCGCCGTTTGTATTTTGATGTACCGAGTACGTTCAATAGAACCATAATAAATACACCATAGATTGATATACTCTATATTTCCAATCACATTTGGAAATAAGCAGTGTTTAATCTTGTTTTTCAATTCAGCGTTTAAATTTCTTTGATAGAAGGTATGAGAAATATAATTCGTATATTAATCAGTTCTTTAAAGAAACGAATCTTCAATGGCGGCGCTTATCATTCCCTCTCGCTCACACACAGCCGTACGGTATGCAAAAAAAAATGGAAAAATAAAATTACTAAAATGTATTTGATTTTCCCTATAATAGTTTTTATCATAAATTTACAATGACAATTATAAATAAATAAAAAAAAATAAAATTCATTTAATTCAGGCCACATAGCCCATAAAGTGTTAGAAAATCTTATCCTAGTGCAAGTGTTAGTATTACAATTACCTATTACCTACATACATTTATTACTACAGCTTAATTTACAAATCCAATGCTTACTAATGATATTATCCTTACTAATTATGCATTTGCGAAAGTAAATAATGTTTTATTGGAATTTGACAAAATATGTTCTTTGGGAAAAGTTGTTCAGTTTTATGGGCATATTACAAGTATTATGGCGATTTTATTACATTCTGTATACGTAAATATGATAATTCATATAAATACACAAATACAATAACAAAAAAGTTTGCCAACAAACAATTTGAAATAATTAATAAAATAATTATCAATTTACGTTATTTTTATTTTCTTTTTTGATGATCCTACCATCTGTCAAAGTCAGCTTTGGCCGCCATTGAAGATTCGTTTCTTTATTGAACTGACTAATACTTGCATTCTTCATTAAAATTTAGTGCAGGTTATATTTATTTAAACTCATTTATCAGTATGACATAGTAGATACTACAGTGTGTCTAAACGTTTTATTACCTCCGCAAAGCCATTTAAGACCACTGCAGACACTGACCTCTTTTACTTTCTTTATCTCTATCAATATTTAATCAATGACAGAATTTCTCGTCGATCCTTATTACTTTATTGAAGTACAGTAAACAATAATACATCAAGATAAACACTTAATAGTTGTTTAAACAAGGCTATAATCATAAAGTCAGTGAGTGCTAAGCCCTTAAAGATAAATTTACCTACATTAATAAAATCTTTATATTTCGGCCCGTACAACGACGTTTATCAACACTGATAACATTTGATAAATACGAAAAGAAATTCAGTACCACTTAGTAATCATTGGAGAACAGAAAAAACTTTAGTTGTCTTATCACTTGAAACATTAACATTTGTTCACTTATCTCATAATAAACATTAAAATTATGTGATCAAATATAGAAATAAGGTGATCAGTGATTTGGTGTGGTCCATTGGAATATTTCGGCTAATTTATCAAGATAGTGACGGATACAATAGCAAATTTAAGAGTCCTTGATAGGAGATAAAGTTATCGTAAATTAAATAGTTGCATATAAGTCAGGTGACGGTGCAAAAATGAGGGTAAGGAAGAAGCCAGATTTACGACTAAACATACCCTCGTATCCCCATGACTATGTTGAAATGCCGATGGAAACTAGGCGGCTGATACACGAAGCGAATAGGACTCCCAATGATATACAATTTATTGATGATGAACCGACGTCACCGAAAGTTCAATTTCGAGTTGGTAGTCCAGAACTTAATACTGACACACCTAGTAAAATTGACTTTCGTTCATCAACACCAGAGGTGAAGTTAGAGAATCAAGATGAATCTAGTCATATTGAAGATACGAATTCAGAAAAAAACAGTCCCGTGGTGTATAGAAATTCAATGAGAAGGAATTCTGTATCCGCTCCCGTGCACTTGAAGGATTATGGGGAAATAATTACAGTTCGAAACGATACAGGAAATAATGTAAGTTATTACAAATACGTATCTACATTGCAGCTATATTTCAGAATTTCAAAGTTGGTTATTTTTCGAAATGGTATTTAACTTATTGCAGATTGGATCACTACTATCTATAAATTGTGCAAATTATTTTGAAATTAGTAAATATTCTGTCGTAGAGAACGTGTTGTACCCGGAAATAAATCCGCAATTTAAAGATTTTATCACATGTCAACGTAATCTTAAAATTAAACAGTAGACTATATTTCATAACACATCTGATAAAAATTTTTGATAGTAAAGAAAATATGTAGAGAACACGAAATAATTTCTAGTTTAGTAATTATTAATTTATAAATTAAATGACGTTAATTTTTGTCCTGATGTAATTATTTTAACCAGCGTGTAGGTATTCGATGAAATAGAACCTTCTTATGGCGCGAATAGTCTCCGAATAATGTTGTGGTACCTAATTTTTTTAATAAAATTACAGATTTTCTTCATTTACCCTTTCTCCTGAAGAAAATATATTCAATACCATTATCAGTATTATCATTTTTACGTATACGGAAAATAAATAAGAAAATGCCAAATTTTATATCGCTATCAAGCTTGATATCATACAAGTTACAGCGAACTATCAAAATTGTATCTACGTATGTACAATTTACAACTTTTTATTGCACGTAATTTTTTAAATGTTCAATTGGTACCAATTTTGTATTATTTGGAACTAACTGACCTGGGTCAAGAGAATAAATATCCTTTATTGCGCAGTATAAAGATGTAGCTACCTAATGGGAAAGTAAAATTTTGAAATCGTCTAATAGCTTTTGTGTTAACAAAGCCTGTATTTTTAAGTTCAGAAAATAAATTTTAATATTTTTAATAGAAACACATTATATAGGAGCCAAAAGTACTTGATATTAATGAACAATCATGAAACACAAAATCTAATATCACAAAGCGGAAGGTATCTAATTGGTATTCTTACCTTAATTCTTGTTTAAAAGACGTAATATCAAGAGCAAATAACTTTGTTAATTGACCTTAATCCTATGATCAACATAGATAAGGAAAAATTGTTATCACAAATTTGCATGTTTTCAAAATTGTATTCTTAATTTTTGCATGTATTGAGAGATGATGCAGTAAACTTAATAGGTATTTCATATTTTTTTTTGTAATTCCGAAGTCGACAATTCAACTGTCATCATCGTGATCCCAATCAATATTGCAGCAAATTACAAATCAAGTCATATCTCAATTTTAATCTAGTTTAATGTATTTGTTGTTTGAACTTAAGCATATTTTCTTTAATACTGAATGTAAGACTACTTGATTAGTTGTAACGACGACGTATTCTAAATAGACCGATGTCCAAAGTCATAATCTTAGTCACTACTGAGATTTTATAGCTCGAACTTCTCTGTGAAAATTCATCCTTTCCGAAGTGGTGTTAAATATTCAACATGTCTTATTGAATAAATGTTGAGTTTGATACTATGATATCTCTGCTGATATACCAGTACCTCCAAACTTGATGTTTGTTATTATAAGTACATTTACAAGTTACTCTGTAGCAAGGTGAGCTGACACTGAACCAGAGAGTATTAACCAAATTGCTAGACGTCCGGTGACGGGGCGCTCAATCTGTGGTTGATTTGTCTTATATATATATTATTTTATGGGAGTACTTAATAGTTTTATTTTTATATTGAAGTGAAAACTTCTGTAGCGGCGTTGGGTATAAAATCTTAAACTCGCGTCAGGACACGTGACCTGATCGAAAAAGCGTAAACGGATGGATATCAAACATGCTCAACGTTAATAATCAAGTTTTCACTTCTGCCGGCACTCCCGGAGTGCAACCCGTCTTTTTTTTCTAGATGTTTTAGTAGTATGTAGGATGCTGCAGGATGTGATACACAAAATTGTCCTGCATGATAAATGTTAGGATGGAAATGCTACCCAGATTCTTTATTTATTTAAATATACTGTCTATTGTCGTCATGATGAATGTATGTTAATGTAAATAAGGAAAGGATAAAATAATATTTTTTTAAGTGTAACATAATAAGGTATTTTAGCTACGTAAATATTTAGATCTTACAAGTGACCAGATACATAAATCTAGTTCTAATCGATTGCCAACTTAATTTAGCACTTTGCAAAACGTACATGTAAAAACGAGAATATCAACAGTTTACAATTAGCTTTAATACTGCGGTTTAAAACAGGATAATCCTATCCTTTCAATAGATAAGCCAACACAATATGACACTATAAAATAAATCCCTTGATTACAACAAGGCCACGGTTTTGCTCCCCAGACTTCTACACAATTACTCCTGCCCGTGATCTTATCCATGCGTTCATATTTAAATCTCTTTATATAACACAAACGTACATTTACATATTCTGTATTAAATCAATAATAACCCACTAAACGTTATTTTTTAAACTACACATTGAAGTTAAAAATACGTATTGTTGTTCTACCAAATTTCCAAATTTAAGGTGATAAATTCGGGTTTAAAATGAACATGGAAAACTCAAAAACGTCGCGATCTAATGCGTTTGCGCATACGTTCAAGTATAGATCCCCGTTGTGGATCGAATCAGATTCCGATGTTAGCAAAAGCAGTGGCAATATTAGCAATAGTGATAGTGTACGAAGTTCCGATAGTTCCGGCAGTATCAATAATTATCTGGATTCTAAGGTTAGTTGTTTGTTAAGTTTTTAGTATAAAATGTTATCTACATATTGAGCTAATTATTTTACGATTAAAAGGGGGGCTCTATCTAGGAAGTAATAGTACCTAAAAGATACTAAAAGAAAATGTGGAATCTAAGAATCGCTAAGTAGGTATATAATATAGTTGTTGTTGAATAGTTATTTGATGTCAGTACTTCTTCAAATGTAGGTTATTTAATATTTTCTACCTATTATATTTTGTTGTATTGTTTGTAAGCAAAATGGTATACTGATACCATTTTGCTTCTCGTGATTTGACCTTTAATTTTCTTTGTTAAAATAAAGCCTCGTGGCTTTACTCGCGAGGTAAATATTCGGATAATAAGCCTAGCAGGGGCGTGCACAGAGTTTTTGGACAGGGTAGGCAGAAATATTGCAATGATAATAAGTCATAAAAACTAATATTTCATATTGCAGTACTTGATTATTATATTACAGTATTTGATTGGAGATACATAGTATTTCCGCAAAATAATGGAAAACATATCACGAACATAGGTCATATTATCTATAAAATAATTGTCAAAGTAGGTATGATATCCTAACTAGTATTCTATATTATGTAATTAATGATTAACTTTACCTTTGTGTATTACAAATTCCGGTATAGATCCATTTATAGATCGGCCTTTTTCCTATCACTCTCTGTTTGATAAAAGTTTATTCATAAAACAAAAATAAGAATTTTTCGTTAAATTAGGTATGCCTTATTATCTTACAAAATACACTGATGATATACATAATCTATTTAGTTACTCTCAAAACACTTCACTTGCAAATTGTCGTAGTAAACATTATTAATTTTCTGAAAAAACAAATTTAACCTCAAAGTAAACGTTTGTTATTTCCAAAACAAAACAAACGAATAATGATACTATTTGCAGAATATGGTCTTTACCGCTACAAAATTGTATACATTATCACACTTCTTAAATTGGTCGCATATTCAACTTCAGTTTCGACTTTCGATGTAGTTCCGAATTCGGTTCGTACCTAATTCGTATATCTTCGTAAAAAGACACTGCCTACCTTGTGTGTTTGTGTGCGTGGTTTTAATACATCAGTGTGCCGTGTTTATAGGCACGCACACATATAAAATATGCGTAGACACGCAGAGCACACATATAAAAACTTAGACACGGATAGTTTGTGTCTTTGCCGTCCCGTGACGTACTGGGTCCTGTGGCGGCGCTAGTGCAGCGCATGAATAGTGACTTGAGCCGAGCCGGTGTTATAGAAATTAGATAATAATGCTACCAAAATACCGATAGATGGATCTAAAATATATTTGAAATATATTTTTATTTCATAACTACATTGCGCAATTAATAAAATTTAATGACGCTGTGAATTTCATTTATGCATTTTAAATATTGATCAGAGTTTGGTAAATGGTAGGGTAGGCAGTGTCTTTATGTCTTTATGGAATGCACGCCACTGAAGCCTAGGTATGTACTAATCCAGACTATAATCTATCTTCTGTACAAATTTCATTGCATCGAAAAAGTCTCAAACATACATGCACGCTATTAGTTGAATTATGAATAGGATAAGATTAAGGATTGCATGTTGTTATATTATTTTAACATTAAAATAGTTAATATATAGCTTCCGCTAAAACTTAAGATTTTATCAGTAAATTACTCAGGTATTGTGTTTTATGATTAAGTATGTAAGATTTGTAATTATATAAATGTGGAAGTCGTGAGGATTGCTATTGTATTCCGACTCTATATTATTTTACTCTATATTATTTTCTATTTGCACATCCAGAAAGTGGGTAGAATGTATTAGCGCGTTAACATTGTAATAACACCTTTTTTGTAACTACATTCTTGTAAATAAATGAAATTTGAATTTGAATTTGAATTTAATCTTAGGTATGCACATACTAGTAGGTATTAAACATACCTATTTATTACCCAAAAATGTTTTTTGGTCCTTCGGTTAGTTTTATGTCACTAGCGCTATCTAGGGAAATTTAGTTAAGATCATTGAAAAATAGTTGGTTCTTATATAGGTCACTAGATGGCACTAGTGTGGCCTTTCTATAAAATTGAATGATCTACAAAATATTATATAGCGTACATAATGTTTTTTTTTGCCTATTAATTTAAAAGAATTTATGAACAAAGGTATGTAACAGATGTAAGGCGCGACAGCATTTTCGTTCAAATTTCACAATTATTATGGACGATCTTTTTTATGTAAAGATTAGTACATAATTATCACATGAGCAAAAATGATTTGTAGTTTTTACATAAATATACATATATAAAGCCATATTCATATAGTTTAAGTTTCAGAAGACGGAAATAAACCTTCAATTAAATTGTTTCTAATATCATTTAATTATCAAGTTTCAATATTGATTCTTCCCTATAGAAGCGACATTCCGAATTAATTGTCTCTACAGGGTAAATATAATTACCATTCTTTTCCTACTTTTAAACGCTTTTAATTTTATAAAAATTGTTAAATTTGTTCAGCTTTATCGATATTCTATGTTCATTCATCATCTATATGAATGGTCAAAATCGATTCACCCAGTTGAAAGTTCAGAAGAAACCCAAAAAATACAGTCGACGAGACCTCTTTTTTTGAATACGGTTGAAAAATAAATTACACTAGACACACGACAGACATTAATAGCGGTTTCATAATTAATTAATGGGTTAATTTGCACCTAGATGCAATTGCAGTTATCAAGATGCCTTCGGTCAGGTATCACAGGAACTGGGAGAGCATACCGCTGACTAAGGTATTTTTGGTTGGTGCAAAAATAAGTGTTATGTCAATGTGGTTAGGGTATTTTATTGATTGGTTAGTTTATTAATAATATAAAGAATATGGTATTTAAATGTTTAGTATTGGGTGTGAAATTATTAATTAGGGTTAATATAATTTGCCTGATTATGTATTGAAAATTACATTGCAGTTGAATTCGGGATTTTAATTTTTAGAGAAATATGAAATAGATTTGTTTTGTCAGTGGAAGCTTTTACCACGGACCATCTTACTTTAATTACGCAATAGCGACTTTAGTAATATATTTTACCGCACAAGAAGTATTTCATTATGATCTCTGTAAGACTAACTAGTACGTTCAACAAAATCATATTTCTTACAGAACATAGGCACATCCTATAACTTATAGGTACCTACCTCGTTAATATTTTAAACGTAAAAAGGAAAACCACTATTCGCAGAAAAAAAAATAAACATGCACACATAGCAGACCTAATTTTATCATTAAAGTAACAGAACATTTTTATATTAGGTAAAGTCAAACTCAAATATAATATGGACTGTGTAAAATACATAGGTATTAACTTTCTGAAGCCCCTCTAAATAGCCTTTTACATTAATGTAGTTTACGTTACATACGAAGTAGCTACGAAAAGTTTTTGTTAGTTTCATATCAAGAGACAAACAAACATACATTTAATGACATTGTTAATATATTACAGATTCCAGAGCACCACCAGAGCACAGCATCTGGTTTCAGTGATGGAGACAATACAGCTGATGATAACGCGCTCTCTGAAGATGATAGGTCCAAGTAAGTACTAATTATTTATGCTTAAGTACTCTGTTACAAATTGAAACTTTACCTAGGCTATAATATAATGTAAAACAAACGGCTATATTATATTACTAGATTTCCGCCCGCGGCTTCGCCCGCGTTTTCAAAGGAAAACCCGCATAGTTCCCGTTATCGTGGGTTTTCCGGGATAAAACCTATCCTATGTGTTAATCCAAGTTACCCTCTATATGTGTGCTAAATTTCATTGTAATCGGTTCAGTAGTTTTTACGTGAAAGAGTAACAAACATCCATACATCCATACATCCATACATCCATAGAAACTTTCGCCTTTATAATAGTATTAAGATTAAGATAGTGCGTCCGATTAACTGTATGTTTGAGTTTTCCTTATCCAGAACATTTCATAATATTTTTTTTTCATTTCATAATTTCAAATGTAAACAAAAGAAAGTCCATAGAGCCCTCAACTCAAGCGCACAAAAGTAAAACAACGCGTAAGGTCAGTTCAGTAGGGATGGGCTTGATACAACTTAATAAGGAAGTGCATCCGACCATTGACCCGTTGCAAAACGTACGCCCTTTTATCAATTTAACGTAGACGAAATCAAACTCAAACATTTGGTTGCACTACAACTCAAACTCAGACCAGACTTTATTTTTCAACAAGACTTTTTTATGTCAGAGTAAGAGACTTCATAAAGAAGCGATTTTGAATCTTCAAATACACAAAGTACCTACTTAATATTAATTATCACCATTTCGGAAACTACTAGACTATTTATCTGTAAAAATCTGCTTTAGGAACCTATTTTTGAGTTACAAAAGTGTTTCTAAAGTAGCCTAGTTGAATAAAATAAAGTTTGAGTTACAATGCTCAAGCATCTGGACGTCATTTAGGTAGCCTATTTCATAGAAATTACGTGCAGTTTCTATAGAGAAGAACCGGCAAGGAACTCTGTAATAGCTCTAACAAGAATTATTATTAAAAAAACAAAATACCCGACTGCACACTAAAAAAAGAGTAAAACAACTTTATCCCGTGGGACTTTTAGGATAAAATGTATCCTATGACACTCCCGTAATCAAGACAAATCTAACGATACCTCATACATCAAAACCCATCAAGCCGTTTAGGCTACAGGTGGTCACAAAGGAAAAGACATACATACATACTTACATACACTCGAAAAACATTACCCTCCTTCTTTGGCAGTCGGGTAAAAAATCACTAAGCTGCTTCTTTTTCTATTAGAATGCAACCTCGTCAGGTGGTTGATCTCGGTAAATAACCAATTGACACACATCGGGACTATTACGAATTTACGATTGCAAGACACCATCCGTCTTGCAGGACGAATGTAGGGCTGCCAGAAATAAATGGGAATCCTTTTTGAAATAATAATTTTGACAACCCTTGAATAAAAAATTAAAATGGGTTCATTTAGAAATTATTTAAAGACTTATTGGTTTCTATCGTATTACGACGACTACGGTACTATTTTTTAATATAGTAGGTGAAAATCTGGAAAAATATCCTCGCTGTGAATTGTTTATGAAACAGGGTTAATAATATACGATTTAAATACATTAATACAATTTAAATTACTCGCTCGCCCCGATTCTGACCGGGTGGACTCCCCTGGTCGGGTTTAAAAGGGCTTATCCCTATAAGTGCTTATAAGTATTTTAACGCAACCTTTTAGTAATATAGCAGTATACTTAGTAAGAATAAGTGAGAACTTGAAATAAATTTAAACATGTTATTTATAAACTCATGACACGCCTTGAAAATCAAATATAAGAAAAACTAACATGATTAATCCTCATATTATAACACACTGAACTAAAAAATATATTTACAAGAATAAAAATCAGGTTAATCGAATTTAGTTTAGTCGAATTTAGTGCTGTTAGTCTGTACTAAATAGCTAGTAAGAAGAAAGGTCTAGAAAGCATAGGATAAGCAGAATTTTTAATAATCTTTAATTTTTAACATTTTATCAAATAATTTTCTAGTGTTCTTTTCTTGTTGATTAAGTAACTTGTAGGTATTTTTAGTCGCTTACTGCGGAGAAAAAAATAATTATAACACACTTATACTATTAAAACAACGCAATAAATAAAATTGATCGTAATACAGAATTTAATATCATGCATTTTGTAGAATTGTGTCGATGATTACAAAAGTAACTATAATTAATTACCTATTTTTTTTAATAGGTTAATTATTGTTTGTTTGATGACAGACCGTTTGACCGTGATTAGAAAAGTCTCGAAGAAAGTATGAACCATACGAATAATTAGTGTGCAACTATAACTATGATTTAAATACATTAATATAATATACACACATACATGAAGAAACATTAATTAATACATCGCATTATTAATGAGGACTTAATTAACCTATGTAAGTATACACTTATCTATAGATACTAATATTATAAAGCTGAACAGTTTGTTTGTTTGAACGCGCTAATCGGGAACTACTGGTCCGATTTGAAAAATTCTTTCGTTGTTAGATAGCCCATTTATCGAGGAAGGTTATAGGCTATATATCACCACGCTACGACCAACAGGAGTGGAGCCACGGGGGTGAAACCGCACGGAGCAGCTATTAAATTCCTAAGTATACACTCTACAATTTCATTAATGAAAATTACATTATTGTCTGTTGTATGAAGACAATAATAGATATTATTAATTAAGACCTTATTAATAGTTTCATTATAAATGAAATAGTTAATTCTTACTTTAAGTGTAGAATAAGTAATTTAAAAGTTGCACTCAAAATCCGCGCTCATAGTATAACATTATAGGTAGAGTCGTCACGTCATACCGGTCAGTATGCTTTGACAAGCGCACGCGCCGCTACCGAGATCTCTTGATCCGATCTATAGATCTTTGATCTATTTGCTGTGATTGTGGTTGTGAATATTTTGTAAGTAACGTTATAATCATATTATGATTGTGTCGGTTGAAGAGTAAGTTTTTGTTCGATTTTTTTATTAAATGTTATACTATGATTATTTTTTATATTAATGTCCATTTTTAATAAGAAATTTGAGCCGATTAGGTTTCTACGTGAATATAGAAAAGTAATAAAATGAAATGAATGTGACTTTCAATAGGTATAACCATGGACTAATAGAATCTGTATAACTTAGAACAGGTTAAGTTCAACAAAAAATTAATGGTGGCGTGATAAAACAAAAGGAAAACGTGTATTTTATCTGAGCTACACTATGTTGGATTTTTTTATTATATTTTTGTGAATTATTTCTACTTGTTATAATAAATAATAGGCAATCAACCATTGACTGTGTTACTCGGACGGAAAATTTTCGTGTCAAAGTGCTTGTAAGTTTGTAACCAAACTTCTGTAAAACGGCTCGACCGATATTGAAGAAATTTTTGTATTAGTTATACGGGAAAACAAAGTTTAAGTGATAATGACAAAAATGTACCATTTCAAATGAAAAAGAGTCTGTACAGTTTCTTGCCTGCTCTTCTCTATAGAAACCTATTTTCCATCCGAATGATAAAATTTTCCAAAACTTTAATAAATGAATGTTTGATTTTGTATTTAATTCTACTGATAATGTTCAAAATAGATTTTCCATTTTCCAAACAAATATAACTTGCTTATCAATCGACATAAATTCAATGAGTGATTAGCATTACGCGGGCAAATAAATCAGAATTAAATCGTTATCGGTATGAAATAGATTACCTACTGCATTTATTTTTTGTTCAAAACACTCGCTTCTATAAATACTCATGCTTACTTATATTAAAAATGCGAAAGTGTTTTTGTTTGTTTGTGTCAATTACATCCTATACAGTTTACTCTTTAATACTTTACAAATTAATTAGCTATATTTTATTTTGAAAGACAACCGAAATGAATACAACGAATATATACTTACTAGCGGTCCGCCCCGGCTTCGCCCGTGGTACATATGAAAAATAGATGTTGGCCGATTCTCAGACTTACCCGATATGCACAGAAAATTTCATGAGAATCGGTCCACCCGTTTCGGAGGAGTATGCAGACTAACATTGTGACACGAGAATTTTATATATAAGATTATTTACCGCTTTTTTCTTATGTTACATACAATGACCTTTCATAAGGAAACTATCAATCAATGCAACAAATTCCATAAAAATCGGTTAAATTTTTTTGTCGGTAACGGCCTGACAAAGGTAACTTTGCGAGTGCTCATGGGCGGTGGTGATCACCTCACTAGGTGACCCACCTGCTCCGTTACCCGCTCTATTATAAAAAAAAACCTAGAGCGAGAAAGTGGAAATAAAACTATCACTGTATCAAATTTTATTAAAATCGATTCAACGGTTAAGACGTAAGCGTAACAAAGAGACAGACGTATATTAATGAGTATGGATAAAGTTTATTGGAATTATTATAGATAAGCTTAAATCTATGTTATTAGTACACAATTATTTATTAAATCCAAACAAATAACATGAATAAGAATAGAGATATAATTTTGTCGTTTATACGAAATTAGAGCATTTAATGATTTTTTGTGAAGATTTTATAAAATAATTTAAAACTTTTATAGCAATTAGAAGCTAGATGAAGAATAAGGAAATACATCTAGAGTACTGCAAAAGCCAGCTTTCTCCCGAAGCAACTTTACTTCATATACAATTTACCTACTGAGAAAGAAGCCCGTTTTACTTCGGACGTTTAACTTTATATATTCGCAAAATTTCATCAAAATTGATTTAGTTACCGGGTCACAAACGAAACAGAAATTCCTTATTTTATAAATAATGTTACCTTTTTTGTGCCTATTATCTATACTAATACTAATAATATTATAAACCTAAAGAGTTTGTTTGTTTGCTAGTTTGAACGTGCTAATCTCAGGAAATTATAGGCCGATTTGAAAAATTGTTTCGGTGTTAGATAGCCCATTTATGGAAAAAGGCTATAGCGCTCTCACTAAATATCATATCTACTCTCTCAATAAGTATCATAACATTAAGATCAACAGGAGTGGCTCCTGTTGGTCTTGCCGCTGGTAAAACCGCGAGGTAGAGCTAGTCTAAAATATATTGGAATGTTTACTTAGAAGTGCATAGATTCTCACAAGTAAGCAATTACATTGCTAGCTAAGCAGTTACCATTACATTGTTTATCGCATTTTATTATTTGTCGTTAGATTTGGTTTTAAGCACGTACGTTATTTGTTGTCTTATTATAACGTAAATTTAAATAGCTCTAGCACGTGGCGTTGCTTGATTTTTGGATATTATACAACCTAATACTACATTTATCATAAGAAATTCGTGTAAATTTAGTTTTGTATTTTGTGACTGAGCCAGAAATATATGAATCAGAATAAACTTAATAAAAACTATTTAATATGATTATGTAGATATTAAATTTAATTCGCATGATTATTCGCATTGCTAGTAACTTACCACTTCGTAGGTATGTTACAGCTAAAGTAAATCCTTCGAATATTAAACTAACTAATTATATAATTGAAGCTGTACAAATAAAAACAACAACAACTCAGACGTCATCTAACTTTCGGATCTACATAAGTAACAAATAAAAAATCTGTAAACAACAAAGTATTATATAATCTCATTAAAATCATATCAACATTCCGTTAACCGGTTTGAACCGGTGTGATGACGTCACACCGACCTTCCAGAAAATGTTGGATAATAAGGAAACTGACACACACAGGTGTTTAATGGAGTTCACTTAAGATTACTTCGTATGGGCTATTTTAAACCAACTTTGGAAGAATTATTTTCTTAAATAAGTTGTACTTAATAATCTATAATTCTAGCGTGGAAAAGTAATGGTGCTAGACGACATACCTTTAGTTCTGTCATTATCCGCACTGGAATTTAGCATTTAAACATACATAATCCCCCTAATATAACTACGACTTTTAAATGGATATGATTTAAAAAGAACTACTAGACTTTCTTGCCAGCTCTTCTCTGTATAGTTGCTTTCTGGACAATCTATAATATATTATGATGGTTCAAAAGCACTTCTTAAAGAAGTCTAGTCAATAAAAAGATTTTTAAGTCAGACTTATTAATCACCACATTTGTTGCAGAACACCGCTCAGATCCCCACGCAAGAAGTACCCAAGACGGTCTCGGTCTGAGTTTAGTATGGATGAAGACGATTATTCGCCGAGTAATTCAGTCACCTCCGTTAATTCATTGGCCAGCTTGCTCAAAGAGAAACTGCAGGTGAGTCTATGGATGATTTTAGTATTAAAAAAATACTCAAGTAAAATACTTCTTTCTATGTTTTTTCCAATGTTTGTATAAATAGGTAACAAGTTGAAATGTATTGCGTATATTTTTGTAAATGTGCAATTAAATCTGACTAACTAGGCTATTAATGAAACGGCTGATTTAACTATTTGACTTCTACATTGCTTTACGAGCAAGCAAAAGTACTTTTTATAGTTTATCACTCTCATAGTCCTATAGGACGAAAGATTTGATTTGATCCACGCTATAAAAACTAAAATATTTATATCTATCTAAAATGGCTCTATCTTAATCTTAATATATATAAATCTCGTGTCACAATGTTTGTCCTCAATGGACTCCTAAACCACTTAACCGATTATAATAAAATTCGCACACCATGTGCAGTTCGATCCAACTTGAGAGATAGGATAGGTTTTATCTCGGAAATCCCTCGGGAACGGGAACTATGCGGGTTTTTCTTTGAAAACGCGGGCGAAGCCGCGGGCGGAAAGCTACTATACATATATAAATCTCGTGTCACAATGTTTGTCCTCAATGGACTCCTAAACCACTTAACCGATTATAATAAAATTCGCACACCATGTGCAGTTCGATCCAACTTGAGAGATAGGATAGTTTAAACATGTAGGTACCACGGGCGAAGCCGGGGCGGACCGCTAGTAAAATATATTTTCTTGAACTGTTTAAAGATTCAAGATATATGATAAATGACTATACAGATTTATGAATACTCTTATTTACATATTGCATCATGTTTTTGATATAATCAGCTGTTATATAATGTGTTATTATGTATCTATGTTTACATAGATATATTTATGTAATACTAGCGGTTCGCCCCGGCTTCGCCCGTGGTACATGTTTACGTTTTCTCTACATAAGAACCATCCTCGTACTTCAAGGAATATAATAAAAAAAGAATTATCGAAATCGGTTCAGCCGTTCTCGAGTTATGCGCTTACCAACACATTTTGCGATTCATTTTTATATATAAGAAGATTACAATATTAGGGATAACAAAATTATAGAAACGTTGCTTTGTAATATAAATAATCGTGGAAAAATGCATGATAGCCAATACTGTTTTTAAACTACTTACATTCTAGTAACTAATGGACCATTAAACTAACAAAAAATATTCTAAAATTTCAGAGTATCCCGCAAAAGATGAGGAAAAAGCCAACAGACTACAAATTACGAGCGTTCGTGCTACTAATGTTCCTTGCAGTAGCATTCTTCATAGGATTTGCTTACACGCTATATCAACAGAAAGCTCTCACTAAGGCGTACTTTGAAAGCGTACAGTTCAACGAACCGAAGAGACTTATAAGGATATTTAATGCAGATGATGTTGAGATTTTGAGAGCTAATCTTGGTAAGTTTCATCATCATCACCATCACTAAATATATTGTAGTATAGGAAGTCTTGATAAAGTGCCTGCAGTTGATATAGTGGATATTTACAGATAATTCTTGTTTAATGATTGACTAGTCGAACTTACTCGAAGATAAGGAAGCATTAAAACATCATATTTAACTAAAACTGTACGATCTAATTAATAAATTAATATATGACGGATGTGGTTTTAAATCTCTAAACACGTGAAGTAATCGATACTTACCTGTATCACGCAACTGGCAACGTGCAGGGTGCTTGGCACATTTTATATTTAAAACTTGGTTTAATCTACTTAAGTTTATTTGAAATGAAATGAAAATTTATTTGTCGAAATTGTGGTTACAATGTTTTATAAAATTTATTTCCCGTTTGCACAATTCGTCAACAAATTGACATACTAATTTTTATAAGCATGTTTATTGTTTATTTATTTTTTCACATTGTGGCAAATCCATACTTAATATTATAAATGCGAAAGTAACTCTGTCTGTCTGTCTGTTACTCAATCACGCCTAAACTACAGAACCAATTTGCATGAAATTTGGTATGGAGATATTTTGATACCCGAGAAAGGACATAGGCTACCTTTTATTGCGAAATATGTACCACGGGCGAAGCCGGGGCGGACCTCTAGTATTTCATATAATAAGGAAAAACATAATTGTAATTGTAAGTAAATTTTAAATAAACCACAACCGTTACACCATCTATTTTATTCTATAGTGTACACGTTTTAACATTATTAGATACTAGCTGTGCCGCGCGGTTTCACCCGCATTGCTCTGCTCCTGTTGGTCTTAGCGTGATGATATATAGCCTATAACCTTCCTAGATAAATGGGCTATCCAACACCGAAAGAATTTTTCAAATCAGACCAGTAGTTCCCGAGATTAGCGCGTTCAAACAAACAAACAAACTCTTCTGCTTTATAATCTATACTAATATTATAAAGCTGAAGAGTTTGTTTGTTTGTTTGTTTGAACGCGCTAATCTCGGGAATATTAGTATAGATTTCCCAAATAATTAAATTCGAAATATCGAAAATATCGAAATAATAATTTCCCCAGCTGTCGACCTCCACGGCAAGCAAAAAGCCTTCCCCTGCTTACCCGAGCACCGTCTCTCGGACGGCTCCGAGTGCCTGGAGTGGCTCAGTAATCTGCGCTTCTACCTCAAGTGTCTGCCGCACGACCCTGGGGTTGATAATACCACGTGTTACTCTGTGCATTGGAAGGCTTTAAGACATGGTGAGATTTTTTGTTATTTTTTTTGTGAATGTACCTAATTCTAATGTTTACTATTTGTAGTGCTAAAATATTATTATTGACCCTTTAATAACAATTATTCACTGATTTATAAAAATAATTTGTTAGACCATTCTAAACATTTGAACATTCTAAATCTTTAAAAATGCATAGATATTGCAATATAAATATTTAAGAATAATGCGGTATATAAATAATAAAAAAAAAAAACAAATGTTGACGTACACACAAGATTCTCTTTGTTATATTATAATTATTAATTAACATAGTAAAGTGTAAAATTAACTATGAATGATTTCAGATATAACTCCAAACGACTGCTTCGACTGGAGCGAAACCAAAGTACATTGGTATGGCGGCGGCCAATCCATCAACTTAACGTGGCCTCTTGACTCCGGAGCTATCGATTACACTCCCTTCATTACTGGAGACATGCAGAAGTCGCAACTCGGCAATGTCCTCACACGATACTTCATCAACTCTAAAGGCGCAGCCATCATCATAGATGACGAAACTCCACTGTACTTAGCAGTGAACAACGGGAAAAAACAGATTTGCATAAAAGCGCAGTTCGACGAGTTTGCGTATGCCAATAAATTGACTGAATTCCCAGAAATGAGGTACAATATTTGCACTTCGATGGACATGAAATCGTTGCATTCTTCAATCCACAGTCACAGAAGAGCTCCTCTATGGGATGGACTAAAACCAGCCGATATGCAAACCCTAGAATCGTTAATATCAGAACCCGTGTGGCAAATAGCACCCAGATTCAAACATGAACTACTAGCAGAAACAATTTCTAAATACACGGAAGATGTCATCGATTTGGGCTTTCTGAAACAGGGCCACGTGCTAGTGAATGAGTTTTGGCAAGATGAGATTGGTGATTTCAAAGTTGATGTGAAGCGTTTCAGCACTCTTAATACGACAGTAGATAAATTGCATCGCAGAGGTTTCAAAGTCGCGTTCACAGTGCAACCGTTTATCAGTACGGAAAGTGAAAATTTTGCTGACACAGTACAAAAGAGATTGCTCATTACAGAAAGGAATGGAGATAGACGAATACCAGCTTTGACTCGCTTCAAATCAGTTGATAGCGCTGGGGTTTTAGACGTAACAGACGAAAGAGCGAAAGCTTGGATTTACGATAAACTACAGGTGGTTATGGACGAATATCACATCGACTCATTCTATTTCGATTTAGGAACCGCATACGATATGCCGTACTACTATAGATGCGAGAAACGATTAATCAACCCTGATCAGTACAAAACTGCATTCATAAAGGCGTTTGAGAAGAATTTGAATATAATTGGGGTGTCTTCGGCTGTGAGTTTGCCGAGGCCTCCGATATTTGTGTCGTTGCCGCCTTTCGAGTCGAGTTGGGAAGCTTTGCAATCAGTGATACCGACGATGTTAACGTATGGTGTGAACGGGTATCCGTTTATAATGCCAGGAGCAGTAGGCGGGGATATTTATTGGCCTGGAAGTGAACAATTCTTGCCATCAGCTAAGGGATCTTTGGATGCAAATGGAACGAACACAACGCAAGAAAACGGTATAGCATTACCAGAGAAGGAGTTATATATGCGGTGGTTGCAACTGGCGACTTTCTTGCCAGTGATGAAGTTTACGCATTTACCGAGTAAATATAACGACGAGAGGGTTCTGGAGATGGCCAAAAATTTGACACTGTTGCGACAAAAACTGGTGAGTTCTTTTTTTTTAATTTTATTTATTTTGTATCGTATCTATCGAGTTATTAAGTTATAGTTTAAGCCTTTTTTTGTTGCTGTTTTATATTTTATCCTTTTATGGCGATAAACACACGGTACCGCGTACCGCCGCGGTTGGCAGTGAAGCCCTACGAGGTACGGACCGTTTGACCGCGCGGTCGGGCGGTGTATGTGTGTTTGGTATCAACGGATTTAATAGAAGCCAATGCAACTTGAGAACCGCTTCACTGCCAACCGCGGCGGTACGCGGTACCGTGTGTTAATCGCCTAAGTATTTTATTGTTTTCATAAATAACAATAAATTTATTAATTTCTTTGTATCTATTAATTTTTCAAGTCTGATATCTTTTTGCGCTTCCAGGTCACTCCCCTCTTCCTGAAATACAAGCGCGAAGCCCTAGAGGAGGGCCTGCCGTTAGTGCGGCCGCTGTGGCTGCGCGCGGAGGGCGAGGCGGCGCTGCAGGTGCGGGACGAGTTCGCTGTGGGGGGGGACATCGTGGTGGCGCCCGTGCTGCAGCGCGGTAGTACCGTGCGGGAGGGTGAGGATACACACACACACACACACACACACACACAGACACACACACACTTAGTTAATAAGCGAGGTGTGCGGGAGGGTGAGGATATATACACACACACAGTTAATAAGCGAGAAGGTGTGCGAGTGAGGCTTATTACTGTAGCTCTCTAGGTTATGTAAGCCAAGTTAGGCGATGGTGATACTGTAGTTCCGTATTAGGTGGCGAGGCAGGCGAGGGAGCTTGGACGAGCTTAGACTTGGTGGCTGGTGCAGAGGGGAACTACTATGTTACTAGGCTGAGGATATACTATGAAGCTTGTTTAGTAGTTGTTAATATACTATTTTTAATAATTTCAATAAAAATTTGTTTCACAAGAAACATTGAAGTGAATTTCAATAGTAGCGGAATTTGCCGTCCTATCTCGCCTCAAGATCAAATTGTTTATATTTTTAAAAATACTATTTTAAATATTGATAATTCTACCCCCATTAACAACATTGTATTAATAATTTATATATTTCCCTTTCCAGTATACCTACCCAGTGGTCTCTGGCAGGACGGCATCGACGGGTCCCTTCGGAAGGGCAATCGCTGGATGCACGAGTACAAAGTGCCGCTCGATAGAGTCGCCTACTTCATACGGAAACCTGATGATATGAGGTTCAAGTGATAAAAGATAGAAGAAAAATCGGAATAAATAAAGTTGATGGTAAAAGGGTTTAGATGAAACACGGAAAAAAGTATAAAACTCATAAATTTTTGATTTTTAATATGAATCATTTTAAAAATTTATTAAGATCTAACTAGGCGAAATAAATAGGAAAATAAAATTGGGGATAACAAAGTTGGATAGGATAGAAAAATATATTTCGGAGAACAATCCGCCATGTTTTTTTATGATTTCATTGTTAGTTAGTTACTTATAATATGGAAGAATCCGATATACCTATTCACCAACGCTTAAAAATTTTGGATAATTTTATCAAGTTATAAATTTTAGTTATATTTGTCAGATAAAGTTTTTTTACATCTAAAAGACTATTTATTTATACATCTAACTTTTTAATTGTTAGACAATGTGGACTTGAGCTAGAGTATTATTATTTATTAGATTTGAATGGATTCAAAGCCAAGTGATTTAAAAGTAAACATGGGACCATTTTTGTCTTTAAGTGTTCGTGAAGCTAGCTTTAAGTTTAAATAATAAAAATATCATTCATAAGTACTAGGCTTTTTATAGGATTGATGTTTTTTTAATTAATTATAACAACCTGTGTTTTGGAAATCGGGTTTGTATTTTAGGAATCGGATTATAATAATTAAAAAGCATTCGACATCACTGCCTCAAGGAACCTATGCTATGTAGTTAGATAATGTAATAAATATTATAAACAATATAATATTATTTTTATTATTCATTTATAACAAGCCAAATGCGTAAAATAATTTATGTTTTTAGACATTAAGTGCCATTATAATTAAATATAAAAATTGTGTGTAATATTCCAATAACGGATTAAAATACAAATTTGTAATATTAAGTAATTTATGTTTTAATAAAATATGATTTTCTACACGTATTCGTAAATAATATCTAGATAAAAGTCATTTACATTTTAAAAAATATTTTTGGATTTACGGAGCTTAAAATAATTTTATTGTTCTACCATTAAAATAACATGTGTATTAAAATATATTATGTTATAAATTATAATGCCTGTTAAGGTGACGCAATATTTTATTATTTTATTTCCCCTTGTTGTAATTCCGATCTAGTCTTACTTTAGATTTTTGTACAAACAATATTTTTATCAAATAGGGCTGTGTCTTATTTACTGCGTAATTGATGATACAATTGTGATTAATCAAGTATTAAATTAAAATAAATGTTTATTGATGTATTAATTGCAAATATGAAATTCTATTTTTCTATAGTTCTAAATATAATAAAATAAAATATAGTCGATAAGTTAATTGTTAATAATTTATGTATTAGATAAATAATAATCATGTGCCAATGTTTTTGTGTAAATAAAATGATCGCTACAGTTTGTGTGTTTTATTTTATACTAGCTTTCCGCCCGTGGCTTCAGTCTTCACCCGCTTTGTCTAAAACCTAATAAATTATAATACTAAAACCTTTCTCTTGAATTTAAAAGAAACCGCATCATAATCCGTTGCTTAGTTTTAAAGATTTCAGCATACATAGAAATATAGGGACCGAGAAAGGGATTTTGTTTTATACTATGTAGTGATGTGTACTGATGTTTAAAAGACACAATCATAAATGGAGTAAGTACGTATAATAGTAAAAAGGTTCAGCAAATTGAAACTTTCTGTAATATCCATACTAATATTATAAATGCGAAAGTAACTCTGTCTGTCTGTCTGTTACTCAATCACGCCTAAACTACTGAACCAATTTGCATGAAATTTGGTATGGAGATATTTTGATACCCGAGAAAGGACATAGGCTACCTTTTATTGCGAAATATGTACCACGGGCGAAGCCGGGGCGGACCACTAGTTAACATATAATTGTAGTATTATGACTCAGTTAAAAAACAATAAATGTTATGTAACCTAACCTATTTTAAAATTCTGAGATGTGTGAGGTAAAGTTGAAATAAAAAGCACAATAATTTTTATAATTTTATTTACTTGAATCTCTTATACATCACCAAACACGCTGAATGGGGAATAGCGACGTGACTGATACAATGAATGGTTTATTTTTTTACCTTTTTAATTTACATAATATAATAATAGTTACAAATACCTAACATCCACATAGGGACTAATATCATTATTTAAATTATTAAACATGTTCAAACAGCACGTCACTGTGGAAATATCAAAAGAAATATCACTGAAACAATCAGTCCTCCTTACCATTAGCGTGTTAACCCTGAACAAGTCGACGACGGTCTATCGCCGACGTGCTCAGGTACAATACCCACCACATCAGGTTGTTAGCACCACATAAGCTTCCCCTATTATCCATAATATCTACAGGCCGATATTTACCTATCTACAAACAAGCCTCCCGCATATTACACAGAGTAGGAACCGAAACACATAACGTGATATGTTTCCGGTAATAAACCATCACGCGAAGCGATAGGAACGAAAGCCATATAATCACAAATTCAAATCACAATAAACAATACTATAAATTACGCGTAGTTTGGTCTTTAAAACATTTCAGAATTGTGAACATTAAATCCATCAAATTCTATTATTATTAACATTATTATAGACAGTATAATAAATTTTGTAACAGCAGACAAAATTAACACACACGTCCGCAATAACGGTTAGAAAAATGCAACATTTAATAATTTCAATAATGATTTTACTTTCAGAGCTATTGATGTTCACTAAGCTGATACAATTCTTAATTAACAACATTTTATAATTCCTAATATTATGCATTAATTAGAGTTCTAGCTATTAAATACAATAGTAAATCTCAGGGCAGGCTTGTTAGCCAAAGAAATCTTAAAAATTGCCAAGAGGAAGGCTAAAAAACTAGCACTCTTAAAAGCATTCATCGTAAAATACTGATATATCATATTCTTTTTTTTCAGAAAGCAATGAAAAGCTAATAGCCAAAGTTAAACAATAAATCGTCTATGATACTATTCAATGTAGGTAAGAAACCAAAATCAAGTGTAAATGCAATTTTTCGGAATGCTTGAAGTAGTTACGTAAATAAAGACGATATATCAGTACAGTACGATGCTCATTTATCCCATCACACCTAATTACACCTTCCTTGTCCATTCGTTTAAAAGCAACAATCATCCACACAAACCAACATGCAATATATAGCCGTATATGATAAAAACTATTAAATAAATCGCTATACGAACATAAAAAATAAATAGACATATAGTTAATTTATCGTTACGAATCTTCGTCATTAAGGTAAATACATTGTGCTGGTGCTTGAAATATTATACAGAATTTTTTTCTATTTTAAAGGTAGTTTGGCAAAGAAAGCAATAGTAGAATTCCATTAGATTAGCTTATCGCTATGGATGACTTAAACGTAATTGACATAAAAGTTTATTTTTATTGGCAAAATGAAACAATGGAAACACTTCGGTCGACAACAGAAGTCGAGAGCGGGCCGAGTACAGCTTACGTCCTACACTAGACGGTAGTGTGATCACATTCGCGCGAACCATTCGTACAAAACATTCAATTTAAGGAATTTATCATTAAGTGGAATAGGTATATTATATCAATTATAAATATTTAATAACAAATTATTAATGTCAAAAATCAATACAAATAGGAACATATAATACTATTTATTTTATATATATTTGGGACTCGACTAGAAATTTAAATGTACAAAATCAAACATATTTAATATTTACTTGTAAAAAAAGATTAACTTTAGAGTCACCGTAACATGAAAAAAACAACATCAAAACTATGTATCTAACAGATATAGATAAAAATCATATATCAACACAAAACTCAGCTGTAATTTTAGTAGTCCTAATAAACCATTTTATTTAATATGAATTAAGCTCTCTATCGTGTTAGGCTCATTTTGGTTTAGAGAGGCAAAAGTGGCGGTGAGTCGATGTAGCACATGACTACTGCAGCAGTGTCCGTAACACTTGTACACAATACACATGAGAACGATTAACGCAGGCCTTTAAGCGTTCCTATGTAGTACAAAGTGTTATTCAATTAGTACTATTTTTGTGCAAAATCTAATTACTATCTAATTATTGAAAAAATTGAGGATCTTTTTTCAATCATCAGATAGCACTGGTTTATTATTTATTTTAAAGTTTACGAACCACTTTTGCCTTTCTAAACTTTAGAAACAATTATATTACTTCTATCAAACAATGAAGTGCAGAATGCACGTTGTCTTTTTAAGACATTATATATTTGACTTAGACTCTGGTCGTAAAAAATTATGTACTTCAGGTTATTTTAACAAATCAGTTTTCATCATCGCTTACAATAATCGTATCGATTACGATCACGTCCGTTTAAAGCTCGTGGCATAAATACTCCACGCATTTCATTATCATAATCTCTTTTAAAACTCACAATGCGATAGCAAAATAATTTCTCAAAAATTTAGATTTTTCGCACAAGCGGTGTTTTGGCTAAACAAAATGGACTGGTTATGCTAAAAATCGTATATAAAAGCACTACTGATTGTATAAGACCAAATTCAAAAATATTATCAGAAATATAAGATTTTAAATGGCATGTATTCATTTATGTCGCTACTAGAAAAGATTTTTAGAAAAAAATGGACGTTTTTGTTTTTAGGTCGAGATTCGTATTGGATGCGATCGAGTTCTTGTTTCACTAGGATCCATTCTTGGCTTATGCTTACACGTTAAGTTCAAATCGTGTTTTTGAGTAAATATTTATCTACAGCTTAAAAGAATTTCACAACAGTCTGTCTGTCTATCGTATATCACAAATATTGAATCTATTTGCAAACTATCTCATACGAAGTAGCGTCCTCGGGTGTGTGGCGCTTCTGAGTGTATTATTTCAAGTACAATATTTGATAATTGAATAATTACACTCAGAAGGAATCCAAAAGCAGAGGCTACTTCTTCGATGAGAAGGCTACAAATAGACCCGACACCTAGAACTCGAGTCTGTAAGCTGCACACGAAGTTTCATGGTCTTGAAGATTGATAGTGCATCGCGAGGCAGAAGGTGACAGATCTATTTTATATTTTTCGAGGGCTTCTTCGTTCTCAGCTACCCAGTAGCCGAGGACGTCTGTGTCATAAGTGGGAATAATTGTGACTTCTGGAAAAAAAAATAGATTTAAAATTATACAAAAAAAAATTATAACTTTTGTAGTAACATATTTCATGACTTAATGATTAAACATGACGTTAATAATGGACATACCTAAGTCTTTATCTTCCCATGTTTTTTTAGCGTCCAATAGAGCATTGTATATTTCCTTCGACGGTTCGGTTCCGGAAAATACATAATATCGTGCTCGTACTCTTTTGAAAAATTCAATAGCAGAATAGTAAGAATTTCCATGATGCGGAACATAAGTTAAGTCCATATATATAGGCGCAGGAGATTTCTTCTTACTAGGAGATTCTGAACCGGTCTTAGCTTCCTTGCTCTTTTCTTGATTTATTTTATTTTTATTAGTAACCGAAGAATTCGTCACTAATTTCTTAGGAGTGCTTTTTCCATCAGAAGGCAGAATTGGGCTAGGCAGACCAAGCGGTTTTCCCCACGATTCAATTGGATCTTTGGTTGAGCCATGTCCCTTTGAATCTTTAGGTTTTTCTGACTTTTGTTCGTGGGGTGGAACTGATTTCTTTGAGTCTGACTTGAAATCCTTTAGAGAAACCACTGATTCTTCCATTTTTGAAGTTTGCTGCCCAGTAGGTGGAATTTCATGGTCAAGTTCATATTTCGCTGTTATACTTGAAATAACTGTCGAGCCACTAATCTTTTTGTGCTCTTCTATAGCTTTTTCAAACTGTTTATCGGCTTCTTTTAAAAATGAGGAGACTGATACGTCTTCACTGTCTTTAAATGTGTCAGAGTCTATTTTTTCATGTGTTAAAAAGTCATCTGTTACTTTTTTGATTGAAGGTTCTCCTGTATAAAATATATCAGTAGTTTTTGCTGACGTGCTCATTTCATAATCATCCCCTGGCAATTTTCCATAAATAGACATGGACATAGGATCATCTTGCTCTTTCTGTTTAGCATCTAATTCAAAACTGAGATTTGATCTTGGAGAGTGTGCTATTTGTGATTTAGTACTGCTGGGACTTGCCTGACCATCTTCATCACTATAGTACATCCCACTACTTTCTGTTCCCCATACGTGAGTAGCCGCTCTAGATTCTCTCGAACTTATATCTGAAGGCGGAGTTGACATACCTGGATGGTCTAAATCGTCACTAGCTGCTGAAGAACTTCGCATGTCTCCTGCCTTCGACGAATATTTAGAAAATGATTTTTCACTTTCACCAGTATCAATAATTTCTTCATATTCTTCTTTGAACTCGGAGATCGTAGTTTTTGTTGATTTTGTAGTTTTTGTGACTCCATCACTTCCTTTACTTACAGTAGTTGTTTCAACTGTGACTTTAACTTTTTCAGGGCTTATTACCTCCTTTGTTGTAACTACAGTAATAGTTTGTGTGATTTCGTTATCACCATCTTTAATTAATTTTGTAAAAGTTTCAGTTTCCGTGGTTATTTCCCCAACAGGTGACCGTTTCTTTCCTTTTGATTCTGTTTGATCAACTTTAATTTCTGCTGGAACTATTTTTAATTCCGCAACAACTGGTTTATCATCTTTCTTTAACTGTTCATTTCTTGATTCAGGAATTTTTTGTGTTAATTTCTCTTCTAGTTCCGGTGATAGGTCTTCAAACGAGGTTCCCATGGGTAAATAAACTATTTGTGTCCTGACGTCTTTTGTTGTTTCAATGGCCCCATCGTTTTTAATATTTTCAGTTACTGTTTCGGTAACTGTCTTAACTGCTGTTTCATTAGAATTTTTATTTTTTAGTTCTTCCTTGGTTATATAAGTAGTTACATGTTGTGTTACTTTTTCACCATCAATTGTTAGAATGTTTGTTTTTTTATCAACAAAGGATTTTGTTTTTCCCGTAGATATAAAACCTTCCAAAGCAGCTTGCAAGTCACTATCAGAAGCTTTTTGATATTCAGATATAGTTATTTTAACGTCCCTTGTTGTTTCTATGGAACCGTCTGGATATTCATCTTCAGTAATAGTTTCAACTGTTGTCCTCAAACGTCGGATATTTTTATCAGATGAGGCTAATGTTTCCCGTTTTGTATTAGTTGTAGTAGTGCGTTTTAAAATCAAAGAATTTTGATGAATAATTTCGTTTTTAATATCGGATTCTTCTGACGTATCTTCTACAATTTCAGTATCCTCATAAATTTCAGCAGATTGTGAATCATCATCAGTAGGCGTTATTTCTGAATAAATATCTTCAATTAATACTTTTTCACTCTTTTTTGTTACAATTGTGCCATCAGGATACTGGTCTTCTACAGTAGTTCTAACTGTAGTTTTAGCTTTTCTTGAATAAGTTTTATTACTTTGGTATTGTTGTTTGATAGTCATTATGGTTGTAGTCCTAGTTATTTCGATTCCATTTTCTAATAATTGTTCAGATTTGGAATCTATTTCAGTATGTGGTTCACCGACTTCTGTATAGTCTGCAAAGTTGACATCCATTTTTTCTTTATCGAGTTCTGCAATTGATACTTTCACATCTTTCAACACTTCAATTGTTCCGTTAGGTAGCTCAGTTTCAGTAATAGTTTCCACCGTTATTTTGATTTTCTTTGTAGGTTCATTTGCCGAAGATATCATTTCTTTAGTTGTAGTTGTTGTTACTATTTGCTTAAGTAACTTTCCATCTTTAGTTATAAAATTTTCTTTGGTTTCTATATTCACATCTTTGTTGTCTTCATTTTCGATATTCGTAGAATCAAGCACTTTAGCTTTGCTTTCATCATCTTCACAAGAGCCTTCGAGTAATGTTATTTTGGGTTGAATCTTGGCAAAAAGTTCCAATGGTTCATCTGTTATAGATACTTTTTCGCTTGTTTTTGAAACGATAGAACCATCGGGGTACTCATCTTCGGTAACTTCCTTTGTAGTAGTTTTTGTTCTCCTAATGTTTGTTTCTATATTGTTAAAGTATTGTTTAATTATAGTTACAGTTCTTATCCTCTTAATGGTTTCACCATTCACAACAATAGTTTCATAGTATTTTTTGCATTCTTCTTGAGGATCCTTCTCTGCAGTAAAGCCTTCAAAGCTTTGTGTGTCGTCATCACTTTGATAGTCTGAAATAGAAACCTTTACATCTCTTGTAACCTCAACAATACCTTCCGGTAACATAGATTCAGTGACAGTTTCAACCGTTGTTTTTATTTTTTTTCTTAACTTATCAATTGATGATAAAATTTCTTTAGTCGTTGTTATTGTTACGATCTGCTGAGCATTTTGTCCATTTATAATTATGCTTTTTTCTTGCTTTTCTGTATTTACTTGTTTGTCTTCTAGTATTGTAAAATCTTTTAATTCTACACTATCTAGAAGATCAGGTGCGCTGAGGTCTATAACAGATATACTACTATCTACTTTTGTATTGGAAGAACCATCAGGATATTGGTCAGTCGTAGTCACAGTCGTAAGGGTTTTCATTTTTTTTACATGCCCTTCAGTATCAGCATATTTAGTTTTAATTACTTTTGTGGTAATTGTTCTCTTAATTGACATACCCTCTTCAAATATATTTTCGACTTTTGTGGAAACATTTTCTTCTGGATCTTCATATATATTTAGGCCATCAATATTTTTTTCAATATTATTACTTCCATCAGTAGTTAATTCTTCAGTTCTTACTTCTACCTTCTTCTGTATATCCTTGGAACCGTCAGGCTTTTCTTTACAAATATTTGTCTCAATTGTTGTTTTTATAACTTTTTTATTATCTTCTACTCTTAATGTTTCTTTTTTAGTAACTGTTGTTATTGTTTCTACTACATCAATACCATTTTCTTTAATTACACGTTTACTAACATCCGTGTCTATAGTTGTATCTTCAACATTATCATGATCATCAGTTTCCCACTGGGCTTCTTGGGTTTTATATTTTCGTTTTGGTTCCTTATTTTCCTCATAGCCACTTGATTCCGTTTGGTGAATCTCATCTCGAGATCCTATGCTGTCTTTGTCCACGGTGTCGTCTTTAGTTAAAATATCCATTTGAGATGTAGACCTAAGACTAGAAGAACATTCAGATAATAATGTTTGAGTGTCTTTTGTTGTGGTTGTAGAGCCATCTGAACTTCTACTCAAAGTTGTCGTTTCTATAGTTGTTTTAACGTTTTGTGGAGTTCCATCCTCTTTGGAAATTATTTCTTTTGTTGTGACAGTTGTTATTGTTTGGGTAACAACATTTTCACCTTCTTTTATTATCTTTGTGACAGTATCAGTTTCCGTCTTGATTTTGCCTACGGTTTGCGTTAGAGCTTGTATATCAGAACTATCATCACTCTCTGTCGTACTTCTCATGGTCTTCGGTACCTTTTCTGTCGATGTAGAAATTTTTTGGGTAAGGACGTCCTCGCCAACGTGTACAATTTTTGTAATTGTCTCTTCACTACCCTCTGATTTATCATATGAAATCTCGCTCTGAACCCCATCGCTCATTTTAACGTCATAAAAAGCACTGGGAGTCTTCGGAAGAGGACTGACGGGTACAGTTGGTGGTGTAGACACTCTGTCAATTTCCGAATGAACTACTAAGGATTCAGTACTTTCAGTTTTAATGCCTTGCTGTATAATATCATCAGTAAATGCTTTTTTAATGGACTCCATTAATTGTACAGCATCTTCTGAATTGTCAGTCACCATTTGTGTGGGTGGTATTCGGTCTTGCTCTATTTTATCCGGTTTTTGTAGATGTTTTTCCAATTGTTTTGCTGTCTTGGTGCTCGTTGTTTTCTTATCTTTTTCTGTACTTTCAAAACTATATTTTTCTTCTAAGCTAACTTCCTTGGACACGTCTTCAGAGCTACTATAAGATATTGTGCTTTCAGTTAAGACATCGGATGATGATTTAATTATTTTCGTTTCTTTTTCAATTTTTGCATTTATTTCACCGCTGATAGAATCTTCTAATGTATGCTTTTGTTGCTGGTATAGGCTCCTAGACATAAGGTCGTGGTCCTCGGGTAGACTTCCCTTACTATCGAATATTTTGTGTTTCTCTAAGAGGTCGCCATTTGTTTGACCATTAAACTGTATTTTTCCTTGATCAATTGGTAATTCAAACTGCTTAATTATATCTAACTTTTCCGTTGGGGAGATTACTTCATCAAATGTTGAAGTATCTTCGGCTTTGCTAAACACAATATTTCCATCAGGATATTCATCCTCCGTCAAACATCTTTCGACAATAACAGTTTTTTTAATATTCTCTGATAAATTAACAAAGTATTGAGTAATTGTGGTAATTGTTCTTTTTCTTTTTAAGCATATGCTATTTTCAGTTATTGATTCTTTAAGAACATTCGTATCGGTTTTCATTTTACCAAATGATTTAAATCCATGTTGTTTCAAATTATCCGAAATCAATTCAATTTCGGAAGGCATATCGAATGTAGAAGTTTCAAACTTAGTTGATTCTAAAACCGTCCCTCTTAGTGATGATGTTTCTAGTTCTAAAGGTTCTTTTTGGAAAGACTTCTGTTTAACTGGGCTTGATTCCTTACCATAGGGTTGCTCTAATTCATCAATTACCTTTTTATCGGGACTAGGTTCTTTTTCGACACGTTTTTCTTTATCATCAACTGTTTCTTTAACAGGGCTTGGCTCCCTTTCAGTTGGTTGTTCTAATTTATCACTAACCTTTTTAACGAGAATCGGTTCCTTATCGAAAATTTTGCCTTTGTCCGCAACTGATTCTTTAACAGGGCTTGGCTCCTTACCAGTTGGTTGCTCTAATTTATCAATTGTATCCTTAACGGGGCTAGGTTCCTTTTCGAAAGGTTTTGCTTTTTCATCAACTTTTTCTTTAACAGGACTTGGGACCTTACTGGTCAGTTTTTCTGATTTGTCAGTAACCTCTTTAACGGGGCTAGGTTCTTTTTCGAAAGGCTTTTCTTTATCATCAACTGTTCCTTTAACCGGACTTGGCTCCTTATCGGTTGATTTCTCTAATTTGTCAGCAAACTCTTTAACGGGGCTAGGTTCTTTTTCGAAAGGTTTTGCTTTGTCATCAGCAATTTCTTTAACAGGACTTGGCTCCTTGCTGATTGGTTTTTCTGATGTGTCAATTGTCTCCTTAACGGGACTAGGTTCTTTTTCTATAACTGGACTTGGCTCCTTATCAGTTGGTTTCTCTAATTTGTCAGTAACCTCTTTAACGGGGCTGGGTTCTTTTTCGAATGGTTTTGCTTTGTCATCAACTGCTTCTTTAACAGGACTTGGCTCCTTATCAGTTGGTTTCTCTAATTTGTCAGTAACCTCTTTAACGGGGCTGGGTTCTTTTTTGAAAGGTTTTGCTTTTTCATCAACTGCTTCTTTAACAGGACTTGGCTCCTTATCAGTTGGTTTCTCTAATTTGTCAGTAACCTCTTTAACGGGGCTGGGTTCTTTTTCGAATGGTTTTGCTTTGTCATCAACTGTTCCTTTAACAAGACTTGGCTCCTTATCAGTTGCTTTCTCTAATTTGTCAGCAACCTCTTTAACGGGGCTGGGTTCTTTTTCGAAATATTTTGCTTTGTCATCAGCGGTTTCTTTAACAGGACTTGACTCCTTACTAATTGGTTGCGCTAATTTATCAAATATCTCCTTAACGGGGCCAGGTTCTTTTTCGAAAGGTTTAGCTTTTTCATCAACTGTTTCTTTAACAGGATTTGGCTCCTTATCGGTTGGTTTCTCTAATTTGTCAGCAACGTCTTTAACGGGGCTAGGTTCTTTTTCGAAAGGTTTTGCTTTGTCATCAGCGGTTTCTTTAACAGGACTTGGCTCCTTGCTTATCGGTTTTTCTGATGTTTCAACTGTCTCCTTAACGGGACTAGGTTCTTTTTCTATAACTGGACTTGGTTCCTTACCAGTTGGTTTCTCTGATTTATCAATTGCCTCCTTTACGGGGCTAGGTTCCTTTTCGAAAGGTTTTGCTTTTTCATCAACTGCTTCTTTAACAGGACTTGGCTCCTTATCAGTTGGTTTCTCTAATTTGTCAGCAACCTCTTTAACGGGACTAGATTCTTTTTCGAAAGGCTTTTCTTTTTCATCGACTGTTGCTTTAACAGGACTTGGCTCCTTATTAGTTGCTTTCTCTAATTTGTCAGCAACCTCTTTAACGGGGCTGGGTTCTTTTTCGAAAGGTTTTGCTTTTTCATCAACTGCTTCTTTAACAGGACTTGGCTCCTTATCAGTTGGTTTCTCTAATTTGTCAGTAACCTCTTTAACGGGGCTGGGTTCTTTTTCGAATGGTTTTGCTTTGTCATCAACTGCTTCTTTAACAGGACTTGGCTCCTTATCAGTTGGTTTCTCTAATTTGTCAGTAACCTCTTTAACGGGGCTGGGTTCTTTTTTGAAAGGTTTTGCTTTTTCATCAACTGCTTCTTTAACAGGACTTGGCTCCTTATCAGTTGGTTTCTCTAATTTGTCAGTAACCTCTTTAACGGGGCTGGGTTCTTTTTCGAATGGTTTTGCTTTGTCATCAACTGTTCCTTTAACAAGACTTGGCTCCTTATCAGTTGCTTTCTCTAATTTGTCAGCAACCTCTTTAACGGGGCTGGGTTCTTTTTCGAAATATTTTGCTTTGTCATCAGCGGTTTCTTTAACAGGACTTGACTCCTTACTAATTGGTTGCGCTAATTTATCAAATATCTCCTTAACGGGGCCAGGTTCTTTTTCGAAAGGTTTAGCTTTTTCATCAACTGTTTCTTTAACAGGACTTGGCTCCTTATCGGTTGGTTTCTCTAATTTGTCAGCAACGTCTTTAACGGGGCTAGGTTCTTTTTCGAAAGGTTTTGCTTTGTCATCAGCGGTTTCTTTAACAGGACTTGGCTCCTTGCATATCGGTTTTTCTGATGTTTCAACTGTCTCCTTAACGGGACTAGGTTCTTTTTCTATAACTGGACTTGGTTCCTTACCAGTTGGTTTCTCTGATTTATCAATTGCCTCCTTTACGGGGCTAGGTTCCTTTTCGAAAGGTTTTGCTTTTTCATCAACTGCTTCTTTAACAGGACTTGGCTCCTTATCAGTTGGTTTCTCTAATTTGTCAGCAACCTCTTTAACGGGACTAGATTCTTTTTCGAAAGGCTTTTCTTTTTCAACGACTGTTGCTTTAACAGGACTTGGCTCCTTATCAGTTGCTTTCTCTAATTTGTCAGCAACCTCTTTAACGGGGCTAGATTCTTTTTCGAAAGGTTTTTCTTTTTCATCGACTGTTTCTTTAATAGGACTTGGCTCCTTATCAGTTGGTTTCTCTAATTTGTCAGCAACCTCTTTAACGGGACTAGATTCTTTTTCGAAAAGCTTTTCTTTTTCATCGACTGTTGCTTTAACAGGACTTGGCTCCTTATCAGTTGGTTTCTCTAATTTGTCAGCAACGTCTTTAACGGGGCTAGGGTCTTTTTCGAAAGGTTTTGCTTTGTCATCAGCGATTTCTTTAACAGGACTTGGCTCATTACTGATTGATTTTTCTAATTTATCAATTGTCTCCTTAACAGGACTAGGTTCTTTATCGAAAGGTTTTGCTTTGTCATCAGCGGTTTCTTTAACAGGACTTGGCTCCTTGCTTATCGGTTTTTCTGATGTTTCAACTGTCTCCTTAACGGGACTAGGTTCTTTTTCTATAACTGGACTTGGTTCCTTACCAGTTGGTTTCTCTGATTTATCAATTGCCTCCTTTACGGGGCTAGGTTCCTTTTCGAAAGGTTTTGCTTTTTCATCAACTGCTTCTTTAACAGGACTTGGCTCCTTATCAGTTGGTTTCTCTAATTTGTCAGCAACCTCTTTAACGGAACTAGATTCTTTTTCGAAAGGCTTTTCTTTTTCATCGACTGTTGCTTTAACAGGACTTGGCTCCTTATCAGTTGGTTTCTCTAATTTGTCAGCAACCTCTTTAACGGGGCTAGATTCTTTTTCGAAAGGCTTTTCTTTTTCATCGACTGTTTCTTTAACAGGACTTGGCTCCTTATCAGTTGGTTTCTCTAATTTGTCAGCAACCTCTTTAACGGGGCTGGGTTCTTTTTCGAATGATTTTGCTTTGTCATCAACTGTTCTTTTAACAAGATTTGGCTCCTTATCAGTTGGTTTCTCTAATTTTTCAGCAACCACTTTAACGGGGCTAGGTTCTTTTTCGAAAGGCTTTTCTTTTTCATCGACTGTTTCTTTAACAGGACTTGGCTCCTTATCAGTTGGTTTCTCTAATTTGTCAGCAACCTCTTTAACGGGGCTGGGTTCTTTTTCGAATGATTTTGCTTTGTCATCAACTGTTCTTTTAACAAGACTTGGCTCCTTATCAGTTGGTTTCTCTAATTTTTCAGCAACCACTTTAACGGGGCTAGGTTCTTTTTCGAAAGGTCTTGCTGTGTCATCAGCGGTTTCTTTAACAGGACTTGGCTCCTTACTAATTGGTTGCGCTAATTTATCAAATGTCTCCTTAACGGGGCTAGGTTCTTTTTCTATAAATGGACTTGGTTCCTTACCAGTTGGTTTCTCTGATTTATCAATTGACTCATTTACAGAGCTAGGTTCCTTTACGAAAGGTTTTGCTTTTTCATCAACTGCTTCTTTAACAGGACTTGGCTTCTTATCAGTTGGTTTCTCTAATTTATCAATTGTCTCCATAACGGGGCTAGGTTCTTTTTCGAAAAGCTTTTCTTTTTCATAAACTGTTTCTTTTACAGGACTTGGCTCCTTTTCAATTTGTTTTTCTAATTTATCAATTGTCTCCTTAACAGGAATAGGTTCTTTTTCGAAAGGTTTTGCTATGTCATCAGCGGTTTCTTTAACAGGACCTGGCTCTTTACTAATTGGTTGCGCTAATTTATCAAATGTCTCCTTAACGGGGCTAGGTTCTTTTTCGAAATGTTTAGCTTTTTCATCAACTGTTTCTTTAACAGGACTTGGCTCCTTGCTGATCGGTTTTTCTGATGTTTCAATTGTCTCCCTAACGGGACTAGGTTCTTTTTCTATAACTGGACTTGGTTCCTTACCAGTTGGTTTCTCTGATTTATCGATTGCCTCCTTTACGGGGCTAGGTTCCTTTTCGAAAGGTTTTGCTTTTTCATCGACTGTTGCTTTAACAGGACTTGGCTCCTTATCAGTTGGTTTCTCTAATTTGTCAGCAACCTCTTTAACGGGGCTAGGTTCTTTTTCGAAAGGTTTTGCTTTGTCATCAGCGGTTTCTTTAACAGGACTTGGCTCCTTACTGATTGGTTTTTCAAATTTATCAATTGTCTCCTTAACAGGACTAGGTTCTTTATCGAAAGGTTTCGCTTTGTCATCAGCAATTTCTTCAAAAGGACTTGGCTCCTTGCTGATTGGTTTTTCTGATGTTCCAATTGTCTCCTTAACGGGACTAGGTTCTTTTTCTTTAACTGGACTTGGATCCTTACCAGTTGGTTTCTCTGATTTATGAACTGCCTCCTTTAAGGGGCTTGGTTCCTTTTCAAAAGGTTTTGCTTCATCATCAACGATTTCTTTAACAGGACTTGGCTCCTTACTGGTTAGTTGCGCTAATTTATCAAATGTCTCCTTAACGGGGCTAGGTTCTTTTTCGAAAGGTTTTGCTTTTTCACCAACTGCTTCTTTAACAGGACTTGGCTCCTTGCTGATTGGTTTTTCTGATGTTTCAATTGTCTCCTTAACCGGACTAGGTTCTTTTTCTTTAACTGGACTTGAATCCTTTCCAGTTGGTTTCTGTGATTTATCAACTGCCTCCTTTAAGGGGCTAGGTTCCTTTTCAAAAGGCTTTGCTTTGTCATCAACGATTTCTTTAACAGGACTCGGCTCCTTACTGGTTGGTTGCGCTAATTTATCAAATGTCTCCTTAACGGGGCTAGGTTCTTTTTCGAAAGGTTTTGCTTTTTCACCAACTGTTTCTTTAACAGGTCTTAGCTCCTTTTCAATTGGTTTTTCTAATTTATCAATTGTCTCCATAACGGGGCTAGGTTCTTTTTCGAAAAGCTTTTCTTTTTCATCAGCAATTTCTTTAACAGGACTTGGCTCCTTGCTGATTGGTTTTTCTGATTGGTCAATTGTCTCCTTAACGGGACTAGGTTCTTTTTCTATAACTAGACTTGGTTCCTTACCAGTTGGTTTAACAGGACTTGGCTCCTTGCTGATTGGTTTTTCTGATGTTTCAATTGTCTCCTTAACCGGACTAGGTTCTTTTTCTTTAACTGGACTTGAATCCTTTCCAGTTGGTTTCTGTGATTTATCAACTGCCTCCTTTAAGGGGCTAGGTTCCTTTTCAAAAGGCTTTGCTTTGTCATCAACGATTTCTTTAACAGGACTTGGCTCCTTACTGGTTGGTTGCGCTAATTTATCAAATGTCTCCTTAACGGGGCTAGGTTCTTTTTCGAAAGGTTTTGCTTTTTCACCAACTGTTTCTTTTACAGGACTTGGCTCCTTTTCAATTTGTTTTTCTAATTTATCAATTGTCTCCTTAACAGGACTAGGTTCTTTTTCGAAAGGTTTTCCTTTTTCATCAACAATTTCTTTAACAGGACTTGGCTCCTTGCTGATTGGTTTTTCTGATTTGTCAATTGTCTCCTTAACGGGACTAGGTTCTTTTTCTATAACTGGACTTGGTTCCTTACCAGTTGGTTTCTCTGATTTATCGATTGCCTCCTTTACGGGGCTAGTTTCCTTTTCGAAAGATTTTGCTTTTTCATCAACTGCTTCTTTAACAGGACTTGGCTCCTTTTTAATTGGTTTTTCTAATTTGTCAGCAACCTCTTTTACGGGGCTAGGTTCTTTTTCGAAAGGTTTTGCTTTTTCATCAACTGCTTCTTTAACAGGACTTGGCTCCCTATCAGTTGGTTTCTCTAATTTGTCAGCAACCTCTTTGACGGGACTATATTCTTTTTCGAAAGGCTTTTCTTTTTCATCAACTGTTGCTTTCACAGGACTTGGCTCCTTATCAGTTGGTTTCTCTAATTTGTCAGCAACCTCTTTAACGGGGCTAGGTTCTTTTTCGAAAGGTTTTACTTTGTCATCAGCGGTTTCTTTAACAGGACTTGGCTTCTTACTGATTGGTTTTTCTAATTTATCAATTGCCTCCTTAACAGGACTAGGTTCTTTATCGAAAGGTTTCGCTTTGTCATCAGCAATTTCTTTAACAGGACTTGGCTCCTTGCTGATTGGTTTTTCTAATGTGTCAATTGTCTCCTTCACGGGACGAGGTTCTTTTTCTTTAACTGGACTTGGATCCTTACCAGTTGGTTTTTCTGATTTATCAACTGTTTCCTTTTCAGGACTAGGTTCCTTTTCGAAAGGTTTTTCTTTGTCATCAACGGTTTCTTTAACAGGAATATGCTCTTTTTCAATTGGTTTTTCTAATTTTTCAGCAACCTCTTTAACGGGACTAGATTCTTTTTCGAAAGGCTTTTCTTTTTCATCGACTGTTGCTTTAACAGGACTTGGCTCCTTATCAGTTGGTTTCTCTAATTTGTCAGCAACCTCTTTAACGGGGCTAGATTCTTTTTCGAAAGGCTTTTCTTTTTCATCGACTGTTTCTTTAACAGGACTTGGCTCCTTATCAGTTGGTTTCTCTAATTTGTCAGCAACCTCTTTAACGGGGCTGGGTTCTTTTTCGAAAGGTTTTGCTTTTTCATCAACTGCTTCTTTAACAGGTCTTGGCTCCTTTTCAATTTGTTTTTCCAATTTATCAAATGTCGCCTTAACGGGACTAGGTTCTTTTTTGAAAGGTTTTGCTTTTTCATCAGCCATTTCTTTAACAGGACTTGGCTCCTTGCTGATTGTTATTTCTGATGTGTCAATTGTCTCCATAACGGTAATAGGTTCTTTTTCGAATGGTTTCTCTGATTGATCAATTGCTTCCTTCACGGGGCTAGGTTCCTTTTCGAAAGGCTTTTCTTTGTCATCAACGATTTCTTTAACAGGACTTGGCTCCTTACTGGTTGGTTGCGCTAATTTATCAAGTGTCTCTTTAACGGGGCTAGGTTCTTTTTCGAAAGGTTTTTCTTTTTCATCAACTGTTTCTTTAACAGGACTTGGCTCCTTATCAGTTGGTTTCTCTAATTTTTCACCAACCTCTTTAACGGGGCTAGGTTCTTTTTCGAAAGGTTTTGCTTTGAAATCAGCGGTTTCTTTAACCGAACTTGGCTCCTTTTCAGTTGGTTTCTCTAATTGGTCAGCAACCTCTTTAACGGGGCTAGGTTCTTTTTCGGAAGGTTTTGCTTTGTCATCAGCGGTTTCTTTAACAATACATGGCTCCTTACTGATTGGTTTCTCTGATTTATCGATTGCCTCCTTTATGGGGCTAGTTTCCTTTTCGAAAGGTTTTGCTTTTTCATCAACTGCTTCTTTAACAGGACTTGGCTCCTTTTCAATTGGTTTTTCTAATTTGTCAGCAACCTCTTTTACGGGGCTAGGTTCTTTTTCGAAAGGTTTTGCTTTTTCATCAACTGCTTCTTTAACAGGACTTGGCTCCCTATCAGTTGGTTTCTCTAATTTGTCAGCAACCTCTTTGACGGGACTATATTCTTTTTCGAAAGGCTTTTCTTTTTCATCAACTGTTGCTTTAACAGGACTTGGCTCCTTATCAGTTGGTTTCTCTAATTTGTCAGCAACCTCTTTAACGGGGCTAGGTTCTTTTTCGAAAGGTTTTACTTTGTCATCAGCGGTTTCTTTAACAGAACTTGGCTCCTTACTGATTGGTTTTTCTAATTTATCAATTGCCTCCTTAACAGGACTAGGTTCTTTATCGAAAGGTTTCGCTTTGTCATCAGCAATTTCTTTAACAGGACTTGGCTCCTTGCTGATTGGTTTTTCTAATGTGTCAATTGTCTCCTTCACGGGACGAGGTTCTTTTTCTTTAACTGGACTTGGATCCTTACCAGTTGGTTTTTCTGATTTATCAACTGTTTCCTTTTCAGGACTAGGTTCCTTTTCGAAAGGTTTTTCTTTGTCATCAACGGTTTCTTTAACAGGAATATGCTCTTTTTCAATTGGTTTTTCTAATTTGTCAGCAACCTCTTTAACGGGGCTAGGTTCTTTTTCGAAAGGTTTTGCTTTTTCATCAACTATTTCTTTAACAGGACTTGGCTCCTTGCTGATCGGTTTTTCTGGTGTTTCAATTGTCTCCTTAACGGGACTAGGTTCTTTTTCTATAACTGGACCTGGTTCCTTACCAGTTGGTTTCTCTGATTTAGCAATTGCCTCCTTTACGGGGCTAGGTTCCTTTTCGAAAGGTTTTTCTTTGTCATCAACGGTTTCTTTAACAGGACTTAGCTCTTTTTCAATTGGTTTTTCTAATTTGTCAGCAACCTCTTTAACGGGGCTAGGTTCTTTTTCGAAAGGTTTTGCTTTTTCATCAACTGCTTCTTTAACAGGTCTTGGCTCCTTTTCAATTTGTTTTTCCAATTTATCAATTGTCGCCTTAACGGGACTAGGTTCTTTTTTGAAAGGTTTTGCTTTGTCATCAGCCATTTCTTTAACAGGACTTGGCTCCTTGCTGATTGGTATTTCTGATGTGTCAATTGTCTCCATAACGGTAATAGGATCTTTTTCGAATGGTTTCTCTGATTGATCAATTGCTTCCTTCACGGGGCTAGGTTCCTTTTCGAAAGGCTTTTCTTTGTCATCAACGATTTCTTTAACAGGACTTGGCTCCTTACTGGTTGGTTGCGCTAATTTATCAAGTGTCTCTTTAACGGGGCTAGGTTCTTTTTCGAAAGGTTTTTCTTTTTCATCAACTGTTTCTTTAACAGGACTTGGCTCCTTATCAGTTGGTTTCTCTAATTTTTCACCAACCTCTTTAACGGGGCTAGGTTCTTTTTCGAAAGGTTTTGCTTTGAAATCAGCGGTTTCTTTAACCGAACTTGGCTCCTTTTCAGTTGGTTTCTCTAATTGGTCAGCAACCTCTTTAACGGGGCTAGGTTCTTTTTCGGAAGGTTTTGCTTTGTCATCAGCGGTTTCTTTTACAAGACATGGCTCCTTACTGATTGGTTTTTCTAATTTATCAATTGTATCCTTAACGGGGCTAGGTTCTTTTTCGAAAGGCTTTTCTCTTTCATCAACTGTTTCTTTTACAGGACTTGGCTCCTTTTCAATTTGTTTTTCTAATTTATCAATTGTCTCCTTAACAGGACTAGGTTCTTTTTCGAATGGTTTTGATTTGTCATCAGCAATTTCTTTAACAGGACTTGGCTCCTTGCTGATTGGCTTTTCTGATGTGTCAATTGTCTCCTTAACGGGACTATGATCTTTTTCTTTAACTGGACTTGGCTCCATACCAGTTGGTTTATCTGGTTTATCAATTGCCTCCTTTACGGGAATAGGTTCCTTTTCGAAAGGCTTTTCTTTGTCATCAACGGTTTCTTTAACAGGAATATGCACCTTTTCAATTGGTTTTTCTAATTTATCAATTGTCTCCTTAACGGGACTGGGTTCTTTTTCGAAAGGTTTCGCTTTTTCATCAACTGTTTCTTTAACAGGACTTGGTTCCTTTTCAATTGGTTCCTCTAATTTGTCAGCCCCTTCCTTAACGGGGCTAGGTTCTTTTTCGAAAGGTTTTACTTTGTCATTAGCTGTTTCTTTAACTGGACTTGGCTCCTTTTCAATTGGTTTTTCTAATTTATCAATTGTCTCCTTAATGGGACTGGGTTCTTTTTCGAAAAGTTTCGCTTTTTCATCAACTGTTTCTTTAACAGGACTTTGCTCCGTTTCAATTGGTTTCTCTGATTTATCAATTGTTTCCTTAACGGGGCTATGTTCTTTTGCGAAAGGTTTTACTTTGTAATCAGCTGTTTCTTTAACAGGACTTGGCTCCTTTTCAATTGGTTTCTCTAATTTGTCAGCCACTTCCTTAACGGGGCTAGGTTCTTTTTCAAAAAGTTTCGCTTTTTCATCAACTGTTTCTTTAACAGGACTTGGTTCCTTTTCAATTGGTTTCTCGAATTTGTCAGCCACTTCCTTAACGGGGCTAGGTTCTTTTTCGAAAGGTTTTACTTTGTCATCAGCTGTTTCTTTAACAGGACTTGGCTCCTTACTGATTGGTTTTTCTAATTTATAAATTGTCTCCTTAACGGGACTGGTTTCTTTTTCGAAAAGTTTCGCTTTTTCATCAACTGTTTCTTTAACAGGACTTGGCTCCGTTTCAAATGGTTTCTCTGATGTATCAATTGTCTCCTTAACGGGACTGGGTTCTATTTTGAAAGGTTCCGCTTTTTCATCAACTGTTTCTTTAACAGGACTTGGTTCCTTTTCAATTGGTTTCTCTAATTTGTCAGCCACTTCCTTAACGGGGCTAGGTTCTTTTTCGAAAGGCTTTTCTTTGTCATCAACGGTTTCTTTAACAGGAATTGGCTCCTTTTCAATTGGTTTTTCTAATTTATCAATTGTCTCCTTAACGGGACTGGGTTCTTTTTCGAAAGGTTTAGCTTTTTCATCTACTCTTTCTTTAACAGGACTTGTCTCCGTTTCAATTGGTTTCTCTGATTTATCAAGTGCCTCCTTTACGGGGCTAGGTTCCTTTTCGAAAGGCTTTTCTTTGTCATCAACGGTTTCTATAACAGGGCTTGTCTCCTTTTCAATTGGTTTCTCTAATTTGTCAGCCACATCCTTAACGGGGCTAGGTTCTTTTGCGAAAGGTTTTATTTTGTCATCAACGGTTTCTTTAACAGGAATTGGCTCCTTTTCAATTGGTTTTTCTAATTTATCAATTGTCTCCTTAACGGGACTGGGTTCTTTTTCGAAAGGTTTCGCTTTTTCATCAACTGTTTCTTTAACAGGACTTGGTTCCTTTTCAATTGGTTTCTCGAATTTGTCAGCCACTTCCTTAACGGAGCTAGGTTCTTTTTCGAAAGGTTTTACTTTGTCATCAGCTGTTTCTTTAACAGGAATTGGCTCTTTTTCAATTGGTTTATCTAATTTATCAATTGTCTCCTTAACGGGGCTAGATTCTTTTTCGAAAGATGTTACTTTGTCACCAGCTGTTTCTTTAACAGGACTTGGCTCCTTGCTGATTGGTTTTTCTGATGTGTCAATTGTATCCTTAACGGGACTATGTTCTTTTTCTTTAACTAGAATTGGCTCCTTACCAGTTGGTTGCTCTGATTTATTAATTGCATCCCTTACGGGACTAGGTTCCTTTTCGAAAGGCTTTTCTTTGTCATCAACGGTTTCTTTAACAGGAATTGGCTCCTTTTGTATTGGTTTTTCTAATTTATCAATTGTCTCTTTAACGGGACTGGGTTCTTTTTCGAAAGGTTTCGCTTTTTCATAAACTGTTTCTTTAACAGGACTTGGTTCCTTTTCAATTGGTTCCTCTAATTTGTCAGCCCCTTCCTTAACGGGGCTAGGTTCTTTTTCGAAAGGCTTTTCTTTGTCATCAACGGTTTCTTTAACAGGAATTGGCTCCTTTTCAATTGGTTTTTCTAATTTATCAATTGTCTCCTTAACGGGACTGGGTTCTTTTTCGAAAGGTTTAGCTTTTTCATCTACTCTTTCTTTAACAGGACTTGTCTCCGTTTCAATTGATTTCTCTGATTTATGAAGTGCCTCCTTTACGGGGCTAGGTTCCTTTTCGAAAGGCTTTTCTTTGTCATCAACGGTTTCTATAACAGGGCTTGTCTCCTTTTCAATTGGTTTCTCTAAATTGTCAGCCACATCCTTAACGGGGCTAGGTTCTTTTGCGAAAGGTTTTACTTTGTCATCAACGGTTTCTTTAACAGGAATTGGCTCCTTTTCAATTGGTTTTTCTAATTTATCAATTGTCTCCTTAACGGGACTGGGTTCTTTTTCGAAAGGTTTCGCTTTTTCATCAACTGTTTCTTTAGCAGGACTTGGTTCCTTTTCAATTGGTTTCTCGAATTTGTCAGCCACTTCCTTAACGGAGCTAGGTTCTTTTTCGAAAGGTTTTACTTTGTCATCAGCTGTTTCTTTAACAGGAATTGGCTCTTTTTCAATTGGTTTATCTAATTTATCAATTGTCTCCTTAACGGGGCTAGATTCTTTTTCGAAAGATGTTACTTTGTCACCAGCTGTTTCTTTAACAGGACTTGGCTCCTTGCTGATTGGTTTTTCTGATGTGTCAATTGTATCCTTAACGGGACTATGTTCTTTTTCTTTAACTAGACTTGGCTCCTTACCAGTTGGTTGCTCTAATTTATTAATTGCATCCTTTACGGGACTAGGTTCCTTTTCGAAAGGCTTTTCTTTGTCATCAACGGTTTCTTTAACAGGAATTGGCTCCTTTTGTATTGGTTTTTCTAATTTATCAATTGTCTCTTTAACGGGACTGGGTTCTTTTTCGAAAGGTTTCGCTTTTTCATCAACTGTTTCTTTAACAGGACTTGGTTCCTTTTCAATTGGTTCCTCTAATTTGTCAGCCCCTTCCTTAACGGGGCTAGGTTCTTTTTCGAAAGGTTTTACTCTGTCATTAGCTGTTTCTTTAACTGGACTTGGCTCCTTTTCAATTGGTTTTTCTAATTTATCAATTGTCTCCTTAATGGGACTGGGTTCTTTTTCGAAAAGTTTCGCTTTTTCATAAACTGTTTCTTTAACAGGACTTTGCTCCGTTTCAATTGGTTTCTCTGATTTATCAATTGTCTCCTTAACGGGGCTATGTTCTTTTGCGAAAGGTTTTACTTTGTAATCAGCTGTTTCTTTAACAGGACTTGGCTCCTTTTCAATTGGTTTCTCTAATTTGTCAGCCACTTCCTTAACGGGGCTAGGTTCTTTTTCATAAAGTTTCGCTTTTTCATCAACTGTTTCTTTAACAGGACTTGGTTCCTTTTCAATTGGTTTCTCGAATTTGTCAGCCACTTCCTTAACGGGGCTAGGTTCTTTTTCGAAAGGTTTTACTTTGTCATCAGCTGTTTCTTTAACAGGACTTGGCTCCTTACTGATTGGTTTTTCTAATTTATAAATTGTCTCCTTAACGGGACTGGTTTCTTTTTCGAAAAGTTTCGCTTTTTCATCAACTGTTTCTTTAACAGGACTTGGCTCCGTTTCAAATGGTTTCTCTGATGTATCAATTGTCTCCTTAACGGGACTGGGTTCTATTTCGAAAGGTTCCGCTTTTTCATCAACTGTTTCTTTAACAGGACTTGGTTCCTTTTCAATTGGTTTCTCTAATTTGTCAGCCACTTCCTTAACGGGGCTAGGTTCTTTTTCGAAAGTTTTGACTTTGTCATCAGCTGTTTCTTTAACAGGACTTGGCTCCTTTTCAATTGGTTTTTCTAATTTATCAATTGTCTCCTTAACGGGACTTGGTTCTTTTTCGAAAAGTTTCGCTTTTTCATCAACTGTTTCTTTAACAGGACTTGGTTCTTTTTCAATTGGTTTCTCGAATTTGTCAGCCACTTCCTTTACGGGGCTAGGTTCTTTTTTCAAAGGTTGTGCTTTGTCATCAGCGGATTCTTTAACAGGACTTGGCTCCTTGCTGATTGGTTTTTCAGATTTTTCAATTGTCTCCTTAACGGGACTAGGTGAGAAAGGCTTTGCTTTGTCATCAACGATTTCTTTAACAGGACTTGGCTCCTTTTCAATTGGTTTTTCTAATTTATCAATTGTCTCCTTAACGGGACTGGGTTCTTTTTCGAAAAGTTTCGCTTTTTCATCAACTGTTTCTTTAACAGGAATTGGCTCCTTTTCAATTGGTTTTTCTAATTTATCAATTGTCTCCTTAACGGGACTGGGTTCTTTTTCGAAAGGTTTCGCTTTTTCATCAACTGTTTCTTTAACAGGACTTGGTTCCTTTTCAATTGGTTTCTCTAATTTGTCAGCCACTTCCTTAACGGAGCTAGTTTCTTTTTCGAAAGGTTTTACTTTGTCATCAGCTGTTTCTTTAACAGGACTTTGCTCCTTTTCAATTGGTTTTTCTAATTTATAAATTTTCTCCTTAACGGGACTGGGTTCTTTTTCGAAAAGTTTCGCTTTTTCATCAACTGTTTCTTTAACAGGACTTGGTTCCTTTTCAATTGGTTTCTCTAGTTTTTCAGCCACTTCCTTAACGGGGCTAGGTTCTTTTGCTAAAGGTTTTACTTTGTAATCAGCTGTTTCTTTAACAGGACTTGGATCCTTTTCAATTGGTTTCTCTAATTTGTCAGCCACTTCCTTAACGGGGCTAGGTTCTTTTTCGAAAAGTTTCGCTTTTTCATCAACTGTTTCTTTAACAGGACTTGGTTCCTTTTCAATTGGTTTCTCGAATTTGTCAGCCACTTCCTTAACGGGGCTAGGTTCTCTTTCGAAAGGTTTTACTTTGTCATCAGCTGTTTCTTTAACAGGACTTGGCTCCTTACTGATTGGTTTTTCTAATTTATCAATTGTCTCCTTAACGGGACTGGGTTCTTTTTCAAAAAGTTTCGCTTTGTCATCAACGGTTTCTTTAACAGGACTTGTCTCCTTTTCAATTGGTTTCTCTAGTTTGTCAGCCACTTCCTTAACGGGGCTAGGTTCTTTTGCTAAAGGTTTTACTTTGTAATCAGCTGTTTCTTTAACAGGACTTGGCTCCTTTTCAATTGGTTTCTCTAATTTGTCAGCCACTTCCTTAACGGGGCTAGGTTCTTTTTCGAAAGGTTTTACTTTGTCATCAGCTGTTTCTTTAACAGGACTTGGCTCCTTACTGATTGGTTTTTCTAATTTATCAATTGTCTCCTTAACGGGACTGGGTTCTTTTTCAAAAAGTTTCGCTTTTTCATCAACTGTTTCTTTAACAGGACTTGGTTCCTTTTCAATTGGTTTCTCTAATTTGTCAGCCACTTCCTTAACGGAGCTAGGTTCTTTTTCGAAAGGTTTTACTTTGTCATCAGCTGTTTCTTTAACAGGACTTTGCTCCTTTTCAATTGGTTTTTCTAATTTATAAATTTTCTCCTTAACGGGACTGGGTTCTTTTTCGAAAAGTTTCACTTTTTCATCAACTGTTTCTTTAACAGGACTTGGTTCCTTTTCAATTGGTTTTTCTAATTTATCAGCCACTTCCTTAACGGAGCTAGGTTCTTTTTCGAAAGGCTTTTCTTTGTCATCAGCGGATTCTTTAACAGGACTTGGCTCCTTGCTGATTGGTTTTTCAGATTTTTCAATTGTGTCCTTAACGGGACTAGGTGAGAAAGGCTTTGCTTTGTCATCAACGATTTCTTTAACTGGACTTGGCCCCTTACTGGTTGGTTGCGCTAATTTATCAAATGTCTCCTTAACGGGGCTAGGTTCTTGTTCGAAAGGTTTTATTTTTTCATCAACGGATTCTTTAACAGGACTTGGCTCCTTACTGGTTGGTTGCGCTAATTTATCAAATATCTCCTTAACGGGGCTAGGTTCTTGTTCGAAAGGTTTTGTTTTTTCATCAACGGACTCTTTAACAGGACTTGGCTCCTTTTCAATTGGTTTTTCTAATTTGTCAGCAATTTCCTTAACGGGGCTAGGTTCTTTTTCGAAAAGCTTTTGTATGTCTGCAACTGTTTCTTTAACAGGACTTGGCTCCTTACTGGTTGGTTGCGGTAATTTATCAAATATCTCCTTAACGGGACCAATTTCCTTTTGGAAAGGTTTTGCTTTTTCATCAACTGTTTCTTTAATAGGACTCGGCTCCTTTTCAATTGGTTTTTCTAATTTGTCAGCAACTTCCTTAACGGGGCTAGGTTCTTCTTCGAAAGGTTTTGCTGTTTCATGAACCGTTTCTTTTACAGGACTTGGCTCCTTTTCAATTGTTTCCTCTAATTTGTCAGCAACCTCCTTAACTGGGCTAGGTTTTTTTTGGAAAGGCTCTGCTTTTTCATCAACTGTTTCTTTAATAGTACTTGGCTCCTTTTCAATTGGTTTTTCTAATTTGTCAGCAACTTCCTTAACGGGGCTAGGTTCTTTTTCGATAGGTTTTACTTTGTCATCAGCTGTTTCTTTAACAGGACTTGGCTCCTTGCTGATTGGTTTTTCTGATGTGTCAATTGTCTCCTTAACGGGACTATGTTCTTTTTCTTTAACTGGACTTGGCTCCTTACCAGTTGGTTTCTCTGTTTTATCAATTGCCTCCTTTATGGGGCTAGGTTCCTTTTCGAAAGGCTTTTCTTTTTCATCAACTGTTTCCTTTACAGGAGTTGGCTCTTTTTCAATTTGTTTTTCTAATTTATCAATTGTCTCCTTAACAGGACTAGGTTCTTTTTCGAAAGGTTTTGCTTTGTCATCAGCAATTTCTTTAACAGGACTTGGCTCCTTGCTGATTGGTTTTTCTGATGTGTCAATTGTCTCCTTTACGGGACTAGGTTCTTTTTCTTTAACTGGACTTGGATCCTTACCAGTTGGTTTCTCTGATTTATCAATTTCCTCCTTTACGGGGCTAGGTTCCTTTTCGAAAAGCTTTTCTTTGTCATCAACGATTTCTTTAACTGGACTTGGCTCCTTACTGGTTGGTTGCGCTAATTTATCAAATGTCTCCTTCGCAGGACTAGGTTCTTTTTCGAAAGGTTTTGCGTTTTCATCAACTGTTTCTTTAACAGGACTTGGCTCCCTACCAGTTGGTTTCTCTGATGTGTCAGTAGCCTCTTTATTGGGGCTTGGTTCTTTTTTAAAAGGTTTTGCTTTGTCATCAACGGTTTCTTTAACAAGACTTGGCTCCTTGCTGATTGGTTTTTCTGATGTGTCAATTGTCTCCTTAACGGGACTAGGTACTTTTTCGAAAGGTTTTGCTTTTTCATCAACTGTTTCTTTAACAGGACTTGGTTTGTCAAAAGTTTCTTTTACATGGCTTTCTTGGTGCTCCTTTGATTCTACCATGGTGATAGAACTTGCTTTATTGGAGTCTGAAATAAGCTTCTTTAAGGTTGAATCAACGTCATCTTCTTGACTTAGTTTTTCTTTCGTATCTGTTTCTTTAATTAAATGTGTCTGTATTGGTTCTAATTGTTTTGATGTTATGACAACCTTAGAAAGTTTTCGATTTTCAGAAGTTTGTCGTTTTATATTATAATCTGAAATATAGATAACTATAACATGTACAGTTGTGGGAATTGTGTTTATAAATATTTCCTTTGAAGTATTAATGGTTACTTTTTCCTTAAATTTAGATCTCGTTCTCGTTGTTAATATTTCTTTCACCGTTACAACTGTCATTCTTTGTTTTGTACTTTTCCCATTTACAATTATCATACTTTCGGATTGCTCCTCTTCCATTTTTTTACTTTCTAGAATATTATAATCGTTCAATTCTAATATATCAAATTCATTTTCTTCATTTACGTCAGTAAGAATTGTGCTTCCATTCATTTCAGTCTTGTAAGTCCCATCTGGATATTCGTAAGTAGTAGTTATTATGGTGACAATTTTTAATTTTTGAAGTACGTTTCGTTTATCTGAAAACTTTGTTTTTATTATTCTTGTTACAATTATTCTTTTTATTGATTCATTATTTTCTTTTATGTCATCAATCTTTTCCGTCATCGTTTGTTCAGGCTCATCGTAAACAAAGTAGGTATTAATAATTTTTTGAACTTCATCATCGAATGATATCAATTGCAACATATTTTGCTCATTAACAGTTAATTCTTTAAAAGGTTTTTCTATATCCCTCGGTATATCGATAGATTCTTTTAGTTTTTCGGGTTCAGATACCTTATCATTTTTTCTTGAGAATAATCCTTTGGCTTTACTCAGTTTCTCATCAAATTTATTCATAAAGCTTCCTATAACAGATTTGGTCTCTTTTTTCTTATCCTTTGATGCTTTGCTAGTTATTTCTTCTTTATGTATCTCAAAATCTTTATCTGCACTCACTTGTTTCGGAACAAGTTTGTCAGAAGAAGGACTTAATTTGGTGTCAGCCTTTGAAATACTTACATCCAAGCTTTCAGTAGGATGTTCCTTTTCAGGAACTTCACTGAAAGGCTTTTTCTCATCTCTCGTTATTTCTTTTGAATATGTCGTTGAAACCAATTCTTTGCTTTCAGTTTCGTCTTTTTTCTTCAACTCCGCTATTTTTTCTTCCAATTTTTCTAGTGTTTTGGCAGACTCTAATGTCAGGCTTATGCGTTTCTCAGATTTCTCTTGTTCTTTATCTTCAGGCAACAATTTGTCTTTAAAGTCATTTGCGAGTCTCTTACTTTCACTGAGAACCGTTTTCTCGGAAGTTTCGCTTACATCTTCAGATGTTATGGACTTAACTGGGGAAACTTCTTTTTGCATTTTTTCTGTAGTTTCAATAGACTTTTCTTTGCGGTATAATTCCTCACTGTCTTCAGCTTGCCTTTCAACTTGTGGTAATGGTTGATCAGCATGTATATCTTTTTGACTCAATAAAAATGATTTAGTTGCTTCAATTATATTATTATCCTCGGGCATAGTTGTAGGAGCCGATTTTTCTGGTGATCTCATTAAAATAGGAGATTTTTCTGCAATTAATTCCTCTAAAGTTTTTTCAGATTTAAGTACCTCCGCGACATCTGCTACAATTTTTTCAACGTCCTTCGGGCTAAGGGGGGGTTTCTCTGTAGATTCTAATTTTTGTGCTTCTTCTATTTCTTTTTCTACGTCTTCTGGTATTGAGGGAATTTTATCAGGCATTGTATGTACATCCTCTATACCAATAAAATCTTCTTTAATTGGTGAATCTATAGTAGTAATATGCGTTTCCCGTAATGCTTCTGTAAATTGTCCGTAACTATATTGACGGTCTCCATATTCTTTAACTGGTTCTAAGGTTTTTCCAGCTACAAACTCCTTCATTTGTTCTTGATACATAGGTGATTCTGGGGCTGATCCAGGGGTAACTGTTACTAATTCTGGATGTGACGGGCGTTGAATAGTACTAACGATAACATTTTCTTGAATTGTTTTTATATCTTGCATTCCTTTATCTTCTTTAATAGTCAATGGTAATACTTTTGGAACTTTAGTTTCTTTCATTGTTTCACTGTGCTTTCGCTTTATTACTTCTTCCGTAATAGGCGTTTTCTTTTCTTCATATGTCCTGTAATCTACTTCTTCGTGTAATGGAAGATCAGCGACTTCGTCAGGGGTTTTAACTATATCCCTAATTGGGACTTGATGCGGTGTAAGTTTTATTCCTCTTTCTAAGCTTGTAGGTTTTTGAATGTCGAAAGATCCTTTTGGTTGAACAATTTCCTTGGTATGTTCTTTGATATACTTTTCTTCAATTTGTTGGTCTTCTTTTATTTCATCTAATGGAATACGTTCATCTTCTGGAAGAGTGGGTGCTGTTGTTGCACCTGATTCTATAGTTGTTGATACTTTTTCATCGGGTTGTGATTCTTGTACTATATTTTCAAGTGAGTCCTTTGGTTTTACAGCACTCTTGCTATCAGATGTTCTTTTTTCACTACTTATATCTTGTTTTTCTTCGACACTTATCGACTGATCTTTAGAATCTATTCGTTTTTCTTGATCTTGAGTCAGTTTAGCTTTTGTTTCTTCATTTACTTTATCATCAATATCTTTTATTTTAACTTTTTCAGATTCTTCTTTATCTTTAATATGTTTTTGTAACTCGTCTTCTTTTTCAGCAATAGAATCCTCAGTATATTGGTCAACTTCTTCTTTTTCAATTATCAAATACTCTTCTTCAAATTCTCCATCAATAATAGCTTCCCTTTTTGTTTCATCCAACAAACATGTAATTTTTTCAATGTCAGAACGACCAATAAATTCAACTTTTTCTTCTGCGTCACCATCACGCTTAAATACTGCTTCAATTTCTCTAACTATTTCCTGTTCTTCTCTTTCATCCAATTCTTGCTGTTTAATGTCATCAATAGATCTAGAAGTATCCTCATCAGACTTTTTAGCATCTTTTAATATGTCCTCGTAATTTACCCTTTGTAATCCTATTAACTTTGATGTATCAGTTTTTATTGACTTAATACTTTTTGAAGGACTTTTAGCCGCTTTCAATCCCTTGACAGGTGATGCTAAAGGTCTTGGTCGTCTCGAAATGGGTTCTCGTTTTGGCTTTGGTTCCTTTTTCTCAGGTGCTTTTTGCACTAGGTCTCGTTTAGGTGACACTTGCTTAAATTTAGACTCTAGAACGCGTCGATTACTAGCTTCCTTTGCACTTTTTGCCGGAGTGCTTCCTGGACTTATTCTCCTTGTTTTGAGCTTAACTTTATCCTTTACAATTTGTCCTTTAATTTCACTGCTCTTCTTTGGCGTGGTTGGAGGGGACTTTTTATCGTCTGCGACACCCTTTTTCTCAGCGGTCGTAGTACTACTAATTTTTTTATCAGCAGATTTTTGTGTAATTCGATGACTAGTTTTACTTTTTGGTACTGAAGTTAATAATTCCGATTTCGTTTTGTCGGCTTTTCTTCTAGATTCAATTCTAAATTTATTGTCTATTTCTTGTTTTTTGGAATCTTCTTTTTGTACAGTATCTTTTATACCTTCAGTCTTATCAACACGTTTTGTTTTTTTGTCACTAGATTTTTCTGTTTTTCTTACATCTTTTTTCTTTATTAAACTATCTGTAACAGTGCTTTCATATTGTGCTATTTTTTCTTCTAATTTGTTTGTATCTGCTCTTGCAATAATTGTTTCTTGTAATACAGATTCGATTCGTTTGTCCTCTTCATCAACAAGTTCACTTATCAATTTATTGTCGATAATATTTTTTGAAACCGCTTCATCCTTGATTTTATCAAATTTGGATATTGTTTCTTGGTCCACAATTTTCTCATCTTTTTTTTCAGTCAATATTGGTTTGTCTTTAGGTGTTTTACTGCTGACAGTTTTTGTCGTTTTTGTAGAGGTCACAGTCGTTTTCGTTTGAGCAACAGGAACGCTTGCCATTTGTCGGCCCGTATAAGTTGGATGTTGAAGAAACTCTAAATGTCTTAACTTCTCCAAACCTTCAAATATCTTGTGTTGAGGCGTAGATCCGGGGAACATAAGGCGTGTAATATTATCATCAGGATTTGCAGGTCGCCACACTAATAATGCACATATTGACACTAAGTTGGGTATTGGAAAATTAAATGCTCCAGAAATATTAGCACCTTCGAATAGCTTTTGTTCACCACTATGCCATTTCTTTAAGAATTCACGAACATACTTCGAGTCCTTGGACGGATTCAAAACGTACATATCCAACGTCCCTGAAAAGAACATAATTAAAATTAAAACAATGTTTCAGGCAAATACTAAATAATAATATCTGATTAATTTTAAATACATCTAGGAAATTTAGATTTTTTTATTTACTTTTTTGTGTATTTTTTAAAATTCACAAAAAAAGTGTAAATTAAAAATATCCGTCGACCATATAACTTTTCTAATGTAAGCAGGGCAGGGTAGCATTATGAACAGTTTTAAAGGTGAACGTGTAAATGGATAGCAAATAAAATATTTTAGTAATAAATTCGTCGTTTCGTTTTTAATTATTATTTTTTGAGTTTGAGACAAAATTGACATAAGCTTTGCTAAAGTTGTAGAACAAAATATGTTGTCAGGACTTATTATTATATTTTTTTTATAACAACCCCGACAATGGAGCAGGACCCACTTGATGGTCACTAACGAATACTACCATACCCGTGGCCCTGTCGTTGATACAGCTTGACGGAACACAGTGGGGTTTCGGTCGGTAGGAATCTGACATAACCCACGGCCCCTTCTCCGGGGGCCGTGGGCCGCGTTTCTGTGCAAGATTTCCCCACTTAAAAAAAGAGCCCACTTGATGGTAGGTGATGGTCGCCCATGACAATTCACAGCAATAGAGTAAGTCCACACGGCGCGTTGCGTCAGCGTTGCGTCGTCGCAACGCAAATATTTGACGCATAGCCGGCCACACGGGCGCTGCGCCATCGCAGCGTTCTACTACTACAACTGAGCGCTGACACCCCCTCCCGCTTCGTCTCGGCGGCTGCTGTCCGTCACGTGTGTGTGTGAACACCTTGGTTATTTGTATGTAAAACGACGCAGCGACAGCGCTACGACGACGCAACGCTGACGCGACGCGCCGTGTGGACTTAGAGGAGAATGAAAGATTACTCACCGTGTCCCACTTTGTGGTACAAGTTGACGGGTCGGTCGCTGCGGTAGCACGCGTGCGCGCGCAGCTGCAGGCGGCGCAGGTCCCCCAGCAGCGCCGCGCCCGCGCGCACCAGCGACACCTGCAGCGGGTCGTCCTTGTCCTCCTCCGTGGAGGGGCCCGCGCGCTCCTGGGGAGTATTTATTTAACCATTTATTGTACATTACAATGTACAGTATAGGTAATTATAGTTGTATAGATATATTATTGTTGTATAGATGCGAGTTAAAGTACAAAAGGTGACCTTATCGCTTAAAAGCGATTTCTTCCAGGACACATAAGGTAGAAGATAAATAATTAAATATATAATACATATGATTAATGTAATGCACGAAGTACATACAAAATTGTCACTTACAGGAAAAATTTTGCAAATTAAGCAATTTTGTATTGACTGAAAAATGAAAAAGTATATTCCAATTAAATAACAGAATTCAAATTATTTATTGCAAGAATGCAGTTACAAATATAAGAGTTGTTCTTACAATTTTATAGTGCTAATGCATTCTACCCATTATCTGGATGTACAAATATTTAAACAGAAATAAGATGAAGTGGTTTAAAACAAACTACTTATATCGACATTTCCAGAATTTTCACAAATTTAAACTTTCACTCCATACATAACTTACCTCGAGGTTACAAAAGAAGTGTCCAATCTGCGGATACACACTAGCCGTCGCCTTACGGCGCAGTACAGCAGCGAGCCCGGCCACAGAGCAGTTGTTAAGGCGCGTGAGTAGCACTGCGTCGAGGCGGTCGAGGTGACGCGCGAAGTCCCACCAGCACGCCTTGCGGGAGAACCCGCCGTCCACTGAAAATACGAATTAACAAGTGAACGAAGATGTTCTAGAACTGTATAGACGTATACAGTTTACTATATCTATATCTATATCCATTACTATATCTTTTTTTTCTGTTTTGTATATTATATTACTAAGAGTTACATGGTGGCAAATAAAACGCTTTCTATTTCTATTTCTATAGAATTAAACTAGCTAGCTAATTTGCTAATTACTGGTGGTACCAGAGCATCAAGTAAAGATGTAGCAATAAAGTGTCTCGGACGGCAAAAGAACTATTATAATCTAATAGTTTCTGAGTTATGCGTAATAAACAAAACAACTATTTTATTTTATAATATGGAAGTATAATTATTAATGTAAACAAATTGGACAGCACACTACGAAGCAAGGAAGGAATTAAAAAATTAAGAAAAAAATGCTCAGACAAATCTAAATCATAATTAAATGATTTTAATCGTATTATCGTAGTAGCACCACTTTTTTAAATAAAATTTAAACAATAATTAAACTGGAACTATTAACAAAGAATCAGACTGGCTATTAATGAAACACAAACAACACTAGCATACATAATTCCTAACATAATACAAAAGAACTCACCAAGCATATTAAATCCGTTGATTCCAAAGAGAGCAGCGTCCCCCTGTCCACCGGGGAACACATAGAGCGTGGGGTGACTGAATCGGATGTTGCCTACCACGTCACTGGGGACCAGTAGCTGTTCCAGACTAGCTGGAACTATGTACGGTTCCAGGTAGGCTGGAATTAGTAGAAGAATGTTTTAGTAAATGGTAGATCCCTATTATTTTACTTGATCTGTGAATTGTGCCAAATAAGGTAGTTAATTTTTAATAATTTTTTTAACCTCAACTGTGCTGTGTACATACAATTTTGGTTGGCATTTTACCGCAACATGTGATTAAATCCATACTAATATTATAATTAAATGCGAAAGTAACTCTGTCTGTCTGTCTGTTACTCAATCACACCTAAACTACTGACCCAATTTGCATGAAATTTGGTATGGAGAATTTAACATCAGGAGAATCCGGGGGCAAAGAAAAATACATGAATATTGTTTTCAATAAAAATGATGATGATGATATTGTTCATGAAATTAATAATAATTCCATAATTCCAGGGCACTGGTGAAAGCGCCCAACGACCAGGCGAGTTTATACGTTCGCTAGTTATGCAGATACTGAGCCATTCTGCGCACGCGCGGCCTGTGGATAGAGAGCATAGCGTACGGGATGTGGGTGGGAATAGGTGGGTGGTTTACTTTAATCAGTCGTAAAAATTTCCAATTTTACGAAGATTAGAAAAATGATTTTAACAATAGTTAGGGAAATTTCGATTGACAGAAAAATTACGATAAGTCAGGAAAAATTTCTATAAGTCAGGAAAATTTCCATACTTAAGTCGGGAAAATTTCTATAAGCTGGAAAATTTCCATAAGGAAGGAAAATTTCTATACGCCAGGAAAAGTTCTATAAACAAGGAAAATTTCCATAAGAAAGGAAAATTTCCATAAGTCCGGAAAATTTCTATAAGCCAGGAAAATTTCCATAAGTCCGGAAAATTTCTATACGTCAGGAAAAATTCCATGAGAAATGGAAATTTAAGACAGTAAAATTACCATAAGCCAGGAAAATTTCCACGAGTCGGGAAAATTTCGATAAGCCAGGAAAATTTCTATACGTCAGGGAAAATTCCATGACAAAGGAAAATTTAAGACAGGAAAATTTCCATAAGCCAGGAAAATTTCTATAAGCCAGCAAAATTTCTATATGCCAGGAAAATTTCTATATGCCAGGAAAAATCGTCAGGAAAATTTGTATAAGTCAAAAAAATTATATACGCCAGGAAAATTTCTATACGCCAGGAAAATTTCTATATGCCAGGAAAATTTCTATAGGCCAGGAAAATTTCTATATGCCAGGAAAATTTCTATACGCGAGGAAAATGTCTTTACGTCAGGAAATATTCTATAAGCCAGGACAATTTCTATACGTGAGGAAAATTTTTATAAGTCAGGAAAAATCCATAAGTCGGGAAAATTTCGATAAGACAGGAAAATTTCTCTGTGGGGAAAATTTATATAAGTCAGGAAAATTTCGATAAGTCAATAAAAAATAATATTATAAATAAATTATGATAAATACGTATTTAAGGCGATAGAAACGATTCAACTATAAATAATTTATATTTAAACATGGTATGCATAATAAATAACCTTATATTTTTACTACTAATTAATACAACGGTTCCGTGAGATGGGAGAGGATACGGAAGATTGCTCTAAACCGTTGTTAGGCGATTGTGAAGGTAATATTAAATATTTATTTAAATACCTATTTGATTTGATAGATAAATTAAAAAATTTAATCAGAGAGATAGTGTAAAAAGCAGTTTTAATCCTACTAATATTATAAATGCGAAAGTTTGTGAGGATGTGTGTGTGTGTGTGTGTGTGTGTGTGTGTTTGTTACTCTTTCACGCAAATACTACTGAACCGATTACAATGAAATTTAGCACACATATAGAAGGTAACTTGGTTGGTTACACATAGGGTAGGTTTTATCCCGGAAATCCCACGGGAACGGGAACTATGCGGGTTTTCCTTTGAAAACGCGGGCGAAGCCGCGGGCGGAAATCTAGTTTGTGTATAATTAGTCAAAATTGTCAGCTGTGGTGTGTACCTTTTTAAATAAATAATTAATAAAAACATAAATTTATTTATTTGAATTATTTCAGATAATTGCAATATCCATACTTATATGTAATTGTTAGTTTATTTTTACCTTAAAACTATGTTCATATTTTAATTACATAATTAATTATTAACAATACTATTTTAAATTACAATCTATTAGGCAATGATCTTGTTCACCTTTAACAAATATTATATTAAGAAATTAGAATAGCGATTATGATTAGCATACGGATTGGGATTTAGTTGTAGACTATAATTATTGTAGTCATAAAATAAATGCAAGGAAAAAAAATTTTATGTTAGTGAATTTTCTATTTAAAAACATTTTGATTGCACTTATTGGATCGCTTTAGCCTTTGCTGTGAACCAATAAACGTATTATCTCGAGAAAATTTCTAATTTCATTAAAACTAATCAGAAAAATATTAATTTACTAGCTTTCCGCCCGCGGCTTCGCCCGCGTTTTCAAAGAAAAACCCGTTCCCGTAGGATTTCCGGGATAAAACCTATCCTATGTCCTTTCTCGGGTATCAAAATATCTCTATACCAAATTTCATGCAAATTGGTTCAGTAGTTAAGGCGTGATTGAGTAACAGACAGACAGACAGAGTTACTTTCGCATTTATAATATTATTAAGTATGGATCCGCACATGTAATAAAATATTTATAAACCAAATATCTTATTATTGTACTTTTAAAATGAAGCAAATCATCATTTCGAAACTCAATGTAATAAGAAACACATTTGATCACAGCTTTTTATAAGTAAAAACAAAACATATCTATACAATTCTTATCTATAAGATATATCAATACTGCATTTCCCCTACAGCCTGTAATTCACTTTAGTGCATCCGTAGTATAAGTAGAGCGGAAACAGCTAGGTCACTGGTTTCAGACTACATTCAGGACGGCTAGATTTAGGTCAATTCTGAGTCCTAACGAACCTTTCAGCTTTTAACGTGATTTGTACGATCTCGTGTGTATCTTGAGTTTGTTATCGAGACTAAAATGTTTGTATGTGATATCGAAATATCCTAGCTGTATGCTGTTTGATTCTTAACAGTAAATGATTTTATTTAAAGTAAGGTATTTCATCTAAATGTAGTGATGACTTTTATGGTATCACATTTAGGGCTGATTTTTCAATCCTTGGTTAAAACTTATTCGTCGAATAATGTATAAAACTACCATTTTAAAAATGTATTCTAATGGCCCGTATTTGACAGTTTACGTGACATTTTAATATTATCGTGTAATACTTTATTGGACGGGTAAGTTTTATCTAAGCATTGAAAAATCGGCGATAGAGCATTTTACACAAAAACCAAAAAAGTTATTGTTAAGCTTTCAAGCATAAATACATATCAATAGAAAGAAATTAGAGACAAACATATTACATACATTAATGTAAAGCCAACCATCGATGTCTCATGTCGTTATAACACCGAAACAATAATGTGATAATTTGCGAATTATTCAAAGGCAGTCCAATTATCTCAGATGAGATTTAATGGGTACTTGTGTGGTTTACGTTAAATGTTACGACTTAAGACATAGTCTACGGCGTTACGATTTATATGGAAAATCTGTCTGTAGATATATACATTATACAATTTAAGTGGATGCCGATCAATTTTATTTATCGTCAGAAGTATAAGATTTCTTAACATACAAGAAAATATAACTAAAAATAATTTAACGAATTTAACATACAATTAGATTTATTGTAAGGCGTAATTATATTCATAGACCAACATATTCGTTGCAATGAAAGCAAAATTGCAAAAGAATTCGTATTTGGAATGGCTCTATCACTAACAAAATCCATGACGATAAATCTAGTAGTTAGAATTAAATAGAGTTACTCCTATAATACACTAATAAAGTTTCAACCTGGTATATGGAAATTTCCAAAACCAAGTTTCCATACAGTTTACACTGAAGCGAGACGTGAACAATGGAAATGTTCAACATTCGTAACTTCGTCTCGTTAGTGTAACTTGTCACAATTTGCGAAACTTCGCCAAATTATTCGTAGAATTTGTAACACTGATTTGAATACCCAATTACATTGACATTGTCTAATTTGACAGAGGGTGTAATATGACATGTTATTAAGTGTCCACACATAGCGAGCAGCCTCGCGAGGAAATCAGCTGCGAAAATGCGTATCTACCTACTTTTTTGTCATTTTCCTCGGACAAGATACTCGTCTACACTGACTGAGCTGCTTCGCGCAGCAATTGCTTCGCGAGGCTACTAGCTCTTTGTGAACCGCCTTTTTGCGGACTTTGTCTAATTGTGTGACGAGAGCCGGGCTTAATGTGATAAAGAGATGTTATGTTCATATAGAGCTGCTTCGCACAGCAATTGTTTCGCGAGGCTGCTCGCTCTGTGTGAACTGCCTTATGTCTAATTGTGTGACAGACGGTGTGACATGTTATTGGAATTTAATTAGGAATTAGGTGTGACATATGTTTTGTTACCGCTGTAATTAAATGCGGGTGAAGTTAATGAAACATGTGTTGTTTGCTTAGAATTCGGTTAATGTGACAGACAATACGATTTTAGTGTATTAATTTTTTATTACTACAATTTAAAGATTGTAGTTTCTATAAAATGTCTAATACAATTATTATATTCCGATATGGTATCGACGTATTTTACCAAATGAGTATAATTTTATTTGACAGATGAATAATTTTAATTACTGTTGTCTTTCATAACCAAAAGGTCAAATATATACGACAAGAACTTAAAACGACTTAGCTATCTAGAAATGCTAGATAATGTCAATCAACCACCTATTCACTAATCTTCTAGAATCTAGACTATTCTAAGACCTAACATATGCTAGAATTAATTATTCATTATAAGGAACAAGAGGCATGATTAGCTCTCGAGCCTCGAGACATAACTTTGTCGCAAATTGTGATATTCATATGCAAATGTTCTGCATTGTGAAACTTAATGTGTGTATATTTATAATTCATTTCGATTGTAGGATATAAATGTAGTGATATTAATAGTGGGGGATGGTTTTAGGCTATATGTATAGGTAGAGGACATTATTTATAGAACGCTGTGTCCGACGACGCTGCTTCGAAGTCCCTTTACAATATCTCCCTTACAATACCTATGTCTTGTCCTTTATTGGCGTTGCTTATATTATTGCTGTAGTCATTTTCACCTAATATAACTTTCCGAAAATGGCTTGCGAGCGAGCAACTTTTGTTGTTCTAATTTGAACTTGCGCTTAGCACTTTGCGAGCTCGAGTCGATGTCCGTGGGGTTGACACGGATGGCGCAAAGCAATAGTTGCATCTATAAAAGAAGGGAGGGTTTTTTTGTGCTTTGCTGTTCCAAATTTCTACCTAATTACTTACCGATAAAGTCCTTGATGGGTTGCGAGCCCGAGTCGATAATGTTCGTGGGGTAGACACATAGCGCAGTACAAAATTGCGTGTTGTTTGAAAAATTGCAAAAAGTGTGGGGGGCTGTTTTGTGGACTCAAAATTTGACTGGTCAAATTGGAACCTTATCACTCACCGATAAAGTCCTTGATGGGTTGCGAGCCCGAGTCGATAATGTCCGTGGGGTAGACACATATAGCGCAGTACAGAATTGCGTGTTGTTTGAAAAATTGCAAAAAGTGTGGGGGGGGCTGTTTTGTGGACTCAAAATTTGACTGGTCAAATTGGAACCTTATCACTCACCGATAAAGTCCTTGATGGGTTGCGAGCCCGAGTCGATAATGTCCGTGGGGTAGACACATATAGCGCAGTACAGAATTGCGTGTTATTTGAAAAATTGCAAAAAGTGTGGGGGGGGGGGACTGTTTTGTGGATGCAAAATTTGACTAGTCTTTAAACCTTATCACTCACCGATAAAGTCCTTGATGGGCTGCGAGCCCGAGTCGATAATGTCCGTGGGGTAGACACATATAGCGCAGTACAGAATTGCGTGTTATTTGAAAAATTGCAAAAAGTGTGGGGGGGGGACTGTTTTGTGGATGCAAAATTTGACTGGTCAAATTGGAACCTTATCACTCACCGATAAAGTCCTTGATGGGTTGCGAGCCCGAGTCGATAATGTCCGTGGGGTTGACGCGTATGGCGCAGTGCTTGGCGGCCGGGGACTGCGGCAGGCGCGCCCAGTCGCCCGCGGCCGCGCAGTGTATGTCAATGGAGATTGAGTTCTCGTATGCGCGGATTACGCGCTGTACTTCGTTCTCTTGGTACGCGTCTGTGAAGTCGGCTAGCGAGAATGTACCGTCCTGGAAGAGGGAGTATAAATGTGTTAAAGTGATATAGTATAGCGATAAGAACATATTGCAGACTTTAGCCCAAAGATTTGCACACTTTACATAGAGCGTAGTCTCGGGAACACTTTCCGATGTTTAAAATCTATAGCTAAAGTCCTTAATTTCTACCAAATAAATTGTGAAATCTAGCTATCCATGTGTGAACTTGGAAACTATCGATTTAAAGTTATGTGTCTATGTATGCACGAAAATTTGAAAATTATTCCAATTGAAAATTATAAATTTTATCATCCAGAACAAAACTGCCTAAATGTTATAAAACAGGGTTCGTTATAATAAAACTGAATTGCCTTGTAAAATTAAGTTAAATTAATCATTTAAAATTGTGTAAACCAATTACAAAATTTTATTTTAACAGTTAGAAATTAAATCCATGGCCCGTTTATCCTACCGATTTAAAAGCTAAAAACTCCGTAAAAAGTTGTCACTAAAAGCTTACGAGTTGACCCAATGCTCTCATTAGCCCACAATTTATATCTGTATAAAATTTAATTTGGAAGTTTAATTTCCGTTCCGCCTGTTTCACGATATGACAGTTTTAATTAAGCCTCTCTGACATGTTTGGGATATTTAAATCGTGTTAAAATAGTCGGAAAAATTCTTCGTTTATTTGCATATTTTAATTTTGGTTAACATTATCAAATTATTCGAGAATATTATACGTATATATATGATATAGGTATATTATGATCTAAGTTGAAAGTGTTTTACATATAGTCTGATTAGCTTACGAAACCGAATACTCTCACTGAGACTGACTGAGACGTGTTGAACTTTTATTATCAACCTCACTAAAGAAAAGGCTTTTAAAATAGGATAGATTTATAAAAGAAAAATCTTTTAAAATAAGATATGATGTTCAATCGTTATTAATTTGTTTGAATCATAATTCTTATTTCTTAGCTATACTGAATATTTCACTCACAAGTCACATCTTTATAGCAGTATTTAAACTGCACACATAGTTAAGCTGCGTTTCTGAAGCTAAAACTCAATAAGCGTCGTCTCTCAGCTAATTGCTATCTACGTTTCTGTTGGCGTACAATTTAACAGAATTCCTAACAATTTATTAGCTATTCCTCCATTTGCATTTTGTGCATTAATTCCAAGCTATTTAGATGCAAATTTATTCCACATTTGCATCCTTATTGAATTTATAATGGGTTTAAGTTCAATTTGTGGAATTTGGCCATGTTGTGTTCGGATTTTTTGTTTTGTTTAACGACTGCCTAAAATGGAAAGTAATTTCGTTTTTTTTAGGTTTGCGTTTTAAATTCAAACAAAAAATTTAAGTATAAGACTGGAAGTAGATAAAGGGAGATATTGTAGAGATCTTTGTAGAGATATAATATCATTAGAAATGTTACAGTAGTAGTATGTAATTTTTAGTGTTTTGTTGACGTTTGGTAATTAGCTCGTTTATATTTTCTTGAGCATTATATTAAATAATATATTATTGAACAAAGTAACAATGTTTCGTCTGATCTTCAAAATTTGATGACTGTATAAAATAATTTGTCTTGTATCATTTTAATGCAGTCCAGTAAGAAAATTATAAAACCTGCAATATGCTATCCGTACAATTAAAACTTCATGAACTATCACAAGAGAAATGTCAGCTCGGAGCGAATTCAAGTGGTTTTTGTGAAAGCTCCGCGATAAGGACGCTTGAGATAAAGACCTATTGAAAGTAATGGAGGCTGGAGGAGCCATCAAAGGCAGAAATCGCAAGATTTATATTTTTAAGAGAACATTTTCTTGCTGCTTCGACAAAGTTATGATTATGGAATATACGAAGTGGAAACGATTTATTGGTTTTAATGAAGCTTTTTTTTACGTGCTGATTTGCGTTTGTATAGAAAGAAGTGACATTTTTACACGCTTTTTATTAGCTTCACCTGTATGTTTGTTTGTAACCGACTTCTTTGGGCGCAATTTTGACCCACTTTAAAGTGGTAGTGGTCTTACCTGCATGATCCAAGAGCCGTTCCCAGAGAAGGTATAGCCGGCGTGGATCAAGTGTCTATGTCGGGTGAACGAGCTGAGCAGGTTCCTCATACACTGCATCAGCGTGTTCATCTGTGGGTGGATCAGGATCTCCGTCACCAGGTTCTCGGAAGCGTACTGGATGAGACGCTCGCCTGGGGACGAAATGTGCCATTATTGTAGGAAGAATTGTAAATTACATAAGCAGTTGTACTTCGTTTTGATGCTCCTTGATAGAAATTCATTGGTTTAGATTTTTAAATAAAACTTTATTCAATATAAATGATATACTAATGATTCAGGGAGACCATTTCATCCTTTGATAGCCCTGCTATCTTTGAATCATGCTTTTGTTAAATCATGGCGGGAAAAAGCTGGTGGTCCGTTGATGGTAAGCCACACTACTGCGCGGCGTTACGGCTGTAGGTAGTCCTATCCTATGTTCCCATTGTCGATTGTAGTAAAGGAAAAGTGGATATTTCTTCACTTTAATAATTTTAACTGTACTGCTTATAATATTACTTTCTAGCGCAGTAGATATCTAATAAATGGTAAGATTTGAAACCTAATAATAATAAATAAAATAAGTTTAAAAAAAATAAAACATTGCCATGAAGACACGTATCCTGTTACCCTATATAAGAACAGTAAATCACTTTCCCTCCACAAAAAGTAAAAGAAGAAAAGCGTAAAAGAAATAAGACATTAATCCTAATTCGGCCAATAAACCGAGACCATTACCCCTGACCTTGTCACGTAACAGAGAATAATGTTCACACCCTTCGGCTATCATCCCTTTCCCTTTGTTCGGATTTATGTTGAGTTTTCACCTTAGTTACTTCAAATAAGTATTTTATGTTAGAGATACGCTTTTTTTCCGAGAATTTAAGCGTCTCTTCTTCCAAAAAAGAAACAGTTTATTTTGAGATATTTTTTATTATTTTCAATTATCATTACTATGCTTCAATTCTCATAATTTTTATTATCGAGTATTATACCTAAAAACTTTACTATACTCAATATAGACGCAGTTTTCCGCGTCCGTCTGTTTTCGATTATAGCTACTGAAAATAATCGTAGTTTATATGAAGAGAACGATTTCAAATAAATAAATAATAAAGTAAATTCTTTATTAAAAATAACACAGGACAAGCCATACTTGCAATATTCAGCTAACTACCTACGTCGAAAGTTTTCATGACTAAAACCTGAATATGTACTTTACTGAAATTCAGCGTTGAAATGAAGTTATTTCACACGGCAGATATTTGCGGACAAAATAATTAGGACAGACGTTTCAACAAATTGAGTATAAATGTGGAATTCGACAAATCTCCGCAATGCACCACGACTGCTTTAGGATTCACAGACGCTTTATGTATTGTCAGCTTTTAATGTATGTATTTAGTTAGTGGTTTGTTGTATTTAAGCTTTGTAGTTTATTTTATTGAATTTGTAGTCTAAATTGTGTTATTAATAAGAATCGGAAATTCTGGCACAATATAATGAGCCGAAATAAGATTTTTATTTGATAGTATCGTTTAAGAGTCAAACAATATTAAGCTAATAATCCAATATTGTATCTTTTAATTTTGTATATTTAACACAAAAGAAAAGTACCTAGATAACAATTGCAAAACCGGGTCAAAAATAAAATTCTTGTCGAATATACATTTAAGACGATACACAAAAAAAAATCCACTGCTTGGCGGGCGGAGTCTAATAGCTCGCTATCGCGAACGCGGGTGTGCGCGAAGTCATTCTTGCAAACTCGCCGCGCTGCCGCTGGCTGACTCGGGACAAACATGTATGGAGTCGTCATACAGTTATAATATTGTTATACATTTATTCAATTGTTGATTTATTGGTTTTATTTTCTTGCTTATAAACAAATAATCTTCTTTCCAACAACTACTTAGACATTATTAATAATTATTATTATTTCGTAATGTTTACTTTATTACAAAATAATACAGGTTATAAATAATCTTTAAAATAACAAAAAATATTGTTACTCTGAAAAAATGAAATGGTAATCAATAACGCGGACTACTGAATTGATTTAGATAGAATTTGATGCTGACGTAGATATTACATCATGCCCAGAAATGAAAGGTACTATTTCTGAAAGAAGTTATAAACCCTAATTCTTCTCAGTCAAAGTCAAGAGTGGAAGATATCACTAATACAGTAAAACTGATGCGAAACTTTGGATGTTAATTTGTATATTTTTTTGTTAGTTGTTACTTAATCACGTCAAGACTACATTACCAATTTTGATAAAATATAGCTAATTGCCTGGATTTACACATAGGATACTTTTTATCCGAACTGAACACTTCTGTGGGATAAAACAGGATTCACGATATAACCTAATTCCAAGCGGGCAAAGCCGCGGTCGGAATGATATTTTTTTAAATAGAAAAATTGTTTAAAAAAAAAATACAAAATATATTGACGCATGTATTTATTTTTTGCACTCTATTATAATTGTAATTATTCATTACAAATAATCAAAATAAAATAGCCAGAACAAAGTTAGGCCCTGGTAGGGTAGGTAGGCAGGTACAGCAATGTGAGACGAACACTGGCTTATTTATACCAATAATAATGTTTTATAAACATTAAATTAAGTTTACAACAAAAATACATAATATTAGCTAATGTGAAAACGAATCAACCAATCATCCCACAACAATGAAATGTGCACACAAATATTCATCCAAATCGGTTCATGTGATTAGGAGGAGTGACTGCAGCGCCATCTTCCGGGCCCAATTGTGTTTCCAGATCACCCAGGAACTCAATTTAATATACTTACACAAAATTTTTCGAAATTAAAACTCACATTACTATTATAGACTAGAGTAGATAATTTTTGAAACAAAAAAAAATCGCAGTCGGATGAAACCCATTAGAAAAGGAGGGGAATATGATAAAAATGTAAGGAAAAATAAATTACGGTCAATCCGAGTTCGGGAAGCGGGAGGGCGGAGCTTTTAAGAGAAAAAAATGGTTTCTCTCGATTTCCGACAAAACTACAAGTCCTATAGAAAAAAGTTCAATGGCAAAGTTGTAGGTAATTAAAAGTTCTACAACTTTTGTATTCACAATTTTTTCACATAACCTAAAAATTTAGGTGAAAAATTCAAAATACCAAGTTTTTGGTCTTTTACTTCTATCTACTTCAAAATTTATTTTTTTTCTACGAAATTTGGTGGAAACTTACTTTATTATGTCCCAAATACACTGTAATTTATTTGATTGAAAATATTTATTTTTTCGCCTTATTTTGAATTAATACCAAAAAAACAACCTAATTTTCAATCGAAAAGTCACCCGTCAAAATATCAGCTTTTTTCAAAAACTTGGGGTGCCTTTTATTCATTGAAATCTCTACTTTCATATGGTGTAAAAAAAATAAGAAGTGTGCCTGATTTAGTAAAAGCTCATTATCACACTGTTTGTATGCATTTCCTGAGAACATTTACTATGGTGGTGTTTATTTTTTTTACACCATATAAAAGTAGAGATTTCAATGAATAAAAGGCACCCCAAGTTTTTGAAAAAAGCTGATATTTTGACGGGTGACTTTTCGATTGAAAATTAGGTTGTTTTTTTGGTATTAATCTATACATATAATAAAATCGTAGGAAAGTCAAAACTGTACATTGAATATTTTTTTAAAAGAATACATAATCCATGATCTATAATCGATATAGAAGCCAAAAACATAGTTTTTAGAATTTTTGTCTGTTTGTCTGTTTGTCTGTTTGTCTGTTTGTCTGTATGTTTGTCCAGGCTAATCTCGAAAAGTACTGCATAGATTGACTTCAAATTTTGCATGAATATTACTAACAGGTCGGGTGAGGCTTTTTTAAACATATTATCATGCTATCACCTCCGGGGGAGGAGCTGTGAACCTTTTTTTTTCTTACGTATTCCGTGAATTACGACAGCGTACAATCTAAAGACTCATGTTTAAATGTTGGTTTCGGGTAAGCCATGCTATTATCTAGCTTTACACAATAAAAACTATGTCATTTACGTAATTTGGGCAGAGAATCAGTTTAATGAATTTATTAGTATACAAATTTGAAACAGCGCCATCTATGAGATTTCGTAAAAATCAAATCAATTTACATGATAACACTACTGAACACAATGTTAAAAATTAATAATTTAAATATAATTATGTTATTTATTTATTTATCTCTTTAACGCATATCTTCCCTTACCTATAAGGTGCGCTTATAATTCGTGTGAATATACTACATTTTTAAAAGTGAGGGTAGATGTTTATTATTTTAAGTCAAACTAGACACCATTACAGTTAATCTAATATTGATTGTGTTCATTGGTTACATTTTTAAAAATCTTCGTGTTTTAAAAATTCGATAACGAGGCGGGACTCGAACCAGCATTCTTTAGTGGTAGAAAATTTCTATTCTTTATAAATTTATTGTTTATGAATTTATATTTATAAACAATAATACAAAAAGGTTAGTTCGTTGATAATTATTATTCCTTCATCATTTACATGTTGTAAGTAAAAATATACTTTGACTGTTAATACTTTTGTTCAGTATTTACCTATATGATTATTGCTTGGTAATTAATATATTTTCATGTCGTATACCTAATTAAAAACATAAGTTTGATGTGAAACTAGCTGGATTTATTTTTACACACTCACAGTCTTATATTTTGTGTTAATGTTAAAATAGTATTAATAGTGTAAATCATAATATTTTTTCACAATTAAAAATATTTCTTTTTTTGATGGTGTTGGCATCGAATTAAACCGCGCTGTCGTTTCGTTCACAAAAAGTGAAGTTATGAGGACCGAATATGTAGCCGCCTCAACTTACGGAAACGAGAGTAACCTGCGTTGTCTGTTAGTTATTGTATAGTCGAATTTAACGTTACATGGAAATTGGCATCTAATTATATGTATAATACTTATATTAAATCTGTAGAGGTCAATTCTGTACATGAAATATATTTCCTAAATAACTATCACGAGGTGATTAGGGATCGACACTGACGCCAAAAATTTTTGTCCGTCTGTCTGTCTGTATAACCGTTATAGAAACAAAAACTACTCGACGGATTTAAACGAAACTTGGTACAATTATTTTTCATATTCTTGAGCAGAGCAGTAACTCCATTTTAAGCTTTCGTCGCGTGTGCAACCTCAAGGGTTAAAGCTACACAGAAATCAAGTATGAAAGAAATGTTCTCCATATTATATAAAAAATATCTCCCGACATCATAATTAATGTCTATCTTTTATGGTTGAGCTTAGGAGTTCAAAGCTTTCTGATTATATTTGTCTACTAGCTGTGCCCGCGACTTCGTCCGCGTGGAATAGTGACTATGGGACCTATGACCATGGGCTCAGGGTGGGGCAACAATAATTGTTTTTATTTTCATGCTTCCACTCCCACGCCCACTCCCAGGCCCATGCCAACGCCCACGCCCACTCCCCTTCACAATTGGTACCTACCAGATCAAAGCCAGGGTAAGCGCCCCACCCAGCCCCACCGTGGCTACGCCCATGCTGAATTACTACTTAACATACAATTATTGAGTAAATACGTACTACCATAAATAATTAAAAGAATTGTTATTAAAATTTCTTACTAAACTGAGCTAAAAAACTTACGTACCAACTTATTAAAGAAAATCAAGAAATGAAATGCCTAACCTATACCAAATAGTTACTACATAATATTGTAATTAAAAATTATGATTAGTATGTAATATCGAAAATAAAAAAAGAAATGCCTAACTAATTCTACGTAAAATTTCTTTTAAATTATGTCATATTATTTTTTAGGAACCAGGGGGGGAGAGGAGCAAATTCTATTTCCTTCCTTTCTTAAATGGATGTTTTTAATAATGTATGGTGTAGCCACTGATCAGCTTAATCGATACTCAATTTTTATCAAATCCAGCAACAAATCCAAATTAGATGTTTCCTGTCTCACGCACGTAACTAAAGGCTGAAGAGAGAGAGAGGGAGTACGTAACTTAACCGTTTAGACGAAGAAAAGTGTATAGAAAAAGGAATAAATAATTTCATAAACTTCCCAACGATCTTTAAAAATAAATTATTATATCATTTTTTTCATTCCCACTTTTACCCCTATGTAGGTATAATAAGTGGATGAACCGATTTCGATACAATTTATCTAAGAACCAGCGTCGGAAAATATGCTGCCTAACAAAAAAAAGCCGCATCTAATTCGGTTTACCTGTTAGCCAGCTACGGTGCCATAGACAGACACACACACACAAACAGAAATACATAGCAGTCAAACACATAACACCCGTCTTTTTGCGTCGGGGGTTAAAAATATAATACGACATAATTTAAAGGACATTTTGTGTGGAAAATTTACCTATTAGAAGTAACCATAATGTTAATTTGACCCCGCCCCGCCTACTACCTCAGCTTACCCCCAAACCCTTGGGGAATTTTGATATGATCATCTGGACATGTAAAGGAATAACTGTAGCGTATAACAGATAAATTACGTTTTATCGTACACTGTACAGTGTACAATAGAATGCCTTAGCAAATGTTCGCCGTGATTACTTATAAATTGTCATAACTTTTTTATTTATGAACCGATTGACATGAAATAAACACTAACTGTTAAATGAAGATTACCACAATACATTAGTGAAAACCGCATCTAAATCGGATAAGCCGTTTCTGAGATTAGCGTGCACAAACATACAGACAAACAGACAAAAAAAATGTTAACTACAGTTTTGGGTTCAAGATCGATTTAATAATAACACCTGCTAATTTTTTTCTACATATTTTCATTGTACAGACATCGCTTTTCCACAATTTTATTATATGTATTGATGATGATGATGATTGATGATTATAACACTCTCAGTCCGTTTTAACTTAATTTTTATTTACTCGCATCAGTGCCACCTAAAAAATCTTTATATCGAAATTCGAGCAAAGCTAAGAAAATGAGAAATAAGAGTTCTCAAGGATCGTTAGAGGTAAGAGGCTTACTATTGACCGAAAACAACATATTGTGTTATGCCGAGAACCTGAAACCGCTTCACAACGAGAATTGCGGCTCACAGCTGACCGCGAACGGCATGTACTATCCTGTGAGACCGAAACCTTCACTGAGAGGGTATAACGTCTCACAGCTGATCGCAAATGGCATATTTTATCTCGATAATCTGAAACTTTTACTCAATATGAAGACCGATTGACAAATGATAGGGTGCACCATAATATTATTCGATCTCTTGAAGATGAACATGAGCATAAGCAATGACTAGAGTAGGGACGCGAATATTACCATTATTTAAGACAAGATTATTTGAGACAAGTACGATTAATAAGTTTGTTTAATGAAAGATTAAGAATTGAAACTATTTGGTCTCTTGAAACGGACGAATAGCGAGAGGCCCGTCTTACTGTAGACAGATTTCGACAGTCTTAATGACTTAAGAGGTAAACATAGAAGATCAATCTACGAATTCGGTGGTGTGGTCCGACAAATATAAAAGTGGGTTGGCTTATAACCTCACAATTGATTACAGATCATCTTCTGTATAGGCGATATTAACGTAGTATGTTCTTTTTGTAATGCTTTAAAGAGGAGTAAGGAGTCGGCTTTCGTTTGAAGATACACCAGAACCTTTGAAATCACTACTTTTAGAGGAACATGTGCAATCTAAACAGTTCTTAGACAATATTCGCTCTTATAGTAGTGCGTTTTAAATTATCCTTTGGTGCTCAACAATTATCAGAGGATCCTTTCATGCTTACTTTTAAGATACAAGGTCAAGTTTATCATTTGATAGGATCCCTTTTGCTTGAAGGCCAACCTAAGTTTCTTCAAATATATTTTGTATTCGACTACAACGAATAGTCGAATACAAGAAATCAATATTTCTCGAATTTAAAATATTACAATTTTTCCTACAGTAGGGCGACGAATGTATTTTCGCATAGTAACGGAGGGGAACTCGCGGGGGGTCAAGTGACGCGGGCCACGTACCACAAACATGCTTAGTTTGTTGTACCGAGCGCGAAAGAAAGTCATCGTGTTTTTAGTAAAATTACTATGTAAACTAACGTAATTTAATACTTAGGTACATATTATATAATGATGCGCTCAAACTGTTAATCTACATTTAATTTAGATTATTATTTGAATTCCTAAGTAATGTAGAATTTAAATCAAATTCACTCATGTTTTCCTCAGATTTTCGATGTCCTCCGATTTTAAGATTTTCTTATCAGAGTATTCAATTTTAATGTAGTTTATTTTTATAAGAGACAATTAAGAACATTCAAAAATAAAGTGTCACGTATTTTTTTTAAACGACGAATGACGAAAAACGACGTAATCGCGGACGAAGTCGCGGGCAACAGCTAGTTCAAAATAAGGCGAAAAAATAAATATTTTCAATCAAATAAATTACAGTGTATTTGGGACATAATAAAGTAAGTTTCCACCAAATTTCGTAGAAAAAAAATAAATTTTGAAGTAGATAGAAATAAAAGACCAAAAACTTGGTTTTTTGAATTTTTCACCTAAATTTTTAGGTTATGTGAAAAAATTGTGAATACAAAAGTTGTAGAACTTTTAATTACCTACAACTTTGCCATTGAACTTTTTTCTATAGGACTTGTAGTTTTATCGGAAATCGAGAGAAACCATTTTTTTCTCTTAAAAGCTCCCCTCTCCCGCTTCCCGAACTCGGATTGACCGTAATTTATTTTTCCTTACATTTTTATCATATTCCCCTCCTTTTCTAATGGGTTTCATCCGACTGCGATTTTTTTATCTTTTCATTATTTTCAAAGGCTTCTACCCCAGTCTATGAATATAAACCTGTTTTAGTACTAAGCAATTTCCCGCACAGGTGTAGTAAGTATAAATGAAATAAATATCAACATCAAATTCTTTAAACAACATACTTATCTACCACCTACTAAGAAATGTAATTCTTGAAATTTTTTCGTATTTTTTTTAAATATAATACTACTCCAATGAGCTCCTGTTCCATATCACGTCCGCCATACTTCCACTAAGTTCACCATGATTTTTTATTTCTTTGCACTTTGTTGCTTTTTGCTAAAAATGGAATCATGCGATAAAACCAGTAGAACGTTGATAACATACATTTTTGACTGAATAAAGGTACTTACGAAGGAGTGGGTTCACATTGTGAACAATCAGTGGGTTTATTTTCCTTCTGGATTCCGGATTTCTGAAAAGATTATCTATGCTATAAATGAAAAAAATCTTACACATTCGTTATGTACTTAAAACAGGGGTACATATCAAACATCGTCTATAATACAAGTATGTATCATCAAATTTAAAATAAAACCAACTTCTTCATTAATTTGTTCCAATTGTAAGCATTCTTTTTTCTCCAACCTTTATGTTTCTTCTTCTTATTTTCTTTATTGTCCCCATTTTGTCTTATCGTGTTGTCACCCTTTTTTACGATTGCGCGAGCGACACAAGTTCCCCGTGTGACGGCCGTAGCGGGAATGACTCGTGCAGCGATCGGGGTAGGAAGGTACAGGGCGGCTCTCGCTATATTGGCTGGTCGCGCGCTAATTTCAAGTATTTCTTGTTTATTTCAAAACCATCGCATATTTCAAAATTCTAAATCGGTAGACGTATAGGTTGTATATTTTATAGTTAATATCCAAAAAGTCGTAACTTTACGTTTGTTATTTTGAAGATGCCAGAGATTATAAAAAAATAACAATGAGAACTTTGTATTTTTTTTCTATCGAGAAAATATCATGGAATCATGTTTCTAAAACGGTAGACGTATTGTGTTACTATTGAACTTTCTTGTCAAGAATTTTCATCACGACAACTTTAATAATATAAAAATTACGAAGGTTTGAAAAGGGCCGTAAATGTTAGAAAAATTAATTCATCACCTTAACGTCTTGCAGTGGACGTCCTGAAAGGCTGGAATGATGATGATGTTGACGATATATAATTGATCCATTGAAATGTTACATTTTTTAGGCCTGACCTTGAGTTTTTTAGAGGACGCAATTTTATTTTTTTGATGTGTAGGGGGGGTCAGTGTGAAGCTAAAACCAAGTTTGTGGGGTCGCCACCCTTGTCCCATGGCCGCCATCTTGAAAATAGCGGTTGAAATGGTTTTAACGATATATCTCTTTAACTATTTATCTGATAATAAAACAATTTTAACATTATTTGTTGCAAATCAAATTCTCTACAACTTTGATTCAGTAAATTTTTGTCGTAGAACTATAAATAAAAAAGTTATCAGCGAAAATGTTCAGAAATTAGAGCTATTTATATTTTTCAATAAAACTTTTTTTTATCATTTTACGAAGAAATGATATAAGACTATTTTTGTAGATTGTTTTTCGAGGAACAACTTTTATATACAACATTTTTTCATTACGTCAATAGCTAAGGTTTTACAGCGCTCAGAAGTGAGTACTATTTTTCAGTAGTAACTCTTTTCCCAGACTCCACAACATGTGTGCTTCCATGCACACTGCAGAACATTTCAGCCCTGCTTTTCGACGTAAAAAAAAACGCACTTCCAGACTCTACCTCCTGGGTTGTGGGGAAAAGATTCAATAATTAATTATTAATAATATTGTAAAATTAATTATTAAAAATATTATTATAACAAAAATAAAATAATTACTGGTGACAAATTATTATTAGTACACACATAATATGATCGTATTCTGTATAGTAAAGAGTACTTAAAATAGTACTCATTTCGGATGGCTGTAAAACCTTAGCTATTTACTTAATGAAAAAATGTTGTAAATAAAAGTTGTTCTACAAAAAACAATCTACAAAAATGGTCTGATATAATTTCTTCGTAAACTTATAAAAAAAAAGTTTTATTGAAAAATATAAACATCTCTAATTTCTGAACATTTTCGCTTATAACTTTTTTGTTTATAGTTCTACGACAAAAAGTTACTGAACCTGAGTTGTAGAGAATTTAATTTGCAACGAATAATGTTAACATTGTTTTATTATCAGATAAATAGTTTAAGTGATATATCGTAAAAACCATTTCAACCGCTATTTTCAAGATGGCGGCCGTGGGACAAGGGTGGCGACCCCACAAACTTGGTGATAGCTTCACACTGACCCCCCCTACACATCAAAAAAATAAAATTGCGTCCTCTAAAAAATGCGACCCCAAATGTAACTTTTCAATGGACCAAATTCTCTTTGTAAATTCTAATTATAGAAAGTTACACGTTTAAAGTATCGTAAAGAAAGAAATCTCCTTTAATTATAAACAACTTTGACAGCCTTACGTCGCAAAGGCTTCAAACATTTTCAGTTAAATCGTGACATTTCGTGAACGTCGAGTGTCGCGGCACACGTAGGTTTGAATTTTTTCCACATTTTTCGTCATCCAGTCTTTGGTAAAGAATTTCATAATATTCGCTGCGCAATTTAAATTTCAACGTTGGTTACTCTCTGGATTTAGAGTTAAAAGTGTGAAACATATTCTTTCATGTTTAATTTTTTAGTAACGTTATTATAAATAAGTAGAAATCTGTTAGAATTCTGACACAGTATTGTGAATTGTACAAAAATGTTTAATTTATATACTTACAACTAAAGGCGTATAATCTCTAAGACGTTTATCTCCCAAAAAATGTAACATTTTTTCTTACCTGTTTATCGTAATATTTCCAGCTGGTTTTTTTCCAAAAAATTAAGCGGATTTATCGTCTAAAGTGTAGAGAATATTGAACAAAAGAGCCATTCATCTTACATAACTGGAGCGTTGAGATAAATTTCAAGCTCACTGAACTAGTCTGAGATATTTCGTGAATACCTAAAATAAATTCTGTTTATCTTGCCTTGTTTATACGGAGGGATGGTAATGCAAATAGAATTGTTTAGTACCTACTATATATTTACTGTTATACTGGATAATTATAATGTCTGAAATTAATTAGTATACTTTATCGCTTGTCAATAATTATTGTTAAAATGGCGAAGGTTCGTCATTATTTTTTTTTCATATACCCAAAGCTTTGAAGGAAATTTATAAAGCATTTTAAATTGAAAAAAAGTTGAATTGAATTTAGTTCACGAAATGACACGTATTATTTGCTCATTTTTAAATACCTACTTGATTTAAAAAACAATAATACCAATTCGTAAATTAAGTAGTTAAGTACGAATTGTATCGGTCTAAAACGCACAACATAAAATTATATATAGCTGTTTGGTCCCTTAATGTTTAAGAGTAGTTTAATCCATTTTTCGTACTAAGAAAATGAGGATAATCCGATTTTCCCGAGTAACTTGTACATAATTAAGCGATCTCAAGTAAGGTTTTTACCCTTGTAAGTATATTACGAAAACTCTGAGATTTGGGTTCAAAGGGAGAATAATTTTCGTTTGCCTTTATTATGTATTCTAATGAGGTTTTTAGGATTTGGGATTATTACTTAAACGAATTAAAAAGTAAAAAAAAGGTAGAAAATTGTATCGTGATTTTACTGAAAAGATCAATTAATATCAAAGGTAATTCAAACCTCTTCTGATAAGAAAATCGAATAAACACTTCGATTTTTTAACTGCTTGCTATTTGTCGAGTAACTACAGATGTGTCAAATTTAATTATTATGTGTAATATGGATGGATCTATTAATTTTTTTTTGATCAACTTTTATTAATTACGGTTACCTTATAAACTTGTATGCCCCAAACATTTTGAAAATCGAAGAAAACTGATCACATCGGGGGATTTGCAGCCGTGTTGTTTGATTTACATTAGCGAGTTCTTCAAATATTCATAAAATTCTTTAAAATATATTATTAAATACGTATACATACCATATCTGGCTTCCTCCCCCTCGGGTGCCTGCGCCGTGAGGGTAGCCAGTTCCTTCTCCAAGTCGACCTGGTGTTCGCCAGAATCCCATGATAGCAGGCCTGAAACAAAAGTTAATATGTATTCAATGGGTAATGAATCTTGATTGTTAAGCAATAACGTCTCTTTTGCTTTGAACACGAACTTAGAAATAACTCAATGAAATACGCTGTACCGTGTACGTAGATGTTAGTAATGTTTAATTAAACACCAAAGACCCAAAGTGAAGGTTTCATTTTGTAATACCTACGAGTAAATAAAGTGCATTCTGTAAGCTTATTTAAAATAATTAAACGTTTTTGGTGTACCCGAATCGTCACCAAAATAACGTGTTTGAATTGGTTGCGTGTTTCATGTATCTTATTTATTTATTTTAAAATACAAACTATTATTATCTTTTCAATATTCACCGCAAATCTCTCAATACGGTTAATTGATATAAACTCTTTTCAGTTAAAACTAATCGTCCAAATACAAAATATAAACTCAATAAATGGAACGTAATTTGTCACATAATAATATATGTAATACATTCAACATAGAAGTTACCGAAGTCAAACCAATTATTTGAAATACTTTTAACCCACCCATTATTATAATAATAATCAACCCAAGTTTCAGCTTGTAAAACATAAAATGTATGACACAATTGGTCAATCCATTGTACAAGTTATCAAGAAGCTACTTGAGTTCAAACTACGCCTCAAGCTACAATAAATATAGAGTTTTATCGCTCCGGGACAATCTCCGTTATTACATCCTCAAGGGAAGTTGCCATGGCAACGGTGTTCCAGAACATTCTCGTTTATTCCAGGAATATAACGGTTTGAATTGAATTTGAAATTGTTGTTTTGCCATTTTATGGGATTAGGTTAAATGTTAGTATAATCTGTGATTTCAGTAGGTAAGTATAATATCGGTATAATAATAATATTTGTAAAATTTATTGTTTATCTGTGGTAACAAAATATTGTCTCTGTGCAAACTGGCGCCATGTGTGTACTTTCCTTACACTGTAATTAAAGATGTCTGCGCAACCATACCTGTGTTTTATTAATATTTGACTCATTATTTTTCATTCCACAATAAGCCATAAATAAAGGAATAACTTTGTTGTTAGGGAATTCTTACGAATCTTAAATTGGATTATCCTATTAATATTATAAATGTGAAAGTTTGTATGGATGTTTGTTACACTTTCACGCAAAAACTACTGAACCGATTACAATGAATTTTAGCACACATATAGAGAATAACTTGGATTAACACATAGGATAGGTTTTATCCTGGAAATCCCACGGGAACGGGAACTATGCGGGTTTATCTTTGAAAATGCGGGCGAAGCCGCGGGCGGAAAGCTAGTGTATTAATATATTAAGACGGAATAAATAAACCGAATAAACCTGTCTTTTCCTTCAATTAATAATATTTTAGCTGTACTTATTAACGTTATTTATAATATTCAAAAAGGAGAAGGAAAAAATTAGTTCTCTGATTTTTAATTGACATAAAATGTTATCGCTACAATTATTTAAAAAATAGTACGATATTTTAATTTCCACGAAAAATAATTATAAAATAATATTTCTGTAATTTTGACTGTAAAAATAAAATTCTCATTTAAAAGTAATCAAAGTGGATATAATATGAAAAGGCGGTTTTAATGAATAGGTGTTGAGTATTGTGGCGACTGCATTGTAGTAAACTAGGTTAAATGAAAACTGATGAGGGTATCTGGAAAAATTTACTTTATTTGCGGGTAGTTTTAAAAAATATTTTTAATGAAATAATTTGCATGAAATATATTTCGCAAAATAATTGTGTATCTCAAAAATAATTTTTGATGGAATAACGAATGTGTTACGTTTAAGACAAGTGACGTCCGATTTTTACAGTAATTTTTTAAATTGTTCAGTAAAACAAGTTTTTAGAAAACTTGAAAATGAAAGAATAGATTTAAACCTTTGAAAGATTATAAAAAATATTGCAGTCATGCTAATGCTTGAATATCGTCGTTTTTTTTTCGATACTAATGCAGTGCAGAACTGCGCAAAGAGACATTAATTTCTTATCTCCAATTAAGCCTCGATAACAGGCTATGCTTTAATTTATTATACAGCTCTGAAGAGAGTAAAACAATAGCTCTAACACAAGGCCTCCTCGAGCTGAGGTCAGGCAGACGTGCCGGTCCCTCTGTATTATTCAACTTCTACCCTGTACCATGACATCTTAAGCAGTATTATTGCCAGTGGGAGAATGGGACGGCGCTAGACGACCTATATAGCGCTGTCATTGTTCCACGGTGGAAATAATACTGTTTTAAAATAACATGGTACAGGGGCTGGACTCATTACTGTAGATATTCTAGGGCTTGAGAAAGATTTTGAGGGTCGAACGGGTCATGTATTTTTGTTTTGTATCGCTCGTTGAAGTGTGTCTCAATTGTGTAATTGTTTTTGAGTACCGTTTAAAGCTTCATAAAAAGATTTTAGTTTTAGACCGGGAGATACTGACACAAAATTTCGAGTCATTTGTAACAGGATGGCGGTTCTACAGGGGTCTTAGTACGCAATGACAAAAATAAAAATGATGGTGTGAACGCTGGTACCGGTGGGTTAGTCGCGTGGGCGTTAGTCGAACTCGTCGGAAAAATAGCGAAAGTCAAACGATTTGTAACACAAAAATTTTAGAATTTACCGATAGCCCATAAAAAAGAAGTAGGCGGTAGTGTCATGCCATACTTTTCCGGTATGACTTACAGCCCGCCATACCGACGCGAATGTGTTGATTTAAAAAAAACAATTATTCAACCATTTGTACCAAGCTAACTTTTGCACAGGTAACCATCGTCGTGCAGCCATTTACGAAAATCGCCATGCCATACTTTTCGGACGATTCCAAATGGTCGCCATACCGCCGAAAATCTGCAAATTTTTTTTATTTCGCCTATCTTTTTGTACCAGTATTGCATTTGGCTTTTTGGAGAGTATTTGATAAAATGTGACCATTATTATATTTGCCATACTTCTAGTAGGGGGAAAAAGTGCTGTCATACTTGAAAAATAAATTTATTATTAATTTATATAAGTGAAGATTTCCAACACCTAGATCTTTGAAATTTTGTATTTATATTCGTTGATCCTCAAACTTACAGGAGAAATAAGTGCCATACTGTTACAAATCGTTTGACTTTCGCTATTTTCCGATGAGTTCGACTAACGCCCACGCGACTAAGCCGCCGGTACCAGCGTTCACACCATCATTTTTCTTTTTGTCATTGCGTACTAAGAACCCTGTAGAACCGCCATCCTGTTACAAATGACTCGAAATTTTGTGTCAGTATCTCCCGGTCTATTTATATTTAAGTTGATTTTGAGTTCGACGTCTCAAGTTGAGTTGATACATGAGCACTTCATTGGTAGTCTTAACTCAAGCAGATATTGGTAACTTCGAGTAATTTAATTTAGATTAAATTATAAGTATTTAAAGCTCTTGTAAATAAAGCCCACGCCTTTATTTTATTTCACAAAATTAAGCACGTTCCGTTTTATTTTTATTCAAATTATTCAATTGTTATTCAAACAACCATATTGTAGTAGTTGTGCCGTTGTAGAATTATTAATAAACTAGCTGTTGCCCGCGACTTCGTCCGCGATTACGTCGTTTTTCGTCATTCGTCGTTTAAAAAAAATACGTGACACTTTATTTTTGAATGTTCTTAATTGTCTCTTATAAAAATAAACTACATTAAAATTGAATACTCTGATAAGAAAATCTTAAAATCGGAGGACATCGAAAATCTGAGGAAAACATGAGTGAATTTGATTTAAATTCTACATTACTTAGGAATTCAAATAATAATCTAAATTAAATGTAGATTAACAGTTTGAGCGCATCATTATATAATATGTACCTAAGTATTAAATTACGTTAGTTTACATAGTAATTTTACTAAAAACACGATGACTTTCTTTCGCGCTCGGTACAACAAACTAAGCATGTTTGTGGTACGTGGCCCGCGTCACTTGACCCCCCGCGAGTTCCCCTCCGTTACTATGCGAAAATACATTCGTCGCCCTACTGTAGGAAAAATTGTAATATTTTAAATTCGAGAAATATTGATTTCTTGTATTCGACTATTCGTTGTAGTCGAATACAAAATATATTTGAAGAAACTTAGGTTGGCCTTCAGGCAAAAGGGATCCTATCAAATGATAAACTTGACCTTGTATCTTAAAAGTAAGCATGAAAGGATCCTCTGATAATTGTTGAGCACCAAAGGATAATTTAAAACGCACTACTATAAGAGCGAATATTGTCTAAGAACTGTTTAGATTGCACATGTTCCTCTAAAAGTAGTGATTTCAAAGGTTCTGGTGTATCTTCAAACGAAAGCCGACTCCTTACTCCTCTTTAAAGCATTACAAAAAGAACATACTACGTTAATATCGCCTATACAGAAGATGATCTGTAATCAATTGTGAGGTTATAAGCCAACCCACTTTTATATTTGTCGGACCACACCACCGAATTCGTAGATTGATCTTCTATGTTTACCTCTTAAGTCATTAAGACTGTCGAAATCTGTCTACAGTAAGACGGGCCTCTCGCTATTCGTCCGTTTCAAGAGACCAAATAGTTTCAATTCTTAATCTTTCATTAAACAAACTTATTAATCGTACTTGTCTCAAATAATCTTGTCTTAAATAATGGTAATATTCGCGTCCCTACTCTAGTCATTGCTTATGCTCATGTTCATCTTCAAGAGATCGAATAATATTATGGTGCACCCTATCATTTGTCAATCGGTCTTCATATTGAGTAAAAGTTTCAGATTATCGAGATAAAATATGCCATTTGCGATCAGCTGTGAGACGTTATACCCTCTCAGTGAAGGTTTCGGTCTCACAGGATAGTACATGCCGTTCGCGGTCAGCTGTGAGCCGCAATTCTCGTTGTGAAGCGGTTTCAGGTTCTCGGCATAACACAATATGTTGTTTTCGGTCAATAGTAAGCCTCTTACCTCTAACGATCCTTGAGAACTCTTATTTCTCATTTTCTTAGCTTTGCTCGAATTTCGATATAAAGATTTTTTAGGTGGCACTGATGCGAATAAATAAAAATTAAGTTAAAACGGACTGAGAGTGTTATAATCATCAATCATCATCATCATCAATACATATAATAAAATTGTGGAAAAGTGATGTCTGTACAATGAAAATATGTAGAAAAAAATTAGCAGGTGATATTATTAAATCGATCTTGAACCCAAAACTGTAGTTAAAATTTTTTTTGTCTGTTTGTATGTATGTTTGTGCACGCTAATCTCAGAAACGGCTTATCCGATTTAGATGCGGTTTTCACTAATGTATTGTGGTAATCTTCATTTAACAGTTAGTGTTTATTTCATGTCAATCGGTTCATAAATAAAAAAGTTATGACAATTTATAAGTAATCACGGCGAACATTTGCTAAGGCATTCTATTGTACACTGTACAGTGTACGATAAAACGTAATTTATCTGTTATACGCTACAGTTATTCCTTTACATGTCCAGATGATCATATCAAAATTCCCCAAGGGTTTGGGGATAAGCTGAGGTAGTAGGGGGGGCGGGGTCAAATTAACATTATGGTTACTTCTAATAGGTAAATTTTCCACACAAAATGTCCTTTAAATTATGTCGTATTATATTTTTAACCCCCGACGCAAAAAGACGGGTGTTATGTGTTTGACTGCTATGTATTTCTGTGTGTGTGTGTGTGTCTGTCTATGGCACCGTAGCTGGCTAACAGGTAAACCGAATTAGATGCGGCTTTTTTTTGTTAGGCAGCATATTTTCCGACGCTGGTTCTTAGATAAATTGTATCGAAATCGGTTCATCCACTTATTATACCTACATAGGGGTAAAAGTGGGAATGAAAAAAATGATATAATAATTTATTTTTAAAGATCGTTGGGAAGTTTATGAAATTATTTATTCCTTTTTCTATACACTTTTCTTCGTCTAAACGGTTAAGTTACGTGCTCCCTCTCTCTCTCTTCAGCCTTTAGTTACGTGCGTGAGACAGGAAACATCTAATTTGGATTTGTTGCTGGATTTGATAAAAATTGAGTATCGATTAAGCTGATCAGTGGCTACACCATACATTATTAAAAACATCAATTTAAGAAAGGAAGGAAATAGAATTTGCTCCTCTCCCCCCCTGGTTCCTAAAAAATAATATGACATAATTTAAAAGAAATTTTACGTAGAATTAGTTAGGCATTTCTTTTTTGATTTTCGATATTACATACTAACCATGATACTAATCATAATTTTTAATTACAATATTATGTAGTAACTATTTGGTATAGGTTAGGCATTTCATTTCTTGATTTTCTTTAATAATTTGGTACGTAAGTTTTTCAGCTCAGTTTAGTAAGAAATTTTAATAACAATTCTTTTAATTATTTATGGTAGTACGTATTTACTCAATAATTGTATGTTAAGTAGTAATTCAGCATGGGCGTAGCCACGGTGGGGCTGGGTGGGGCGCTTACCCTGGCTTTGATCTGGTAGGTACCAATTGTGAAGGGGAGTGGGCGTGGGCGTTGGCATGGGCCTGGGAGTGGGCGTGGGAGTGGAAGCATGAAAATAAAAACAATTATTGTTGCCCCACCCTGAGCCCATGGTCATAGGTCCCATAGTCACTATTCCACGCGGACGAAGTCGCGGGCACAGCTAGTAGACAAATATAATCAGAAAGCTTTGAACTCCTAAGCTCAACCATAAAAGATAGACATTAATTATGATGTCGGGAGATATTTTTTATATAATATGGAGAACATTTCTTTCATACTTGATTTCTGTGTAGCTTTAACCCTTAAGGTTGCACACGCGACGAAAGCTTAAAATGGAGTTACTGCTCTGCTCACGAATATGAAAAATAATTGTACCAAGTTTCGTTTAAATCCGTCGAGTAGTTTTTGTTTCTATAACGGTTATACAGACAGACAGACGGACAAAAATTTTTGGCGTCAGTGTCGATCCCTAATCACCTCGTGATAGTTATTTAGGAAATATATTTCATGTACAGAATTGACCTCTACAGATTTAATATAAGTATTATACATATAATTAGATGCCAATTTCCATGTAACGTTAAATTCGACTATACATTAACTAACAGACAACGCAGGTTACTCTCGTTTCCGTAAGTTGAGGCGGCTACATATTCGGTCCTCATAACTTCACTTTTTGTGAATTCGATGCCAACACCATCAAAAAAAGAAATATTTTTAATTGTGAAAAAATATTATGATTTACACTATTAATACTATTTTAACATTAACACAAAATATAAGACTGTGAGTGTGTAAAAATAAATCCAGCTAGTTTCACATCAAACTTATGTTTTTAATTAGATAGGTATACGACATGAAAATATATTAATTACCAAGCAATAATCATACAGGTAAATACTGAACAAAAGTATTAACAGTCAAAGTATATTTTTACTTACAACATGTAAATGATGAAGGAATAATAATTATCAACGAACTAACCTTTTTGTATTATTGTTTATAAATATAAATTCATAAACAATAAATTTATAAAGAATAGAAATTTTCGACCACTAAAGAATGCTGGTTCGAGTCCCGCCTCGTTATCGAATTTTTAAAACACGAAGATTTTTAAAAATGTAACCAATGAACACAATCAATATTAGATTAACTGTAATGGTGTCTAGTTTGACTTAAAATAATAAACATCTACCCTCACTTTTAAAAATGTAGTATATTCACACGAATTATAAGCGCACCTTATAGGTAAGGGAAGATATGCGTTAAAGAGATAAATAAATAAATAACATAATTATATTTAAATTATTAATTTTTAACATTGTGTTCAGTAGTGTTATCATGTAAATTGATTTGATTTTTACGAAATCTCATAGATGGCGCTGTTTCAAATTTGTATACTAATAAATTCATTAAACTGATTCTCTGCCCAAATTACGTAAATGACATAGTTTTTATTGTGTAAAGCTAGATAATAGCATGGCTTACCCGAAACCAACATTTAAACATGAGTCTTTAGATTGTACGCTGTCGTAATTCACGGAATACGTAAGAAAAAAAAAAGGTTCACAGCTCCTCCCCCGGAGGTGATAGCATGATAATATGTTTAAAAAAGCCTCACCCGACCTGTTAGTAATATTCATGCAAAATTTGAAGTCAATCTATGCAGTACTTTTCGAGATTAGCCTGGACAAACATACAGACAAACAGACAAACAGACAAACAGACAAACAGACAAAAATTCTAAAAACTATGTTTTTGGCTTCTATATCGATTATAGATCATGGATTATGTATTCTTTTAAAAAAATATTCAATGTACAGTTTTGACTTTCCTACGATTTTATTATATGTATAGATGTAACCAATGAACACAATCAATATTAGATTAACTGTAATGGTGTCTAGTTTGACTTAAAATAATAAACATCTACCCTCACTTTTAAAAATGTAGTATATTCACACGAATTATAAGCGCACCTTATAGGTAAGGGAAGATATGCGTTAAAGAGATAAATAAATAAATAACATAATTATATTTAAATTATTAATTTTTAACATTGTGTTCAGTAGTGTTATCATGTAAATTGATTTGATTTTTACGAAATCTCATAGATGGCGCTGTTTCAAATTTGTATACTAATAAATTCATTAAACTGATTCTCTGCCCAAATTACGTAAATGACATAGTTTTTATTGTGTAAAGCTAGATAATAGCATGGCTTACCCGAAACCAACATTTAAACATGAGTCTTTAGATTGTACGCTGTCGTAATTCACGGAATACGTAAGAAAAAAAAAAGGTTCACAGCTCCTCCCCCGGAGGTGATAGCATGATAATATGTTTAAAAAAGCCTCACCCGACCTGTTAGTAATATTCATGCAAAATTTGAAGTCAATCTATGCAGTACTTTTCGAGATTAGCCTGGACAAACATACAGACAAACAGACAAACAGACAAACAGACAAACAGACAAACAGACAAAAATTCTAAAAACTATGTTTTTGGCTTCTATATCGATTATAGATCATGGATTATGTATTCTTTTAAAAAAATATTCAATGTACAGTTTTGACTTTCCTACGATTTTATTATATGTATAGATCATAATCAGATCTTGTAAAATTTCAACTCAAATAAACACACAAATTCATTACCTTATTTCCCTACAAACCATTAAACCAACAAGACATAATAAAACCTATAACGACTTTTATTAAAATGGCTAGCCAAAATTGGAGCCTAAAATGTCTCATATAATAACTAAAATAATCATTAGGGACACGTGTAACCTGGGATTATTCATTAATTCCTTCATTAGACCATTACTAGGTCACCTGCCGTTCTAGGTAACCTAGGGCTGGACCTAGATTAATCCTATAAGTTAATTAGCCATGTTACGTCAGTAATTGTTTATTAGACGGGTAGTTACTTTCAATTATTATAATAAACTAGCGGTCCGCCCCGGCTTCGCCCGTGGTACATGTTTACGTTTTCTCTACATAAGAACCATCCTCGTACTTCAAGGAATATAATAAAAAAAGAATTATCGAAATCGGTTCAGCCGTTCTCGAGTTATGCGCTTACCAACACATTTTGCGATTCATTTTTATATATAAGATTACTTAAATAAAATATACAGTGTGATTGAAAAAGTACTTATTACGTAAATTTAGAAAGAAGCAGTCAAAATTTTCACAAAATTTCATATCATATTTCTTCAGATAGTTTTATATTAATGTTTTTGTTAAATGTTCATTAATTATTGATACGTATACTACTAATAAAAGTAGGTATAAATGTACTAGCTTTTCGCCCGCGGCATTTCGAAAGAAAATCCCGCATAGTTTCCGTTCCTGTGGGATTTCCGGGATACAACTATCCTATCTGTTAATCCAAGTTACCCTCTATTATGTGTGCTAAATTTCATTGTAATTGGTTCAGTAGTATTTGCGTGAAAGAGTAACAAACACACATACACACATCCTCACAAACTTTCGCATTTATAATATTACTAGTAGGACTTTCTGTAATAAAACAATCTATCACTTCTATCAAAAATATAAGTAGTTTCACGATAAAGAGACACATTTATAACGTTACTTAGTTCTAAAACACGCAATTCATGGCCTTTTCGCTAATATTTCCCAGTTGTATCAATTTACATAACGTTTTACGCAATAATTTTCCTAATAACCATTATTTTAACTTCGCTGAATTACGTGCTCGTTTAACCATTTCATGAAACGCCCAAATAGGTAGGTACAATTTATTTTCTAACCAAAATGGATGGTTTCAATTTATGTTATTTGTGAGAGGGTTTTTTATATGTTTGTAGATAGGATAGGATAAAATTGTATACGAACTATAAATATATGTGTACGGTTAAAGTTTGCATGTACGGAATTAATTGTTGGTCTGTATGTCAATTTATCCATGTAGGTAAAAAGACAATTAATAATGAAGTCCCTTCTTATTGGGTGGAGCCAATAATTAAGAGAAGAAGAAGAAGACAATAATTTGGAAAATCCAAAAGTGCACGCCTCATAATTTTTTTTTAATAAATATTTATTAATTATTATTTTTGTTTATTTAATAACAATTAAACCACATCGAATCAGACCCTGAAAAATGAAAGGGTTCTATTCCTGAGCATACTCAAGCGTAAGAGAAAAAAAAAGACTCGATTAGTAAAGTATTTCGGTCGCTATCGTGTTAACAAGAAAAAGGATCCGCACATACAGACACACGGACGTCCAAGACAGAACTTTTTTAAACTGTTTTTTATCTAGTTTAAATAACAAAAATGACATCAAAAATATCATGAACGTTAAAAATAGTGTTTTTTCTTAATATGTGTGTGTATGTATTATCTTACAAGTGCAATGTATGATACATAAAGACATTTTAAGTTTGAAAAATCAGATGTTTTGCGCGAAGTACCAGTAGTACCCACCTCAACGCTTCGCTTATGAGGCGTGCAATTAATAATAAAAAATGCATTAAACATCTAATTATTTAATAAATAAAATTTTGGTCCAAATCACGTAAGATACTAAATAAAATATGTTTTCTATATTTTTCTCTTATTAATATTGTAATGGGACTTGAAAATTAAACCTAGTCAAAAGTCAAGTTGATTTCTCAACAATGTTATTACCCATTTTTCAATGTGTTAAAAATTCATTATGATTATTAAAGAAACTTATATAATTATTATGCTTAGATTAATCAATCCATTCACCTTATACGGAAAGGTGTTGCCTGTAGCCAGACACGATCGACAAAAACAAATCTTTGGCCAACCAGAAATACACAACATAATTATCACGTCTTATAATTAATTAAAATTTCGCGTGAACTGTCCGATTCACTCCATTAACTAATCTATAACATTGTTGAATGTATAATTGCAGTTTTTACACTTGTTAATAATTAAGACCAACAAGGCGTTAAATATGTTTTCGTGTGGAAAATAAAATATTTTGTTTGGTGTAAAAGTATAAAATTATAATATATCGGGGAATAAATGAATGGTTAGTTTTATAAATCTTAGCTTTAATCTGGCTAAGTACAATTTCTGATACAATACAATTTGCAATATAGAAAAATTGATTTTTCAGTAGGTACATATTTGTATAGTTAAACCAATAGGAATGCACCCTGTACAGGGTGTAATCGTTAAGTGTGCACAGGCGATTATTCCGTAAGTATTGCAGATATCAAAAAACTTTAAACTGATATCGAAAGCCCTTTACCTAATGAGTAAAATGACAATTCTAACTATTTAAAAATAAAACGGGAAATATCCAAAAAAATTACATCAAATACGCCCATCATCAGTTTAAAGTTTTTTGATATCTGCAATAGTAACGGAATAATCGCCTGTGCACACTTATTGATTACACCCTGTATATAAAATCCTCTTTTACCTAATTTCTCATTTGAATACTATAAGACTACCTAAATATTAATATCAATTTTATTCGTTGGATGTTTCGAGACAAAGCCATAAGAAATTGAAGTTATTTATAACGTAATAGAATTTCTATTAAATCGTAATATTTGCACATATTCAAGCTATCAATTGAGAAAACGCCCACATAGCCTAAAAAATACAACATATTGACCACGCCCTAAGTTTAGGCTGATATTCAGAATAACGTCGCTTAAGCGGTAGGGAGAGCGTGGAGCGAGCTTTGATATAAAAAATAGAGATACTTAAAGAAAATAATTTGGAAAAATTAAATGTATTTAAACCAACTGAATTTAGCACATCATACATAAACTCGAAAGTTTGTACTTTGTTATTATGTTTTTTACATTTTCATGCAAAAACCACTGAACGCTTTTAGATGTAACTTAGCAGTATTGTAGCTTGTGTACCTGAATAACACTATAGAATTATTAGATTTTGCACAGCTAGTTAATTATAATAAGTATTTTAACGTTTATTTATTATTTATTCTTTCGCTTTATTCCAACCTTCTCCGCACATAATCTTAGTCTCTATCAGTCAAAATAAAGGTCACCTCTAACCCTTACGCAACCAGGTTAGTTAGGGAGATGTATAGGTTATTTATTTAGCCCTTATATTCCATTACATTTAGATACAAATTACAACAAAAGATATAGCTGGTAAGGGTAAGATGTAGGTTAATAGCTTAACAAAACATTAAGCAAAGGTTATTTGCTCAAAAAATATATGTAAAACATGAATAAGTTTATAAAACTATTTCAGTGTTTCGGGGTTGAGAAAATTAGAAAAATAATTAAAATTGGAATAAATTTCTATCACCATTGTTCATTTAATTACTAAACCCAATTGATGTAAGAACAATTTCTGTTGTTATAATTAATAAAATATTTTTATATAAAAGCCACTACGAAAGCCATGTTATAACTTAGAAATAACTTAAGTTACTTAAACGGGGTTAAGTAAACCTAAAACTAGTTATTCACAAAAGCGTGATTTCAAGCAAGACTTTAAAACAAATCTCTTCACAAAAGAATATTTTTAGTCAAGTGCTTACTTGGAGCCTAAAGGGTTCATTTGAATATTAAACTTTGCGGTGGCGTCTTTTTAGGGTCAAAAATTACAAGCCCCGAGGAGGTTAAAGTTTAAAACGATTTCAATGTTTTTAGAAATTTTGGCGCTTATAAAAGTTTTTGTGAAACATTTTCCATTTTCAGTGAAAAGCTATTAGGATTTTTCGGTGGAATTAGTTGCTTTTATAATATCTTTCATTCTTCACTGTTTAATACAGACGACTTTAAATTGCATATAATTAATTGATCTTTATTCAAAACTAGAGGTCCGCCCCGGCTTCGCCCGTGGTACATATTTCGCAATAAAAGGTAGCCTATGTCCTTTCTCGGGTATCAAAATATCTCCATACCAAATTTCATGCAAATTGGTTCAGTAGTTTAGGCGTGATTGAGTAACAGACAGACAGACAGAGTTACTTTTGCATTTATAATATTAGTATGGATTTGAAGTGAAAACTTCTTTAGCGGCGTTGAGCACTTTTTCTGTAATGGGTATAACATCTTAAACTCGCCTCAGGACACGTGACCAGATCGAAAAAGCGTAAGACGGATGGAGAGTAGACAGCTATCCCCTCTCTACTACGCGCGTTTTCACTTCTGCCGGCACTCCCGGAGTGCAACCCGTCTTTTTTTCATCATAGCTTTGGTTCATTTCAGAAATTCATGTAACACATTCTGGATGTAAATTAGTCTAAAAAGCGAGGATATAATATAATAAACTACAAATGTAAAACATTTTAAAATAGCATAGTCAAAATTCGAGAATTTCTCAAGAAAGCACCTCGGGCTTGCAATAAAAATGTACGGTGTATCTATTTCGTGGTAAAATATTCCGTTTTGACGCGATATAGCTTCAAAACACTTTGAATATATTATGAGCTTACTCGTACATAATTTTAACATTCTGGCTATTTTTAAAACGTACACTTTCAGCAGCGTTGTGTGCGGTTTTGGGTACAGAATATTCGTATGTGAAATTAAGGCTTTTTAAAATGTAAAATGAACAAAATCGTACTTTACATAAATGTATAATTTATTGAGACAATCAACCATCATTATTAGGCCGAATTTCCATCTGCAAGAAAACTTCCGCAGGAAATATCCGACAGTCCGTCTGACAGCAGCTTGCAAGTCAACTTGCAGGTGGAAATGCGGCCTTGGACTTGCAAGCTGCTGTCAGACAGACTGTCGGACATGCGGAAGTTTTCTTGCAGATAGAAACGCGGCTTTATAATATTACTTATCTTTCAAGTGTGATAAAGAATACAAAACTCGAAAATACATAAATAAAAGAGCGTTATATAACGTCAGAATTATGAAAAGACTAGCTTTCCGCCCGCGGCTTCGCCCGCGTTTTCAAAGAAAAACCCGTTCCCGTAGGATTTCCGGGATAAAACCTATCCTATGTCCTTTCTCGGGTATCAAAATATCTCTATACCAAATTTCATGCAAATTGGTTCAGTAGTTAAGGTGTGATTGAGTAACAGACAGACAGACAGAGTTACTTTCGCATTTATAATATAAGTATGGATTTAAGGGATAAAGCCGCGAGTTCATAATATATTCAAGTTTATCAACAAAAGCTAATACCAAAAGACTTATAACTTTTCGTCGCTTATTGGAATTAACATATGGCCTAGAAAGTCCTTTATTGTCCCTGACACAAAATAAAAACCACATCCCTCATGAATAATACATTAGACCAATTTATGTCACTACCTTTTTCTGCTTATTCTGTATCTATATTTATTTATTCAGTACTTTTAGGACCATAAAGGATTTGATGAAATATAATATATTCATTACTGGCTTATTTCGATTCGACCAAGCAATTTAGATAAAGGAATTGTATACAATTAAATGATGATGAACTAGGCTTTCTTTTTTATTGGCATCTAAATAAGCCCAATTTGTAAAAGGATGTGAACAGTAAATCATTATGTAACATTTTATTAATTTAAAATTATAGCTGTAGAAAGACTGTAGCTATAAAGGCTGTGAGCTATCAATAAGTTTTCGATAAACTTATGTAAGATACGATTATCATACTCCTAATGTTATCGATGTTTCAATAGAGATTTCATAGCAAGCTCTAGTACACTTCAAAATAAAAATAAAACATGGTTCCACGTGTCAGTCTATTTTTTTTTGTTTTTATTTTATGCACCGTTTTATTCAGCTATACTTTATTATTCAAAGTCTTCCATTTATAACGTTCCCTTTAAAAGCACTTTCACCACTGTATTATTAGTTTTTCCACCCTAGCGGCTAAAAATAGTGAATCAATAAACGGGTGAGGTGGTATCGATCCACGCGTCACTGACAGCTGACTTGTGGACTGTGGTCAATACCACGCTATGGTAATATGGGGTAACATGTGGTTCACTATGTTAAATTGATTGATACTAGCTCTACGTTAAAAATATAATAAACTAGCAGTGCCCCGCGGTTTTACCCACAGTGGTGCGGACCACTGCGAGTAAATTAAAAAAATCCTGTTGGTCTAGCGCGATGACATAATACAAGGCTATATTATATCATCACGCCAGCCTTCTTCTTTTCAAATCGGTTCAGTAGTTCCTGAGATTAGCGCGTTCAAACAAACAACCTCTTCAGTTTTATAATATTATAATATATAATAGATTACTTACTAGGTAAATTAGACAATAAGTCTAGATTTGTTATTTTGATTTCTATGGTCTAGATAGAAATTGTATGAGAATAAAATGTTATCCAAATTCATTTGCGTTTAAAATATTCACGTAAAATATAAACATCGGTTTAATTTTATTAGAAAGCCTTTTATCTTAAATAGTAACTTTTCCATACAATAGAATATTCTAGAAGCTCATAGAATCCAAATTTTGTTAAGTAAACGCTAATAAATGGAGAGTGACAGGCTAGAGGCCATTCATCACGACATCCATTTGTCTGTTTCCAAACAGATAAATATATTCATGTAATATTGTAGATAGAATAGTAATGTATTATCATTTTACTGTAGATAACAAAAATTGTGCGTTAAAAATGTCGAAAGACGAATGTTTTTGCAAATTATATTCAACAAATCAAGTACAAAAAAATTCCAAACACAAAATTACAGATAAAAAATACCGATACCGGTACCCATAACGGAACCGGCATCGACACCCACCATATACCCAAATACCTAAAAACGTTATTGTTAAGAGCCCTCTATATAAAGATACTGAAAGCATCATCAATCACTTCACAAATGGGCTTTTCAATAAATGACGTGCGTTGAAGGATCGGGTTTATCCATTGTCGATTACTGACTTTGTTTTAATGAAAATGGGTTTCATTTCTGATGTTGTTTAACGTATTTTTAACTTATAACGTATTTTTTATTCGTTTATAATGCATTATGACATTGATGAGTGATTTTTGGAATGTTCAGTAGAAAAAGTATTAGAATTTATTATTGAATTATTTTTTTAGAGAGATTGGAGAGAGTGATGGTTTTTAAACTTTTTTTAAATCTGGGGAGAAATAGAATTTACTGATGCAGCGTGATTTATTACTTAAATGAGGTATACAACCGTGCTTTTAAAACCATATCAAACCAAATAAAAGATTAATTATCAAGTGAATTATTTTCTTAGCTTCATTATTTCGCACAAGAGAAGCCGAAGTTATATCATACGCAAACATAAACTTAAAGTATACAAAGATAACATAAACTTAAGTATGTCTGAAGCGTTTCAAGGATCACATTCAGGAGTGGGTACGATAGCAACTTCGTAACTTGAGACTTCATTAAGTTTAAGTTAAGGCTTTGTTGGGTAATGGTTCATAAAAAAGCTATATAAGGAATCTTACTTAATAAAATACAAAAGTTGTGAATTATTACGTATTTGCCGCTAAGTAGGGTACTTACTTGTGAAGAATTTCATTTACTTTGATAAAGTACCTATGTTTTGTACTTTATATTTGTTTATCATTTTATACTAAACTTGCTTTCCACCCGCGGCTTCGTCCACTTTGTCTATAACCTAATACATAAATAAGATGCTTAAACCTCCATCGAGAATCACTCTATCTATTTAAAAAATCCGCATCGAAATCCGTTGCGAAGTTTTAAAGATTCAATCATACATAGGGACAGAGAAAGCGACTTTGTTTTATACATAATATTATGTAATGATGATACGCCATTATTAACATGAATACAAAGGATATATAGATATTCGTTATTCTTTACTTGAACACTACAACACTAGAGCAAAGAAAATTCATACATTTTGTGTGATTCAATAAACTTTACATAAACGGAAATGAAAATCATGACAAGAGAAAATGTTCGGAGAATTTTTAAGCCTTTTCTCTACATAATATTCTCCGGAACGAAAATAAATTGGGTACATTATTACAAAGTCGTTGCCAACGCGAATTTGAGGAGAAACTACGAACTGTTTTGGACAAGTTGATATTACTTTATGATAACTTTCTTACTTAAATCTTTACGTTGGCAAAATTTTCAGACATTTTGAGAGGTTGTTTTAGTTTGATTTTATTAAAATTGTTTATTATTTTCTCTTTGTATTTGAAAATTACAAGAGCTTCTAGTTTACTACCTTTTTTGAACTAGTGGAATATTATAAGGTATATAATACTAGCATTCCGCCCGCGGCTTCGCCCGCTTTGTCTAAAACATAATAAATTATATATACTAAACCTTCCTCTTGAATCACTCTATCTATTAAAAAAAAACCGCATCAAAATCCGTTGCGTAGTTTTAAAGATTTAAGCATACATAGTGACATAGGGACATAGGGACAGAGAAAGCGACTTTGTTTTTTACTATGTAGTGATCATTATTATAATATATTTTGCCGACAAGCGTGGTTATTAAATATAAAAAATATCTGCATTTCGAATCTAATTGCATTTTTTTGAAACATTTTGTGCATGTTTAAATATGTGGGATTATTAATTATTTGATTGAAATTGTGAAAATACGTTGATTTAGTAAATTTCTTATAGACCAGCTTTCTCGACTGCTATCCCAGTCATGCAGCATGCAATGATGTCACGAGACAACTATTCAATGCTTCTAATTGGCTAATTCACGGTTAACTCAGTTCATTAACATGTATGAAAATAGAGTTTATGTATCTAACATTGCATGAAAGTGTAGTGTGTAGTACAGTAAGCAAAACTTGATTTTTTTTAAACGTGGTTTTATTAAAACGTTATAAAAACCTATATTATAGACATCAGTTACGTTTAATCTAGATTTAATATACTTAATTCATCCAAAAATCAAATAAATTCCTCACAAATAGCTACTGAAGCCACTCGAGACATTGAAATTAGTTGGGAAACTGAATAAGCTTTGGAAGCTTCGAGAATGTTCTCAAACATTCGAGTACTCTTCAAACTTCTTTGAACGATCGAATTAAATATTGGGTATTAGCTTTTGGGTATTCGGAGACTTATTGTAATAAATAAATATATGTTAAATATGCTATTACAATATATTATATTGATATGGTTTACAGTATAAAAGGGTTCAATACATCATAAATATTTTTTAAGAAATTTAAGAACAATACGTATTCACTACAGATGAAATGTTTCACCAATATCGTACATAAGAAATTAAAAATAAAACTACATGTGAACATAAATTAACATTGATTAAACTAAAATTTTTCAATTAATCAATTAACGATCATACGTATGTTAATATTTTTGCTTAGGTATATATTCTGATCTACTATAGAGTAAAAACCTATTACTTAACAATAATATATAATAATAATAATTAGATTTACGAATCTTACCTGATATTTTCTGTTCTAATCAATTCCATGTCAAAACATTAATTTATTTAAATTTTTCCTTAATTGTTAAATTCGAACATCCTTCTCGATTTTCCATCCTTAAAAAAATCGTACAAATTCTATAAAGTAAAAATCTTCTTAAACACAAGATAGATTTTTTGTTATATTAGTCAATTTACTAATAAGCAATTTCTAATTTTTCTAATGACAAAATAATTATTATAAGAAACAGCTATTTTTATGCTTTTTATTTTCCTACAAACCGTAATATGTAAACATTTAAACCAATATACTAGCACAATAAATGTTTTAAAACAAAAGCGACTTACCGCGTAACAATATAGAATATATATTATTCCAACCTCATTCTAATTATAGTAACATTCCATTACGCTCAATCGATAATTGTAAAGCCTCTTAATAGCGGGATGGCGGCCATAATCCAATTTTACCGCCAATCCCTTTATTAATCCATTTTACTTTGTATAATTGGAACAGGTATAGCAGAAACATATAAGAGTTCACGATTCAACTCGTAATTTATAAATTATGTAAATTTTATACGCAATTAAATTAATTTATTTAATTTGAAACGTTGTATCATTTTTAAATGGAACGCAAAATGGTCGCCATTTCATTTGAACAAGATTGGCAACGTTCTTAATTTGAACAAAGCGCGGTAAACAACCACAGATTATTAAAGAACGTTTTGTAAATTAATTAAAAAAAAAAAAAATGAAAGACTGTCTATTGTAAATTATACAATAGACAGTCTTTCATTTTTTTTTTTTATATCTGCCATTGTTGTTTGTAAATTCTTATAAATGATTTTTTTACGGTTTATGTTCTGTATAAAAATTTAATAATGGAACGTATTTAGAAATGTTATATTTTATTGAAATTATACACGGCGGGAGCGCAGCAATTGTAGAACATAATTTAATTTTGAGTTTTTATATCGAAAGTAATTGCCATCTGTGTATTTATAGGAAAGCATATCTGTTTAAAAAAATACTTAAAAAAAGAAGAAAATCAAACTATATCATTTTTACTTCAATGAAGATACAGTCACAAAGTCGTTGATTTTGTTGAGGTAATGTTTTTAAGCTAGCTGGCGACAGCTACGGACGAATTCTGGGAAGATCTAATTTCGAGGTAAAAAATACATATTATTCACTATTTTTGACCTAATAAGTATAGAATAATTGTACAACCTTTGAAAAGAAAAGAAAAGGTCACGTATTCAAGTTAATAATTAAGTTGAGCACTTAAGACAAATGAAAAAAGGGATGTGGTAAGCTTCGTTCCATTTAAGTGACCTTAATTAAATGACCTCGAATTCTTAATGACCCCAGCTTTGAATCACTTGACTAAGTAATTACTTATCTTATATCCTACTTAGTGTTTAATATGAATGAGAGATTGAAAAATGTTATAACGGGGTGACCTTTTTTTATGATTAATAAATTAAACCAATTGTTAAACCCAAGTTAACTTTTATAGTAGATTTTGAATAGAAATAGTCTATTAAGGGCCGATTTTTCAATGCTTGGATAAAACTTATTCGTCGAATAATGTATAAAACTACCATTTTAAAAACGTATTCTAATTGCCCGTATTTGACAGTTTACGTGACATCTTAATATTATCGTGTAATACTTTATTGGACGGATAAGTTTTATCCAAGCATTGAAAAATCGGCCCTAAAAAGTGTCAAATCTCATCCTTATTTTAACTTGATTTTAAAATATACAGTGTTCTGTGTTAATTTATCTTTTCCCGATTAAAATTAACCATCCAAAACATTTTGCTCTATTCAAACAAGATGTAATGAAAAAGAAAAAGGGTTGTACTATCTTATCCGTTCACAAAGTTATTTCTTCTGGGTCGCTGAATACATAAATTAATGTGATCTTCCTTTTACCTTTGAGACTTTGTAATAAATTTATTTCAAGACCGTATCAGAATGTAGTTCTTCGTATCTATTTGCTTAACTAATCAAAAAGTTGTATTAGTTGTATAATGTGCCTTCTATAAACTAGAGTACATATTTGACAGAATTATATCTGTATGTTTTATTAAGTTAACAAATATTAGTATTTTTGATAAAATTCGTATGCGATAATAAAATCTAAAAAGGTAACGAAGCAAAATTTTATTTTGTTCAACTCATTTCTAGTTCTTTGATACAAAAAACAGGAATATATACCTACTTCGAAAACTTTAATAAAAGGCGAAGAATTTGACGATATCTTATCACAAGTAAAATCAACATCCAATAAAAGTATATAACATTTAGGGCTGATATTTCAATCCTTGGTTAAAACTTATTCGTCGAATAATGTATAAAACTACCATTTTAAAAACGTATTCTAATTGCCCGTATTTCACAGTTTACGTGACATTTTAAAATTATCGTGTAATACTTTATTGGACGGATAAGTTTTATCCAAGCATTGAAAAAACGGCCCTTATTCGAACAAATGAATTGATACCAACAATGTAATAAATCACTAGTGCGGAAAATAAATTGGATAAGTTCCTATCACGAATGTAATAAATATTTAGAGCTTTTATATAGAGAATCAACTGTATATTGATTCCGTATTTTGGTCAATTGTGTTCGCAAGTTACATATATCGTAAAGGTATATTTGTAGCAAATACAATTATTATTTACTAGCGGTCCGCCCCGGCTTCGCCCGTGGTACATGTATACGTTTTCTCTACATAAGAACCATCCTCGTACTTCAAGGAATATAATAAAAAAAGAATTATCGAAATCGGTTCAGCCGTTCTCGAGTTATGCGCTTACCAACACATTTTGCGATTCATTTTTATATATAAGAAGATTGACCCATTTATAGAATGTTGTAGAATGCTAATAATATTGTAAAGGTATGAAGTACCACAGTAAGTAGTGAGTAGTATAGTTTGCTGAATAATTAAAATGAAAAGTTTGCTTTGATTCCAATTGATAATATCGAATTTTGATAAATTTATGAAAATTGCGCAAACCATCATCCATACTAATATTATAAATGCGAAAGTAACTCTGTCTGTCTGTCTGTTACTCAATCACGCCTAAATTACTGAAGCAATTTGCATGAAATTTGGTATGGGGATATTTTGATACCCGAGAAAGGACATAGGCTACCTTTTATTGCGAAATATGTACCATGGTCCACGGGCGAAGCCGGGGCGGACCTCTAGTGTTCTATATTTTTTATGTATAATATTTAAGTTATTTCATCGATGTACAGCTGCTAATGAGCCTTAATAAAACAATTCGTCCTTAAATATTTTCATATCGCAAAAATTGGATTTACGAGAAAATTTGTCGTGTCGCAATCGATTACAGAATAGCAATTTGATACTAAGTACTATTATTCTGTATGAAAACAATAAAATATCTCGTAACTCGGGGCCCTCATAAATTTTATGATATCTTTTACGAGGGAACGTCTACAACTTGCCTGATTTCATATAAACATGGCATTCGTAAAGAATATTATACTACACTCAAGGGAAGTTATATTTCAAAATAATCTTAGAAAAAAATAACTCGAAACCCATTCATTCGGACTATATTTTATTATGAAACACTTGTGTTATGATATAAAATATATAAATAGATATATGTAGTTAAGTACCCAAATGTTTTACCAATGTATTATAGCAATGATAATTTACATCCTAAATAAATCAATTTTTTATCGTATATACAACGAAAAATTACATAAACATCCAATTAGAATTTCTCAATTAAATCATTCGAATAATACACATATGTATTATACACGATAATATGTCACACAAAATACTCTCGTTACGAAAAAATTGGGCTAAATTTATTTCCAAACCAATCCAATAAAAACGCGTGACAGAGCTTAAACATCATGACCCCGTGCCACAACCGTTTTCATCCCCTACACGGGGTATTATTTCAAAAGGTTTAGATACATTTTAACGTCACAAAGGCTTGAAACAAAGGGGTTAAAACGGGTTATAAGCGGATATTCCTATGCTATCAATTTCAGCCAGGCTTAGTGAGAATCTAAATGACCTTTCGTGGTCAGCTTTTGTTATATTGATGAGGTTTTAGGATTAATTTTAAAACAATATGTGCTGTAGAAAAGCAGATATAAAATGACTGAACAAATTCGAAAAAGTGACTCTTTTTTTTCTTTGCTGCTTTGGATTAAAAAGGTTTGCCCGAAGTCGAATTATTCAAATATTATTTCGTTTTTAACGTTAAAATTTTCAGGACGGTTTCGTTTGTATTTTCATGCAAAAATTATAAGTTAATTTTCTCAAATTCTCTACGTAGTTTGCTTTTTGTCGATTCTGTAAACGATTTTTTAAAATTTTGTCATGAGGACATTTTAATACTATTCTAATAGATATTTGCTCACAATTTATTTTGCAAAAATTTAGGAAAAATAATTATACCTACTTCTTAAAATATAAAGACGTCTAAACAAAGACTTTACCATGAATGTTATTTACAGTTTATATATCTACTAATTCACTTGAACCCAAGACCTTTCCACAAATAACCGCCAGAATTAGGGTCGAAACAAATTAAGCGGTTAGTACTAATGTATTGCTTTCCAATCTCATAAAATAGGCTTTTAGTAATGTTCAAGTAATTTACCAAACGTCTGTTTTACAAGGGTAGATTTAGTATTTGAATTTCAGTCATTTCTGTATTTAACTAGGCCTTTTCGAAGCCCTCCCTATACCACAGTAATTTACGTAATGAATATGAGTATAGTATTGCTAAAATTATAACAGAAAAATTAAAGAATAAAATGGCAATAGCTCATATTTAACTTAGTTAGTCACATTTAACATATATATCTAATTAATTTCTAAACGTTTGAGGCTATATCAGCTTGAGATAAAGCCTATATATTCACTTCACACAGTCTATGACTTAATTTCTTCAATTAACGTCCACATTCAATACCAGCTATAATTTGAATTGAAACTCACTTACAAAACAATGAATATTCAGAGCATCGCGATTGGTTCATTTGTATTCATACAAACTGAATAATAGACGTCAAAACGTAATAACATTATCTGGATATCGATTTATCTTGGTACAGATTCATCCAATTATATTATGCTTCAAACTTTGTTTCAAAAGGTCTTAGATTATAGAATTTGAAGGTCTGGGTCTGTGGTAACCTTCAGTAGATACCTAGTTGACTATTTGGGAATTGTTCCAAGTTGGAGCAATAGGATCTCTATTATATAGATCTCGTGGAGTGGAGAACTTGCCCAATTTAGGATTTAATGTAACTGGTAAAATTTGTGATATTTTTCATATGAACACATACGGTATTAAAGGAAAGCCTGTAGTGTAAGTCATAAATTAATTTCTTGAATTGTTGATTTTTGTACGCAGAAACTTTTATAATATTTGCTGTGATAATAGTTGTTGCTTTAAATTAATTCTGTCTTGTAACTTTAGGCTATGTTTGAATATTTTATATTCATCGATATTCGATATATATTATCTTATGTACAACTTATAATTACCACCAAAACATATAAGCGATTCTATCTGTTTATTATAAATGTGAAGGACATTATAGTCCTACTTCCTACTAATATTATAAATGCGAAAGTTTGTGAGGATGTGTATCTGTTTTTTTGTTACTCTTTCACTCAAATACTACTGAACTGATTACAATTAAATTTAGCACACATATAGAGGGTAACTTGGATTTACAAATAGGATAGGTTTTATCCCGAAAATCCCACGGGAGCGGGAACTATGCGGGTTTTTCTTTAAATACGCGGGCGAAGCCGCGGGCGGAAAGCTAGTATTATCTAATGTAGGTATCCGATCCGCAATCTCGATAGTTCAAATTAAATTCTAGCATTGAATCAAACTTCCAACTTAACTCAGAATCCGATAACTCAAAGCTCCTACAATTTATCAAATGCATCCAGCGCTGACTGTAATCCGACAAACTTCATACAATTAAATAGATTTCTGTTCCCCTTTTATCCCCTGACTGTAATCAGGGTGGTTCAATTAGAAGGTTTTGTTTGAAGACTGCTCGCCTAGTAATCGAAGATTGTTGACGGTATGACTGTCTACGTTTCTGTCTGTTGCGTAACCTTTTTTCAACGTTCTTTTCGTATTTGTACTTTGTGTATTTCTGTTTTTAGATGTTTAGGTTTAGTAACGTAGTAGCTGTCTGTTTGTCATTACTCTTCCGATGAGTAAAATTTAGGTAAAATTAATGTTGAATAAATATCTCCTAAAATTATTTATCATCTGGGAAAACATCATTTCAGTAGTTCAGTTTAAATATTCTCATGCTGCGTCTTAAAACTCCTTTCAGATCGTAAATCTTTTCATAAAGCTATTGTTTCTTACAAAAACAATCATGAATCATTAAAAAGGAAATTGTAATAACCTTCCAATATCCACTGAGAATAGAAAAGTGCAAACAAAAAGTATTTTTCTCTGTGATTTTTCTATTATAACTATGACATAATTGCAAACGTCGACACTTTGTTCCAAAGGTACTCTTCTAGAAGGCTACAAAGTGAAAACTAATAACAGTTCCTCTCGATATTAATTAAAAATTTCCGCTAAAACTCATTAAAACTACGTTGTCGTATAGCGCTCAAAGTTCTAATGCAACCGAGCTGGGAAATTTTATATGAATTGCACAACGAATATTAGATTTTAATACTCGAGCTTTTCTGTTATAAATATGTATTTTTTAAAGGTACTATAATTTTTATACATGTATATAAGTATATTATATTTTTAAAGGCGTGGTAATGAGGCGTGATAATAAATAAGGTCACACTGTTCTAAAAAATTAAAAGAAAACATTCGCCCGATTTTTACCATTAGAGAGTAACATCCTAACTTAGAAACATGGGTTATATTTAAAGTTTAGGAACATTATTATCACCGTACTAGTAGAATATATTATAATGTATTATTAAGTTCTAATAAATATTTCTTTAAACATAAACTGTATGAAGTTTTCATACGACAATTTCTGCGTATTTCCTTGTTAAACCACAAAACCAAAATTCTAACAAATGTTATTATTTAATATAACGAAAGGTTTCTATATCCTTTTTTATATTGAAGTTATATCCAAATGTATACGTCAATATAAAATAGTTTTGCTAACGGAAGCGAGTGAGTACTCCCAAAGGAAATTAATGTCCAATTTACTGAGGTCACTGAGGCAAATACGAATATGTATTAGAATATACGAGTAATATATTTTACCTAGGTAGTAATGGTTATCTAATTTTGTACAGTTTTTTTAATGTTTCTCTAAATGTAGTCGGTGTCGTTAGTATTTGGATAGATAGAGCTGTGCTTTTAAAACTCTATATTATTTAGAAAATGTAAGTGTTTCGAATTGTTTTATCTTTTCCATTGTAATCTAAATGCGTGTTTTGGATCCAGAAGGTACCAAGCCTATCTATGTCAAATTTCGCGTTGAGAATATTGTAACTAGATTAATAGGAAGGTACGGTACTAATTCTAACATCAAGTTATATTTCAGTTGTAGTTAAGAAAAACTTATAAGATTTTTATATATAAAGAATTATATGCATAATTTGTATAATATTCCAATTACTTATAATTATTTGTTACACAAAAAAAAATTAATACCTACCCGAGCGAACACACGCTCCCTTAAATTTATAATGCGTCAATTCTAATAAAAAAGAACTCTTTTGGCAAAGCTAAATGTTTAAGTATATTTGAATTGAATATGTAAAGGTAAATACATAGATCCTTCTCCAGTGAATCCCAGCGGAAATAACTTTGAGATGCAATCCGTATACGCCAGCGAAGCGAATATATTCCACGGAAAGTTCTTCAAATATGTATCTATGTATATATTTTCCCTGTACTTTTCCCTCTTGGTTAGGTTATAGAGCATTTAGATTAAGTAGTTATCCAAGGGAAATGACAAAATATTAGTACATATTATGGTATGATATGGACAATGGAATGGTTTCCATTTTGGCTAATGTACAATACAGGATTTTTAATTTACAGTTTAATATTAGCGTATAGTTTAATATAGTTATACAGTTTAATTAGCACATAGTGTGAAGTCCCGTGTCCCCGTAGTGGGGTAGGGGGCAGATGCATTATTCATACATCTGTTTCACTGATCGATTTTTCTTTATAGGGACAAGTAGGTGATCAGCCTTCTGTGTCCTGCCAGACCGAGATATTTTTTTTTTCGTCTCCACCGGGAATCGAACCCAGGACTCCTCGGTTCTACGCTCACGCGTCAACCACTGTACCGAGGAGGCGGCCAATTAACACATACAAATTACCACATATAGGATAAACTTTTATTTTTATAATTACAATGCAGATTTGCTGTTTCATCGCAATAAATTCAGTAGAACACACAATCGAGAAGCTCTAATTTCGATATAAATCCTCGTTATTATCAATGTTCAGTTTGGGCTTGTAATAAGTAGGTAATGTAATAAAGTAATTTTAGTGTTTTATATTACCCTACGTTTTCTTGTTCTATAATATATTTATTGGTTACAAAGTTACTTAGAGGGACGTCGGCAGCGTGTACTAATTGAGGAAGTTTCTTCAACTTGGTGCAATGTTTCTGCTGGTGTTCCTCAAGGTGGCGTTCTGTCTCCCCTCCTTTTTTCCATTTTTATAAACTCCATTTCCAAGGATATTGTGTCATCTTACCATATGTATGCGGACGATTTCCAATTATATAAACATGCGTCACTTCTTGAACTACCTGAAGCGATTTTCCAAGTTAACGCTGACCTCGCAGCAATAGTCAGATGGAGCAAAAGTCATGGTTTAACAGTAAATCCAATCAAAACCAAGGTTATCATATTCGGAAGCAGGCAATTAGTCTCAAAAATTGACTGGACCAATTTACCGAACGTTGTCGTTGATGGAGTTCTCATCCCCTACAGTGCTCAGGTAAAAAATCTTGGTCTAACTCTGGATCAAACTTTTTCCTGGGATGAACAAATAAAGCAAGTTCAAAAAAGGGTTTTTTCTTCTGCCTTCTCCTTACGGCGCTTGCGCAACTTTCTTCCCGTCACAACCAAAATTACCTTAGCTCAATCCCTTCTCCTTCCTCTCCTTGATTTTTCAGACTCCTGCTATCCCGATATTCGTGAATATCAACTTGACACCCTTGAGAAGCTCCAAAATTTCTGTATCAGATTCATATTCGGACTTCGTAAATTTGACCATGTCTCTGAATACAGGAAAAGGCTAAAGTGGCTTCCTATCCGTTATCGCCGGGATACTCATCTGCTGCATCTTTTGTACTGTGTTCTGTTTAGCCCTAAGACTCCTTCTTACTTAAAAGATAACTTCGATTATTTAAGCTCTAGTCATTCCCTCTCTCTTCGCTCATCCAACTTGTTATTGCTCAGCACCCCTTTCCATCATTCTAAATTTTTTAATAATTCTTTCACTGTCCGGGCTATTCAACTATGGAATGCATTACCAGAAAATATTAGACGTGCTCAAACGCTCTGCTCTTTTAAATTGTTGCTTAAAGACCACTTCTTTTCCTTACTTATAGATTTGCTTTGCTTGCTGACGTCACCAACTATTGTTTTTATATATATATATATATATATCTTTTTTTTTGCGTTTGTACTTTAGTATGTGTATGTATATGTATTCTATTTATATAATAATATGTATGTATATGTTTATTACAAAGCATATGTATGTATATATATGTATTTTATTTATTTGTATTATTATGTAGTAGTATGTATTTATGTAGTAGGTATCTTTGATACTTACATAATTTTATTTATTTATTATTATTGTTTTTTTTTTTCTTCTTTTTGCACTATCCCATTAACTTCATACATTTCCTTTCCACCAGGTTGCCTGGTAGAGATTGCTGCTTAGCAATAAGGCCGCCTCTTGTACAGACTATGTCTTTCTTATGTATTAATGGTATTTTTGTCATATTTTAGTTTGTGCAATAAAGAGTTATAAATAAATAAAATAAATAAATATATTCTAAATACCAGATATCCGCCCGCGGCTTCGCCCGCGTTTTCAAAGGAAAACCCGCATAGTTCCCGTTCCCGTGGGATTTCCGGGATAAAATCCTATGTGTTAATCCAAGTTACCCTCTATATGTGGGCTAAATTTCATTGTAATCGGTTCAGTAGTTTTTACGTGAAAGAGTAACAAACATCCATACATCCACACATCCATACATCCATACATCCATACATCCATACATCCATACAAACTTTCGCCTTTATAATAGTATTAAGATAAGATTAAGATTACACAGTAACAATACCGTAAACGATTTTATACTCCTTTATTATGTTATGAAAACATTTTCCCCAACAAAAGCTTTTAGAAAGCAAAGTTAATATTAAATCGCGACCATTCACTCCAAGCTATTGAATTTTTCATAAGGCTTCAAAGAAGTCACCTCACTTCATATTGAAGTTTATAAAGCGCGATATATTGGTATTCCGATGGAATATATTTCATTTATTAAAGCCACTAAAGGGTAAACTTTTGCACGTAACTTTGGAATTGCTATTCCGCAAATATTCCAATTGGAACTTGGAAGTTTTAAGCTATTGCATAGCTTTTATCTCAGACTTTGAGCGCGGCGACCGAATGTAAAAACTCCGTAACGAAAAAACCTTACACCTCCCACTGTAACCGGCATCGGCACAGTGATGCGATGCAATAGCTTTACCGCGGCAGTCCTCGGGTGCCACACGTATTTTTTTCTTATGTATATGAAGGTGTAGGATATTTGAGGTTTTCTACACCGCTGATAAATTTTATACGGATTTGATAAACCATTCTGAACTGTAGAGAGGAGGCTTTTATTAATCTTTTTAACCTATACTTATAGGTAAGTTCTAAGTACCATAATATTTATATTCAAATATTTTTTTATAATAATTGTAATAACATATAATTTCATTGCATACTGTACCGTAATACTATGGAGCAATTAACCGTTATTTCTTTTTCAATGCATATCTTTGTAACAAGTAATTTAAAATTTATTTTCCAACTAGATTTCCGCCCGCGGCTTCGCCCGCGTTTGCAAAGGAAAACCCGCATAGTTCCCGTTCCCGTGGGATTTCCGGGATAAAAACTATCCTATGTGTTAATCCAAGTTACCCTGTATATGTGTGCTTTTCATTGTAATCGGTTCAGTAGTTTTTACGTGAAAGAGTAACAAACATCCATACATCCATACATCCATACATACATCCTTACAAACTTTCGCCTTTTTATAATATATATTAGAATATATTAGATAACTCAGAAAACCATACATTAAATCTATCATACATGGACATCTGTTTACAAGCCAACTTACGACCTAAGACTTAGCTTAAAACAAAAAGAGCTAGGTGATCTAAAACCGTGCGCCGGCGCAGGCTAAATCCGTCGGGAGCAATGATCGGACCAATGTCAACGACCAATGATCGTCACTATCGAAATGGGGGTCCTAATTTACTTATCTATGCTGCAAGTTTTATTAGCTTTATTTTTTTATACTTTTTCATGTACATTTCTGATTGTCTTTATAAATTTCTTTATTTTGAAGAAAAGACAAAATTTCATAGAAATTATTTTTTTTAACTTCTTAAGAGACACATTTTTGTAAGAGAATCCTAAAATATAGATAAACTAGCGACCCGCCCCGGCTTCGCACGGGTGCAATGCTGATACTAAATACACTACAGAAAAATTGTGAACGTTGTATAGGTATAAAAATATAGCGGCCCGCTCCGGCATCGCACGGGTATAAAATACATAGCCGGGCGGCCGCAAACGCTACGTCCCGCAATTTTTAAATCTGTAATATCTTCGAAAATATTCACTTAAATCATACGGTGTAAAGGGCCATATAGATCTATATTAAATGAAAAATGTATCCATGGTATTTCATTACGTTAAGGATTAATGCTGTATTGGTTAAAATCGCTTCGAAAATTAGCCATTATTTGTCGTAAAAAGTAAATGACAAAAAAAAGTTATTGTGGGTTATCCATAAGAGATAGACATATACCATCGCGGACTTTTCTGTAGACCTTTTCAATGTGTAGTACATTATTTTGATAAAACTCGTAGGGTTCAGCCTGCGTTTGCAATGTAAGCGGAATAAATGTAATTTTTTACGACATCACATTAGAAACCTCAAAAATAACAGTACTTTTCCACTACTTAATGGATCTTATTATACATATAAACCTTCCTCTTGAATCACTCTATCTATTAAAAAAAACCGCATCAAAATCCGTTGCGTAGTTTCAAAGATTTAAGCGTACAAAGGGACATAGGGACATAGGGACAGGGAAAGCGACTTTGTTTTATACTATGTAGTGATTATGACCCTCTTAGGGGAGGTCTCTTTGTAATGAATTAACAACTACATTTAACGAGTCTATCTTCCTTATAATATAATGCTACTTTTCCTATTTATTTATTTTTTGTGGTTGCTACATAATTTAATATCGTTAGCACTTAGCATGTTTAACTTTCCTAAAAAATATGATTTGCATGTTGCACTGCCTCAATTAGTTACACACGCCAGCTTTCTGTAAGCAATGGACGAGAAACAATATTGTTTAATTACTTACTTACTAAGTAAACTATTTTAATTAATATTTATTGACCTCATTTGTGAATTTATTAAGTTTTATAAATATAGAGCAAAAGATAATCTTAACGAATGTGTTTCTTAATAAGTTGGTTTAAAGTTATTAACAGTTTTATTATTGTAATGTTCAATTTAAATTTATTTTAGGTATATTTAATTTTGTATGATTAAATAAATCTACATAAGTATTTTTAAATACGCAGTTTTTCAATATGTTTTGTTGACAGTACAACATAACGTACCTACATTGTTTCATTTTCTCAAATAGGACCCTTAAATTGTTATCAAATAGGCGATTACACATACATATTGAATCTAACAACCGAAGTAAGTGCAACGCTTAGTACTAATAATACGGAAAACTAGAGTTTAAAAAAATATGCAAATTGTTTTGAAATTTACTCAAGGTTACTGAATAATAAAGAAATATTCGATTGGTGGTGCAGACAATAAAGTGAAATTGATAAAGCTGTCGCCTCATATTATCAACAAATAATCATTATTGATTTATTGTATCACTGTGAAGGTTGTCTGATCAAAATTGAATCAAAATATGATACACTAGCTGCTCCCCGCGGTTTCACCCCCGTGACTCCGCTCCTGTTGGTCGTAGCGTGATGATATATAGCCTATAACCTTCCTCTATAAATGAGCTTTCTAACACCGAAAGAATTTTTTAAATCGGACCAGTAGTTCCCGAGATTAGCGCGTTCAAACAAACAAACAAACAAACAAACAAACAAACTCTTCAGCTTTATAATATTATGATATGATACATATCAAGAAAGTCTCCAGTGTAAATATATTCTTCCTTTAATGTACAATCCGCCAATACTATTTTCCATGTAACTTTCAATTTTGGTAAACTTAATTATAGACAAACATAATATTATCAATATTTTTTTAATCCTCATTAAAAACTTAACATACACTCCTCATATTACCTCTATACCAGGTAAGTATGTACCTAACCTAAAATTCATTTTTTAAGAACTTTTTACGCAACAAAATCTTGACATTTGTGTGACCCCAGAATGCACTTTACTTACGTAATACTCCATGATTTACATCTGATAACAGATTGACGTACCTGTAACAATAAAAAATTAAATTTAAATACAATTAATTAAATTAAATTTATTTATTTTTCTCATCACAAATGCACAATATATACATATACATTGTTAATCTATATAATATCTTAACACTAACATTTGTGAGAGACTGGTGCCCGCGAGAAGTATAAAATACTTGTGTTACGGGTCACCAGGCCCCCAAAGCATTAACAATCACATCTATAAGATAAACAATGAGCGTGAGCATGAAATGAGAAAGAATTAATCGTAACTAAAGTTAAATGAAAAATTAAAATAGAAAAAATTACCAATGGACATATTATAAATTATTATAGATGAGGTGAAAGGTTAAAGTGAATTGATATACTATGTGTATAATGTGTGTGTTTGTGTATGCGTGTGTGAGTGAGTGTGCGTATGTGCTCGCGTGTATGTGTGTGTGTGTGTGAGTGAGTGATTGACGGTGGGTGTGGATGGGTTTTTGCGATGGAGTATGTACGTTTCAGTTTCTCTATTTACCGAATTGAATGAATAAAATTTTCTGTTGTTTGATAGTCTAATTTTTTGAGCCATTTACATACCGACGTCTTGCACCTTGATGTACTAAGAGAGCATATTGAGATAGACTTATTGATTCTATTGTATAAAAATGCCCCGAGAAAATAATAAAATCTATGTGATAGACATGAATTAAAAGAGTTCTTTTTACAAATAATATCTTTTCTACGCTTGTCCCTATTGAAATTCGGATCATAGTTTATTTGTGCATGTTGCCTTATTACAATGTTGCTTGGTATTGTCATATAATATGAATGAAGAGGATCAATTCTTATATATAGTCATGTATAGAGTACATATGTTAATTTGTTATGTGTAAAAACGAATGGATTGGAAGGTCTTAAACTAATATAAATGGTTGTTACTCGTTTCAAGTTTTAAATTATTTATAATCGCATTTAACCGTACAATTAATTTATTTTACAACTCGAGAACATAGTTAAACTGAAGTCTTTCATTTCTAATGGTAACTGGGTAAAAAACGTAGTCTATCAGACAATATCACTTTCTAACAAGTTCTTATCAAGAAAGGTTTATGAGCAAGTAAAAGGCGTTATGTAATGTTGTCTTTTATTTATCAGTTGTTACTTTCAATGAAATTATAAGGGCCTTATTGTGATGGTTAGTGCTTTTTTTTCTTTCATTTGTGATATATATCGAGCATTTACGCCGCTATATTTTTAAAAGAATGTATTACTATAATAATAATATTTAAAAAATCTAAACAGCGTTCAAATTGTCAGAACACCACATGGGAGGCACCTGTTTTTTATCAATATCGGTCCATCCAGTCGAAAGTTCTGAGATAACAATCCAAAAAAAACAGTGACTATAGTGACACCCCCTTTTCGGTGGGTTGAAAAATGAAAATACAATAGTATCTAATACATAATATTATAAAGGCGAAAGTTTGTAAGGATGTATGGATGTATGGATGTATGGATGTTTGTTACTCTTTCACGTAAAAACTACTGAACCGATTACAATGAAATTTAGCACACATATAGAGGGTAACTTGGATTAACACATAGGATAGTTTTTATCCCGGAAATCCCACGGGAACGGGAACTATGCGGGTTTTCCTTTGCAAACGCGGGCGAAGCCGCGGGCGGAAATCTAGTCTAGTTACTTTATAAATGATAACTCATAATACAGTGTTAATTGACGATTATTTAAATTAGTTAAGGGACAATTTGTAAGTTACAAGTAACAGTGAACTGTTATTGATCTCTTTCCGCTGTAGAAAGCTACTTTAATGATTATGAACGTGGGCTTTATTTCCTCTGCCGACTTGGACTGAAACTGAATCCTTATTACGACAATAGACCTATAAATGTGTTTTAATTTCATGTCAAAATAGGTAATATTTTTTTTATCCTATGTATAAGTAGAGATAGATGAAACCTTCGAACCTAATAGGATATACCTATTGTAAACTTTTTTTTCTCATTATTTGTTACGCATTTAAAAAATACAAAACGAATGAAAAAAGTCTCTTTCAATATTTTTTACTGTGTTCTTTTAATGTGCATTTAAAATTACAGTCTTAATCTATCAAAATACACAAAAAAGTCGTCCAATACTTTTAATTCCAGCCTACAAAGACCCAGACAGGTCGATAGCTTTTATTCTGAACTAGAACGGCTCGACTCAGAGACTATTGTTTCTTTGCGATCGCAGTTTGTTCAAAGCGTCTTTTGCTGGCTCTAATGGGTTCTTTGATTGATCTTTTATTGAATGTATTAATTATTGTGGCTTTTTACGAGTTTTAATATATTTTGTAATGAATATAATTTTACTAGATACATATTTTTTCAAAAATATAGTAACAGAAGTCTTTTTTAAAACAAGAATCGCATCGTTCACGTTTTGTCTCGCTTTTATTACAGTACTAGCGGTCCGCCCCGGCTTCGCCCGTGGTACATGTTTACGTTTTATCTCATTAAGAACCATCCTGGTACTTAAACGAAATTGGTTCAGCCGTTCTCGAGTTATGCGCTTACCAAAAGATTTTGTGATTCATTTTTATCTATACAATCTATACAAATATTATAAAGAGGAAAGGTTTGATTTTTTGTTTGTATGAATTGAATAGGCTCCGAAACTACTTGGCAGATTTGAAAAATTCTTTCACTGTTGGAAAGCTACATCATTTCTGAGTGACATAGGCTAGGTTTTATCCCGGAAATCCCACGGGAACGGGAACTATGCGGGTTTTTTTTTTGAAAACGCGGGCGAAGCCGCAGGCGGAATGCTAGTTTTATAGATAAATATCAAATTATACTGTACTTTTATAGTAAAGTTAATTATTATGTATAAGCCTATTAATATAGCCCTATTAATAAAGCTGGGCATAAATCTATTTCCCTGTTAATTTTAGTTGAAGGTCCAGTAGATCAAACAGACACAACTAGAGCAAACTAATTGCATATAGCTGCTCTATCGGTTGAAAAGCTGTTCATTGCAACTACCCCATACCCCACCAGGGGACATGGGACATAGGAGCTTAGAATTTAATACGATAACTATATGGTAAATTACTAAGGTTCTATAAATAATTAATTATTAAATACTAGCTTTCCACCTTCGACTTTGCCCGCGTTTTCAATGAAAAACCCACATAGTTCCCGTTCTCGTGGGATTTCCGGGATAAAACCTATCCTTTGTGTTAATCTAAGTAACCCTCTATATTATGTGTGCTTAATTTCATTGTAATCGGTTCAGAAGTATTTGTGTGGAAGAGTAACAAACACACACACATCCTCACAAACTTTCGCATTTATAATATTAGTAGGATAGAATTAGTAGGAGTAGGATTCAATATACAATGTAAATATTATGTTTGTTCTTCACTTTATAGACCTCTTTCCATTCAGCCGAAGTTTTTATTAGCTTACACAAGGCTTTTAGTGCGAATACTTTATTTTATTGTTTGTAATAACACAGTTAATGTCCCATTTAGTTAAACTTCTTGTATAATTAGAAACCCTATTTCCCTTTGAATACTAATAATTTTTACTCAGAGACTATGGAATACCGAAATACCAGACTTGGTTTAATTTTGGTATATGCTCTAAATAACGTCTGCATTAAATTGTTAATTATGAGCGTTTTTTGTCGTTTATTTTTTTATTTTATTGTTTATAACTATTAACTATCTAATAATCATACGTAGGTTGAAATAGTATACCTACTTATTCCCTCCTATCATTATTAAATAGGAGCTCAATTAGGAAGATGATTTTCGTAATCAAAACAAACGAAGTCTAATAAAATAAAATAAGATTAATTGTCGCATTAAGTCAGTTGTTTTCCATTTGACTTAAGAGTAAATTCTTCAGAGATTTCATTTCCTAAAGAACTCTAGACTACGAAGTATTTTACAATGTAACAACTCTCACAAAGGAATGAGATGTTTTTCGTCTTTTGCCAGCATAGCGTTGAAAACATTATACACATTATTTTCTTTTTCAACACAGGAATTATTACGCATATTACATCATTTAACCAAACCAGGAAATAAACCCAGCAAATACTTATAGATACGATAATGACAAAAGAAAGCCAAATGTTTTTTTTGAAAATTCAAAACAGCATGTATCTTATATATCTTATAAACTGACGAAATAGCAATTTTGCTTCCATCACAGTTCCAATCAAATCGTTGATCCGTGTTCAATCAAAATGCTCCAATTCTATTTGAAATCGTAAGGTACTGTTTGGATAGCGTGTTCGTATGCAATAGTAGTTTGTAGCCGAAATTCTAACGGTTAACACGAATTATAACATTTATATGTACTAGATTTTGTATAGGTATATATCTTAATAAAACTTCGTGTAAAAGATAAGATACGAATGTAAAAATGTCCGTAGCTTTTTACGGTTACAACACTAAAACATAAAATAATGTTAATAAACTTATTGCATAAAGTTAAGAAGTGACTTTTTAATTTTTATTAAAATGAAAATTTTGGCGCGTGTTTTATATCGGCTAAATGTAGGTAATAAGACGTGTTTCATATCGACAAAATTATTTGATACTAGTGGTCCGCCCCGGTTTCGCCCGTGGTACATATTTCGCAATAAAAGGTAGCCTATGTTCTTTTTCAGGGTCTAAAGATTATCTGTTCCAAATTTCATCAAAATCAGTCCAGTAGTTTATGCGTGAAAAGTGAAAACCATACATACATACACACCTTTCCTCTATATAATATTATATTATAATATTATATTAGTATTAGTATTTGATAAGACTTGTCCAGTTTGATACAAAAACTAACACTAACATTTTAAAGTGAATGAGCTTATAAAATAATAAAAATAAGTGGTTTTCAACACGTTACTTTGATTCCTAAAAGCGTATTTTCATTCAGAAAAAAATTATATTCCAAAAAACAGTTAATGTTTCGAATATCGTCTGTATAAAGTTGCTGTGTTAAATTTTAATAAAATAAAACTGTATTTTGAACTTTTGCTTCACAGGTAATTGAAGAATAACTCAGCGCAGTTTTAAAATATTGAAAATGCAAAATAAATCGCGGTAACAGCCTTTTTGCTTTAGTTCTTCGAAGTTTCAATTTTAATGCATAGCTACATTATCATAATGTATTTTTAAAGACTTGTGTTTGAATTAGTTTGCTTTTCCTTAGGTTTTATAGTTTTAAACCGATCTCTAGCTTTTGATAGATGGGTCAAGAATCATTTGCTTGGCTTTTACTTTATCAAACACTAGTGGTCCGCCCCGGCTTCGCCCGTGGTACATATTTCGCAATAAAAGATAGCCTATGTCCTTTCTCGGGTATCAAAATATGTATCTCCATACCAAATTTCATGCAAATTGGTTCAGTAGTTTAGGCGTGATTGAGTAACAGACAGACAGACAGAGTTACTTTCGCATTTATAATATTAGTATGGATTGTATTAGTGAAGTCCTAAGTTTCGTGATTAATATTATTTATGAACAGTTTTTTTAATTGTTATTATAAGTTGTTTCCGAAGAAAGAAACAAAAGCAAGAAGTTTTAATTTGAATGTGTTAAAAGTTAATTTCGCCGAAGAAAATATTTTTTACGGTCTTTATTGCAAGTACCTAATATATCTCTCAAATAAGATCTAAGATGCAAAAATATTTTAAGAAAATTGTTTATTGATTTAGTTTACCGAGTGAGTCTACGTTTTATAAGCAATCTTTTAACTCTTTAGAGACGCTACCCTTGAGCGATATAAAATATTTTATTTTGAGCTCACTGCAATCGCAAAAGTGCGCTATAAAATTGAAATCTATTTCCTACATTTCAAATAGAAATCCTAGCCTCTAATCCCGGATTACGTCATCGAATAAGTTCTGCGTCTTGGATATTGAATTCAATATGGCTTTAACTTTTAGTTCGACATTGAAGTAGTTCGCTTTAGGTTCGATATTGAAGCAGTTCGCTTATTGAATTAAGTTGTAGTTCGTTCGGATTACATGAAATGAACACTAGCTGCCTGTTGTTGTTTGTACTTTTTGAAACGAAGAATATTGTTGTAATAGAAAACCGATTAGAGCGTCTCAGTACAATACTGAATTGTAGGTATATAGAAATAGTACTAAATTAGCTAAAAACGCACATTAATTACCCATGTAATCAATGTGCGTTAAAACATACCTACAGTATGAAACAAATAAATAATTTGGAAAATCCAAAAGTGCACGCCTCATAATTTTTTTTTAATAAATATTTATTAATTATTATTTTTGTTTATTTAATAACAATTAAACCACATCGAATCAGACCCTGAAAAATGAAAGGGTTCTATTCCTGAGCATACTCAAGCGTAAGAGAAAAATAAAGACTCGATTAGTAAAGTATTTCGGTCGCTATCGTGTTAACAAGAAAAAGGATCCGCACATACAGACACACGGACGTCCAAGACAGAACTTTTTTAAACTGTTTTTTAACTAGTTTAAATAACAAAAATGACATCAAAAATATCAAAACGTTGAACGTTAAGGGTGCACTCACACACATCAGTCACCGTCACGGCACGTCACCGGACAGGATTAAAAAAAAATATGTATCAATAGTTCTAGTATGACTCTGTTCCCACACGACAGTCGCCGGCACGAAATCTATCAGTGACGTCACCGGTCAGGCACGACAAATAATCTTTCCATACATGTATCATACTTTTATCCCCACTCACCCGGTGCCGTCACGTCTCAGTTCAGTCAGCGTCGTGCTACCGTCAATAATTGCTACATGTTCTCTAGCGTGACACACGTCTAATCACTGACTAACCTGATGTATGTGTTCAATGATTCAGTCAAACCGGCGACGTGACTGACGGACAACATGACGGTGACTGGTGTTTGTGGATACGTACACAAACCGTCACCGATCAGTCATCGGTGACTTGACGGTGACTGATGTGTGTGAGTGCACCCTAAAAATAGTGTTTTTTCTTAATATGTGTGTGTATGTATTATCTTACAAGTGCAATGTATGATACATAAAGACATTTTAAGTTTGAAAAATCAGATGTTTTGCGCGAAGTGACAGTAGTACCCACCTCAACGCTTCGCTTATGAGTAGTATGGATTCCCGGGTACTGCCTCACTCTATGCTGCCTCACTGTATGGTACGGTGAGGACGTGACTTGATTGAAAACCCCGACTAAAAAAAAAAAAAAAAAAAAAAAAAAAAAGTTTGGACTCTTTTCCCACTAAAGCGGCCACGCTGAGTCGATAGCACTCACTCCCGAAGCGATAGGATGCACGGTTCCAAAGATAGCTGAGGTGTGCAGATCGATTAACTCTTATCAAATATCAATTAGATAAGAGTTAATCGATGGGTCATTAATGGGACGCTAATGACCCACCGGTTGTTTGCCTTTTCCTATTATCTATCGGCGTTCATATCTATTACTCATTGTGCACCTCGCTTATCACTGCTTTTGTATTAAACTTCTTTGTTACGACCTACCTCGCTATTCTAACCAAACGATGTATTATTATATTCAAGAAAAAATACGTCTAAAATCCTATATTTATATATTATCCTACTATATTATTATAATTGTTGCTTTTTTAAAAAGCGATTCGCTTCTGGCACTCGCCGGCCGCTGCCGCGGCACGCTCGCTTTGCTCGCTCGGCTCGTGCGTTGTTTATCAAAGTCTAACCTAACCTAACCTAATTGTTGCTTTTTTAAAAAAGCGATTCGCTTCTGGCGTTGTTTATCAAAGTCTAACCTAACCTAATTGTTTTTCCGGGTAATCTGATGTATCGAACTTTGTTACGGTAGGACAAGGATTGTAAAAGAGTTGATTGAAAATAAAACATATTATTTCCATATATTATTTCTTTATTTACACCCGCATTACACTACAATACAATTTAACAAGTGTCATATCATTTCTTGGTGAGTCATACGAAAAATTTGTAAGGAAATCTTCCAATCTCAGACCTCGGAACTTGTAGTACAAATATACCACGCAATACTCTCCACAAAACGTGGAATAGATATCCTGAATTCTAGCAGTATTATAGTCCCACATGCGACAATTTCTTCTTAAAAATTCCGCTATTACTATAATCGGTTTACGTCCGAAGGAATCAAAATATTCTCCAACTCTTTCGTGGTTGATATGAATAGCTACCCCAATGAGAACCTGGCTGTGAGTCAGGGTCGAGATTGCATATAATAAATGCAGGTATGTGTATATGCATTGGCAGGCGATTCGAGGGGTACACGCTATACTGGAGGCTGGGGTGTATTCTATGAAGACTCATTTGCAGGTCTAATGTATTCATTTTTATATGTTTGACCTCATCCAATTTCTATCAATCATCAACCTAAACTAACATCATGTTATATTGTCATCCCAATATATGAAATATTTTTATATGTATTTATTTAGAAATGCAGGCCGGCCAATATATGCAATATTTTTATATGTATATTTATTGTTTGTAAGGAAATAAAAAATAGTAAATTGCATACAATTTGTTTTATTTAATTTTATAATGTTTCCCTTAGTTACATATACACAAAATGCATTAAGCATACATTAAGCAATATTCACTACAAACTGAAGTCCAAAGATAATGATTCCCAAATTATTCTCAATATAATTATAAGTACATAAGTGATTGCTTAACTATGTTCGTTGTTTTTGTTTGTGTTTGTTGTGTCATGTCTTGTGTATTAGTTGTTAGCTAAGTATGTTAATGTATTCATTTTTCGGAAATCCTTATAGATAAGATAATGATTCCAAAGTCGTGCTAGCCCCTTCCCAAATCTATCATATAAATATCCCTGCACGCATCCTTAGTATATTGTGTTTCGAATTCAACCACAGGTCAACGCGTAGAAATTTATTACAAATAACAAAATGGAGGTAAGTTATTATTATTATTAATATTATTTTTAATTATTACTTCAGTAAAATCTTTATTTATTTTTATCTTGTTAAACATATTTTTAATTATATATGTTATGTTTCAGGCTTCTTACAACCTCAAAGATGTGGAAAAATGTTTCAAGCCCTATAATTATTATGATTTATCGGATGAAGATGAGGTTTCTAACTTAACAATAAATAAAAATAAGAGGACCAGTCGTTTAGATGACTTTTTTCTTCAAGAGCCTGTATACAACATAACAAAGGAGATATCGGAGGAAGATAGTGCAAAACACTACAGCTTTAAAAATTAGGTTTCTTCATGTGGTAGCTTAGTAATTAGTTTATCTACTAGTATAAATGAGGTAAGTTATTATTATTATTAATATTATTTTTAATTATTACTTCAGTAAAATCTTTATTTATTTTTATCTTGTTAAACATATTTTTAATTATATATGTTATGTTTCAGGCTTCTTACAACCTCAAAGATGTGGAAAAATGTTTCAAGCCCTATAATTATTATGATTTATCGGATGAAGATGAGGTTTCTAACTTAACAATAAATAAAAATAAGAGGACCAGTCGTTTAGATGACTTTTTTCTTCGAGAGCCTGAGCGGAAAAAGAAAAAGGCGAAACTATCTTCAATTGTTGGACGTTCAGTGAAGGAGGGATGCATTTCATATATTTCAACAGACAAAGATGACGGAAAGGATGCTGATCTACTAGTGAAAATTGATTTATATAGTTTAAAAAGTTGAAAGAAATCCCGGTGTCGCAACATTGGAAAAATGCTGATATTCGCATTAAATATTATACAAAAAACGATTCTAACATAGATCTTCAAATAAAAGATATTGTATACAACATAACAAAGGAGATATCGGAGGAAGATAGTGCAAAACACTACAGCTTTAAAAATTAGGTTTCTTCATGTGGTAGCTTAGTAATTAAATAGGAAGTTTGTAAGGAAATAAAAAATAGTAAATTGTATACAATTTGTTTTATTTAATTTTATAATGTTTCCTTTAGTTACATATACACAAAATGCATTAAGCATAACACATAAATCTAAAACATAACACACATTATAACCTTAACTACTATAGTCTACAGTAACATTTCTTAAAAACTACAATTATTTTACATTAGTTACAATCAAACAATACATTTTAAATATGTAATAAACTATTATATAACATTATAGCAATATCATAATTTTACATGCGGTACAAATTTTGTATATACACACAGAAATAATAGTAAAAAGTCACTTAGCGTAATTTATAATGTCCCCAAGCCAATGTATCAATGTTGTTGTTCATAATACATCGATTGGTATCATTATATGATAAAGATGTTTTATTTATTTTTTGTGTAAAAATAGTGTGTTTGATTGACTTAAATCGAAGCATACTTCTTGAGAACTTTAAATTATTCCATTTCTTTCATAAAACATATAATATATATTTTTTTATTGCAAATTTTTAAGCATTAACCTATCATTTAGTGTGTATTTTTATTTTTTTTAACTCTGTTGTAAGAACTAGAAATTCGACGCCATATACGCATAAAATTTCATCAAAGTAAGATTATTTTAACTTAGATTTTCTTTGAATTTTTCAATAAAAGTACTTAAATTGCCTCGAACATATTTTAGGATGTCTCAGTGTCTTTACTGTTGTATATTTTATAAGAAAACTTCTTCTAATTAATTTTGTGTAAAATACAAAGACACGAACGTCCCGCATGGAAAAAATTGAAACACGCCTCAGGTTATTGGCTATTAAACAAACTGGACAATGAATATCAATAAATTGTCTCGAACGCATTTTAGATATTGAATGAATCTTTAATTTGAGATATCATCACACATTGTTACTAATTTAGTTTTGTTAAACGAGCTTCTAAAGAATTACAGAAACAAGTCAAAATCACTCTAAAATCGATAGGGACTCTTAAGGGTCTCAGATATATCTAAAATACAAAATCCTAAATAAATCGGCTTATCATAAATTAATTTTGTTTTCCGTAATTGTATTGCGACTAATTAATGTTCTGAAAATATTGATAAACTATGGAATTCTGGTTTTGCAATCCAATCCTGAGCACCTAAAACTTTACCACGATTATCCCAGTGAGTTAGTAGTTTAACGTTTACTCTTTTTCAATATTTTCCATAGTCATATCGAAGACAGAATTGTTCATTAATTTAAAAAAGTCTTTTTCAAAGTTTGATGTAGCTAACGTTCTCAAACTAGTATTTAAGTCTATGTATTTCTTTAACCAAGAACTCTGTTTAAATTTTAAAATTCTATGTACTTTAATTAATCCAATTCCCATTTCAATTCATTGTTTTAAATTCCTGTAGTGAATGATGTATTTATTTTTATTATTTAAATTAGGAACTAATTTAGTTTCTTCAGTATTACCCACACATATGTTTTCAGGACATAACGAAAAGTCAGAATGCAAATTATGAAGTTCATCAGGATATTCCAAATCAACTTCTAAAACAGAACCGAAATCAGAGTTATCCGACACATTATAATCTGTATTATAATCTATCCATTCGAAACCACCAACAGGAAGAGATTGAGTTAGGATAGTTCCTTTTTAGTTCTGTAAACTGATCATCATTAAGATTTTTAGCTAGTTGATCTAAACTACACGATAAAAATTTCAATGAATCTATGAATCTTAAACTTACTGATTGATTATTTATTGTTAGCAAAAATGTATTTTTATTTATTTATTTTTTTATTTTTTCACCTTCAAGAAAATTTCAAAAGTTCTATGTCAGTAATTGATATTTTTGGTTTATCGCATTCAAATGTAAATATTAATATAAAATACATTTTTTAACTAATTGTATTAGGTGTAGTTTGGGCAAGTGTATAATTCATATTTAATTTTAAAATCAAAGTCAATTAATTTTTCGAGAATGATGTAAATATTTTAGAATGTTTTATTGGATTAATTTTCAATCCAGTATTCGGTTAGCGAGCTTATTACAATATTAAGTACTATTTATTCTTTTGATTTATCTTTCCACCTTCCAAACAATATGAGATAAAAAATGTCAAATGATTTTTTTCTTAATAATAGTTTTTATTTTTTCATTAGACGTTTAAATTCAAGTTAAGCTTCATAAAATATGATCATATTATATTACAAAATAAAAACCTATGCATTAATATTTACTTACCTTTTTTACGAATATTTGATATCCTCATACTTTTTTTTCTTTGCTTTTGATATTCTTATTATGTCTATTTATTTTTTCGACGACGATAAAATTTTAAAAACTCGACCCCAAAATAAGACCATCCGCTCGATTTTTGCAAATAAGCAAAAATGTTTTTCATTATTTTTTTTTTAGGATGCTGGCACATTCACAGGTTCGCCAGGACTGGCGAACCTGCGAATCAGTGGCACCCATCCTAAAAAAAAAAAAAATAATGAAAAACATTTTTGCTTATTTGCAAAATCAAGCGGGTGGTCTTATTTTGGGATCGAGTTTTTAAAATTTTATCGCCGTCGAAAAAATAAATAGACATAATAAGAATATCAAAAGCAAAGAAAAAAAAGTATGAGGATATCAAATATTCGTAAAAAAGGTAAGTAAATATTAATGCATAGGTTTTTATTTTGTAATATAATATGATCATATTTTATGAAGCTTAACTTGAATTTAAACGTCTAATGAAAAAATAAAAACTATTATTAAGAAAAAAATCATTTGACATTTTTTATCTCATATTGTTTGGAAGGTGGAAAGATAAATCAAAAGAATAAATAGTACTTAATATTGTAATAAGCTCGCTAACCGAATACTGGATTGAAAATTAATCCAATAAAACATTCTAAAATATTTACATCATTCTCGAAAAATTAATTGACTTTGATTTTAAAATTAAATATGAATTATACACTTGCCCAAACTACACCTAATACAATTAGTTAAAAAATGTATTTTATATTAATATTTACATTTGAATGCGATAAACCAAAAATATCAATTACTGACATAGAACTTTTGAAATTTTCTTGAAGGTGAAAAAATAAAAAAATAAATAAATAAAAATACATTTTTGCTAACAATAAATAATCAATCAGTAAGTTTAAGATTCATAGATTCATTGAAATTTTTATCGTGTAGTTTAGATCAACTAGCTAAAAATCTTAATGATGATCAGTTTACAGAACTAAAAAGGAACTATCCTAACTCAATCTCTTCCTGTTGGTGGTTTCGAATGGATAGATTATAATACAGATTATAATGTGTCGGATAACTCTGATTTCGGTTCTGTTTTAGAAGTTGATTTGGAATATCCTGATGAACTTCATAATTTGCATTCTGACTTTTCGTTATGTCCTGAAAACATATGTGTGGGTAATACTGAAGAAACTAAATTAGTTCCTAATTTAAATAATAAAAATAAATACATCATTCACTACAGGAATTTAAAACAATGAATTGAAATGGGAATTGGATTAATTAAAGTACATAGAATTTTAAAATTTAAACAGAGTTCTTGGTTAAAGAAATACATAGACTTAAATACTAGTTTGAGAACGTTAGCTACATCAAACTTTGAAAAAGACTTTTTTAAATTAATGAACAATTCTGTCTTCGATATGACTATGGAAAATATTGAAAAAGAGTAAACGTTAAACTACTAACTCACTGGGATAATCGTGGTAAAGTTTTAGGTGCTCAGGATTGGATTGCAAAACCAGAATTCCATAGTTTATCAATATTTTCAGAACATTAATTAGTCGCAATACAATTACGGAAAACAAAATTAATTTATGATAAGCCGATTTATTTAGGATTTTGTATTTTAGATATATCTGAGACCCTTAAGAGTCCCTATCGATTTTAGAGTGATTTTGACTTGTTTCTGTAATTCTTTAGAAGCTCGTTTAACAAAACTAAATTAGTAACAATGTGTGATGATATCTCAAATTAAAGATTCATTCAATATCTAAAATGCGTTCGAGACAATTTATTGATATTCATTGTCCAGTTTGTTTAATAGCCAATAACCTGAGGCGTGTTTCAATTTTTTCCATGCGGGACGTTCGTGTCTTTGTATTTTACACAAAATTAATTAGAAGAAGTTTTCTTATAAAATATACAACAGTAAAGACACTGAGACATCCTAAAATATGTTCGAGGCAATTTAAGTACTTTTATTGAAAAATTCAAAGAAAATCTAAGTTAAAATAATCTTACTTTGATGAAATTTTATGCGTATATGGCGTCGAATTTCTAGTTCTTACAACAGAGTTAAAAAAAATAAAAATACACACTAAATGATAGGTTAATGCTTAAAAATTTGCAATAAAAAAATATATATTATATGTTTTATGAAAGAAATGGAATAATTTAAAGTTCTCAAGAAGTATGCTTCGATTTAAGTCAATCAAACACACTATTTTTACACAAAAAATAAATAAAACATCTTTATCATATAATGATACCAATCGATGTATTATGAACAACAACATTGATACATTGGCTTGGGGACATTATAAATTACGCTAAGTGACTTTTTACTATTATTTCTGTGTGTATATACAAAATTTGTACCGCATGTAAAATTATGATATTGCTATAATGTTATATAATAGTTTATTACATATTTAAAATGTATTGTTTGATTGTAACTAATGTAAAATAATTGTAGTTTTTAAGAAATGTTACTGTAGACTATAGTAGTTAAGGTTATAATGTGTGTTATGTTTTAGATTTATGTGTTATGCTTAATGCATTTTGTGTATATGTAACTAAAGGAAACATTATAAAATTAAATAAAACAAATTGTATACAATTTACTATTTTTTATTTCCTTACAAACTTCCTATTTAATTACTAAGCTACCACATGAAGAAACCTAATTTTTAAAGCTGTAGTGTTTTGCACTATCTTCCTCCGATATCTCCTTTGTTATGTTGTATACAATATCTTTTATTTGAAGATCTATGTTAGAATCGTTTTTTGTATAATATTTAATGCGAATATCAGCATTTTTCCAATGTTGCGACACCGGGATTTCTTTCAACTTTTTAAACTATATAAATCAATTTTCACTAGTAGATCAGCATCCTTTCCGTCATCTTTGTCTGTTGAAATATATGAAATGCATCCCTCCTTCACTGAACGTCCAACAATTGAAGATAGTTTCGCCTTTTTCTTTTTCCGCTCAGGCTCTCGAAGAAAAAAGTCATCTAAACGACTGGTCCTCTTATTTTTATTTATTGTTAAGTTAGAAACCTCATCTTCATCCGATAAATCATAATAATTATAGGGCTTGAAACATTTTTCCACATCTTTGAGGTTGTAAGAAGCCTGAAACATAACATATATAATTAAAAATATGTTTAACAAGATAAAAATAAATAAAGATTTTACTGAAGTAATAATTAAAAATAATATTAATAATAATAATAACTTACCTCATTTATACTAGTAGATAAACTAATTACTAAGCTACCACATGAAGAAACCTAATTTTTAAAGCTGTAGTGTTTTGCACTATCTTCCTCCGATATCTCCTTTGTTATGTTGTATACAGGCTCTTGAAGAAAAAAGTCATCTAAACGACTGGTCCTCTTATTTTTATTTATTGTTAAGTTAGAAACCTCATCTTCATCCGATAAATCATAATAATTATAGGGCTTGAAACATTTTTCCACATCTTTGAGGTTGTAAGAAGCCTGAAACATAACATATATAATTAAAAATATGTTTAACAAGATAAAAATAAATAAAGATTTTACTGAAGTAATAATTAAAAATAATATTAATAATAATAATAACTTACCTCCATTTTGTTATTTGTAATAAATTTCTACGCGTTGACCTGTGGTTGAATTCGAAACACAATATACTAAGGATGCGTGCAGGGATATTTATATGATAGATTTGGGAAGGGGCTAGCACGACTTTGGAATCATTATCTTATCTATAAGGATTTCCGAAAAATGAATACATTAACATACTTAGCTAACAACTAATACACAAGACATGACACAACAAACACAAACAAAAACAACGAACATAGTTAAGCAATCACTTATGTACTTATAATTATATTGAGAATAATTTGGGAATCATTATCTTTGGACTTCAGTTTGTAGTGAATATTGCTTAATGTATGCTTAATGCATTTTGTGTATATGTAACTAAGGGAAACATTATAAAATTAAATAAAACAAATTGTATGCAATTTACTATTTTTTATTTCCTTACAAACAATAAATATACATATAAAAATATTGCATATATTGGCCGGCCTGCATTTCTAAATAAATACATATAAAAATATTTCATATATTGGGATGACAATATAACATGATGTTAGTTTAGGTTGATGATTGATAGAAATTGGATGAGGTCAAACATATAAAAATGAATACATTAGACCTGCAAATGAGTCTTCATAGAATACACCCCAGCCTCCAGTATAGCGTGTACCCCTCGAATCGCCTGCCAATGCATATACACATACCTGCATTTATTATATGCAATCTCGACCCTGACTCACAGCCAGGTTCTCATTGGGGTAGCTATTCATATCAACCACGAAAGAGTTGGAGAATATTTTGATTCCTTCGGACGTAAACCGATTATAGTAATAGCGGAATTTTTAAGAAGAAATTGTCGCATGTGGGACTATAATACTGCTAGAATTCAGGATATCTATTCCACGTTTTGTGGAGAGTATTGCGTGGTATATTTGTACTACAAGTTCCGAGGTCTGAGATTGGAAGATTTCCTTACAAATTTTTCGTATGACTCACCAAGAAATGATATGACACTTGTTAAATTGTATTGTAGTGTAATGCGGGTGTAAATAAAGAAATAATATATGGAAATAATATGTTTTATTTTCAATCAACTCTTTTACAATCCTTGTCCTACCGTAACAAAGTTCGATACATCAGATTACCCGGAAAAACAATTAGGTTAGGTTAGACTTTGATAAACAACGCCAGAAGCGAATCGCTTTTTTAAAAAAGCAACAATTAGGTTAGGTTAGGTTAGACTTTGATAAACAACGCACGAGCCGAGCGAGCAAAGCGAGCGTGCCGCGGCAGCGGCCGGCGAGTGCCAGAAGCGAATCGCTTTTTAAAAAAGCAACAATTATAATAATATAGTAGGATAATATATAAATATAGGATTTTAGACGTATTTTTTCTTGAATATAATAATACATCGTTTGGTTAGAATAGCGAGGTAGGTCGTAACAAAGAAGTTTAATACAAAAGCAGTGATAAGCGAGGTGCACAATGAGTAATAGATATGAACGCCGATAGATAATAGGAAAAGGCAAACAACCGGTGGGTCATTAGCGTCCCATTAATGACCCATCGATTAACTCTTATCTAATTGATATTTGATAAGAGTTAATCGATCTGCACACCTCAGCTATCTTTGGAACCGTGCATCCTATCGCTTCGGGAGTGAGTGCTATCGACTCAGCGTGGCCGCTTTAGTGGGAAAAGAGTCCAAACTTTTTTTTTTTTTTTTTTTTTTTTTTTTTTTTAGTCGGGGTTTTCAATCAAGTCACGTCCTCACCGTACCATACAGTGAGGCAGCATAGAGTGAGGCAGTACCCGGGAATCCATACTACTCTTATGAGGCGTGCAATATGTTATTCACATTTCTAAGATATAAAAACAGTTTTAATCGAATTCATAATTCTTCTGAAAATATTAATTTTCATGGCTTATTGTAATTAATTATCAACTACTATTTTTATTATAGATTATCAATTACCTACCTATCTTTAACAATTGATAAGCGTAAATTTAAATCACAGTCATGACTCTATCATATTGCACTATTTAATAAATCTCAACAGTAAAAAGTCATACAAAACATTCTTATATCCTTGCAGCGGTCGTGCGCCGAGTGACAAGTACAAAATTGGAGCAATGCGTAAGCGCAGGGGCCAAAATTAGATCCGCGACAATCCGACGCCGTATATGGCATGCGTCATACTGTTTCACTATCTATATATCTTGCCAACTTTTTATAAAATACTATCTATATATCTGTATCTAAATAGTCCCGTAAAATTTGCAAGAATACTCAAAACATACTTTTATGGATAATGGAAGTTGTTTAGCATTGTGTTTTGCAAACTGTGTAAATGTGTGACAAAAAATGTTTTTTATTTCAACTTATGTTGTAGCAAATTTAAGAAATTAAAACATCTTTATTAATATAAACAGATTTGAATGCTTTTTGACTCTCCTTAATAATTGTTCAAACAAATAAAATTTATTTTTAAATAGGATGTAGATACAAACGCTATACATTTTCTTCTTTTTTGAATTGACTTAAATTCATTCATACATTAGGTCCCAAAAAGGTCAAGTTAAACCAGATATTATCCATATAAACAGTATAATGACCATATCGTGTAAGTCTGCGTATGTTAATTCGATTGGTCGATGACCATACGGGGTCAACGAGGTAATGTGCGTTGAGACAATTTGAAAATTACTGAAAAGTGACCCGGCTTACGTAAGCGCGTTGATTATATAATGTTTGTGATTTATTAGGTTATATTATTTACTTTGCTATTATAATAATTTAATAAAATATTTTAATATTATTTTATTTTTGATGCAGTAGAGCTTTGAAGAGAGTAGAAATATTTTTTGGCTTTTCTTTCGTTTTCGGTATTGGGATTTTTACGACTTAACAAAGACTCAGTCTTATGATACAAGACATAACAATTTGTTTAATTTTATTTTTCATTCATAAAAAATAAATTTTCACTAAATAATATCTATGTACATCTATGAAATAGGTATTAGATATTAATAATCATTCAACATTACACATTATTCAGAAATGTTATTTTAAACGTCGTTTGTGAGCACGTTACATTTTTTGGGTGTCAATGAATAATAAACGGTTTAACTAATTAGGATGAAACTTTTAATACGTGTAATTGTGCGGAATGTGTAATGTTTTTGTATAGGCGAACTATGAAAATAAGCATTAGTATTTGTTTCGTTTCTTTTTCCACTTTAAAATTCCTCTTTCGCAAATTAAAAATTTCAGCAAAATTGCCTACAGTACGCCATTGTTCTGCCGCTTGAAATTCAATGTTTAAGCCGAGTGCTATTAACCAACTTTTACGAAAATCTTGTAATTATTGACGGGTTTATTTTATGTATTTTAATTAAAATGTATTTTAATGCTTACATTGAAGACTAATTGTTTATCGGTTTTACTTGCATTGCTCCGCTACTGGTCTTAGCGTGATGATAATATATAGCCTACAGCTTTCCTCTACAAATGGACTATTATAATCTGAAATAATTTTTCAAATTGGGCCAGTGTGTTCTGAGATTAGCGCGTTCCAGCAAACAAACATACTCTTTGGCGTTATATATTAGTTATAAAAGTACCTAATAGATAAATAAACACATAGTTATGAGATTTTTGTATTATTTTATCAACAGAAAACAAACTTTCAAATTTCATCTCGGTTGAAAGAAAACTCCGCTGGATTTATACTAATCCGAACTTTGGTGAACAATTAAATGAAATTCCAACGTTCCTTACGATACCAATGTATTTGTTTGTTCCAGAACTTTCTTTTTCGCTCCTTAATTAGTAAAGTTCGAGTTGTTTTTTGAAACTTATTTGGTAAAAAGGTTATTTGGAATCTATACATTGAAAGTATGCTTTAGATTTTTTCATATTGTTTGTTTTATTTACATTTACCTATATTATATATGTAGGTATAGCATATGGGCACTTTAAAGAACTTTATTTATTAAAAAATAATATTTAATAAAACCGGCCAAGTGCGAGTCGGGCTCGCGCACAAAGGGTTCCGTAGCAGCAAATATAATAAATTACAGTTAAATCAACCTATCTCAAAAACTATAAGAGATACTTTGATCAAACCAAAAATCGTTGAAAGAGTTAATTAGCATGCATCACCTCTATTTTTTTTAGAATTTTATACCCCGTAGTTATAAAAATAGAGGGGGGGGGACATACTTTTTACGACTTTGAGAGCTGATATCTCAAAAACCGTTCACTTTAAGAAAAATGTTTTTTAGAAAACTTTATATCATTTTAAAAGACCTTTCCATTGATACCCCACACGGGTATGTACATCGAAAAAAAAAATTTCATCCCTCAGTTACATGTATGGGGGGCCCCACCCCCAATTCTTTTTTTTACTATTTAGTGTCATATTTTTGTAGCGGTTCATACAACACATATTCCCATCAAATTTCATCACTGTAGTACTTATAGTTTCCGAGTAAATCGGCTGTGACAGACGGACAGACGGACAGACGGACAGACGGACATGACGAAACTATAAGGGTTCCGTTTTTGCCATTTTGGCTACGGAACCCTAAAAAATGACGTGATTTAGCGAGTTTATATCAAAGAATATTATATGCAAAGCCACGGGGTGATGTAAGTTTAAAAATAAGTGCACTTATCTAAGAGTAATAACGATTTCAAGAAAACATATAATAAAAGCAACAGTAAATACGGTAGGTTGTATAAACTTTGCAGTTTTACGGTCCGCCATTTTATTTTATAGTCTAAGAGCTTGCAGCTGTTAAGGAAGAGAATCTAATATCTAATATTATATTATAAAGGCGAAAGTTTGTAAGGATGTATGGATGTATGGATGTATGGATGTTTGTTACTCTTTCACGTAAAAACTACTGAACCGATTACAATGAAATTTAGCACACATATAGAGGGTAACTTGGATTAACACATAGGATAGTTTTTATCCCGGAAATCCCACGGGAACGGGAACTATGCGGGTTTTCCTTTGCAAACGCGGGCGAAGCCGCGGGCGGAAATCTAGTTTTTCAATATATTACAACGATACAATTACGTTGAGTTTTCTGGGTTATGTTATAATACTGAGAGAATTAAAAATGAATTTTACCTTCTCAAATATAACTTCTTTAAGTACGATAAAAATATTAACATCATAGATTTTGTAATAAACGATTAAAATAGATTTATATCGTGAATTTTAATAAGTATAAGTATTTAAAAAAAGTAAAACATAATCAGCTCTATATTATTTCTACGCTTTACCAATTAAATTATTTTATATAAAGCAGACACAGACAGACTCTTACAATTACCTAAAAAATAAAATTGTTATGTTTGATCTTTGTATGTGTAAAAAAATGTTTTACATATTAATTATAATATTGTTTATAAAAATAGGAGTAAGAAAAATTATATTTATTTTTTAAGCATTTACATTCATATCAAACAAATGCATTATCTTATATAATATAAAATTCTCGTGTCACAATGTTAGTCTGCATACTCCTCCGAAACGGGTGGACCAATTCTCATGAAATTTTCTGTGCATATCGGGTAAGTCTGAGAATCGGCCAACATCTATTTTTCATATGTACCACGGGCGAAGCCGGGGCGGACCGCTAGTAATTTATATTATCTATCGACACCTAGCCGTAAAAGTCTAACCTGTCAAAATTTAGTCAAAATCTAGGTCACAATAAGAACGTTTAGTTCATAATAAAAATTGTATCGAAGGCCTCTCGCGAGACGTGCGTGTGACCCAACCAGGTTACCAAGACCTGTCTACAGCCGTTAAAATGGAGTCACTATGTGTACTTAGTACGTGTTCCGGAGGGCAGGGAGGGTCTGGTAATATTGGTTGTGTAAATGGTGACTCAGTGTTGACTAAACGTGGATTTTCCTGTTACATTTTTATTTTTTGATGCATATCCTAAGTGCAACGTTAATATTGTAATTTGATTATTAGAACAGATGTGTTGATTTTCAAAGTTTGTTAATTAATCATGCATTTTTTATATGCTATAATTATGTTACATACAGATGGATGTGTTTGATGCATTAATTTGTTAACTTTATTTAATAATTTTTTAGTCTTTATTTTATGTGGTATTCGTGTGCATTCCTTCTTCTGTATTTTTTTTTCAAATAAATACTGCTTTGTTAGTAAACTCCTAAATAAAAAATTAATCAAATGTTTTGCCTCATAAATTAAAAATTTATCAAATCTTCGACCTTGGCCGAGTGCACACGGCATGTGAAGATTTTTAATTAACATTATCTTATAGCGGGTTATAGTCAAGTCTGAAGGATTTTGATAAAATCTCTACATATGAAACATTTTGTTCCGTTCCAACATTTTTGGATAATGTTTGCTTGCGTCAAGCGGAAATTTCGAGTTTTGTTGTGATTTTTTTTCCGACCCAAATATCGACCAATAGAATTGTACCATTCGACGTCACGTGGTACAACCTACATGGTATTATACTGATAATTTTTTGAAAATTTTCTCTGGTAGTTGACGTCAAACTGACAGGTTGAATTCAATTGTGAAATTATTGACCGACATTTGGGACGGAAAAATAATCCCCTAAATACCACACGAGCTTCAAAATTATCTGGCATTTCCCTCAAGGTTCCCTGCAAACAAATAAAGTCGTCAAGTTTTTCAGTAAAAATCCTAGTAACCTGAAAAACTTGACTCCTTCATTTGTTTGCAATGAACCTATCGGAAAATACCCGATAGTTTTGAAGCTCTTGTGGTATTATAAGTGATAATTTAACCGTTATTAGATAGAAGAACTGTTTTAATGCACTTGTGATTTTTAAGACATTATAAAACGAATTTAGAGTGCAAAAGATAGACAAATATAATTATAGTTATCATACCAATTATTTATTTCAGTATCCTTATCATAGTAGATACTATTTATCCAATATGAAGTAGTTAAAAAGCAGTAATAAATCGAATTTAATGTTTATATAATATCGATAAAAAGAAATCCAAAACTCTTAAGCTAAAATCTACCATATCACAGAGCGTACTATAGAAATAAATATGCAGTTGAAAAAATTAAACCCTTAACAACCTACATCTAATAATATTCCAGTCAGAAGGTTCCAGACCCTTAACGATTACAGGAGTTAATTTATTCAGTCTATATTTAGTCTAAGCGCCAGTATTATTTACAATTATTACTGAGTCACTCCTGTAAAAAACAAACAATTGCTTCTGATTGAGCAATTAGCATCTATTGAGTTTAGAAGTTAACATCGCTGATTGGTTTCGTATTAAATACAATAGAAACTGAACTACTGTAGATGATGTGTTCGGAAGAAAAAGAAAAGCGAGAAAGTGATATTGTATTTTATTCACATCTTAAATAATAGTTTCTTTTAACGGCAGTGTATAATGCCTTCTTGCATTATTCTTTATAGTATTGATAAATAAGTAGTTATGTGTTTTGTCTCTCTCAATAGTAATTGAATACTAGATTATTCAAAAAATAATGCATTTTTTAGTTTAAAATTCCGATAGATTGAACACTTTTATGTACGTAATAGCTCGAATAACAGATGAGAACATATTCGATACAACTTAGTATAAAAATTGATCTTCAGTAACTTTGCTTGTCCGTAAAAAGTTGACCTTCCTCCAACTCTCTCTTTCAGCTGAGTTCCATTGTAAGTGTCGCAAAACTATGACGTATTTAACATTGCTATAAGTAGAGACAGCGACCCACTACATGCGTATATATTATAAGCCCATGTACCCTTAACAACAAAGGGAACAGGGGCTAAATTCACTCAACTGGTAAATTTCCACATAATTATTCTACCCTTATGAGAAAATTACCAAAGGAGAACTAAAACCGTAACTCAAAGCTAGACAGCTCGACACTAATGATTTCATCTTAAAAGTGCCGAGTCATCGCATTACCTTTAGATTAATGTTAGTACTGTCCATCAAGGGACCCATAAACGCTTAGATGGCCCATTTACGGGTCATAAAACGGACATTATAGGTACCATTACTGCAGGACACACGTCCGATCCTAATCAATTATGAGAAATGGCCTGAAAATTTAGTACTTCAAAAGGAACATAAATCGTATGGGATGTTTGAAGATATGATAGACGTAATCTGGTTCAGCCGTAATTATCTTATGGAGGTGTTAATGTAATATATGATCATATTAGTAATTATAAGTTTATCAGATAGCTATCATGATAAATGCTATAGGTATAACAATTTAACAATTCTTCGTAAACTTTTACGTTACTGCCAAGAATTGATTTTATTCGCCATCTATCTAAACAACTTGTATACCTTTTGATTTTATTAGTTATCTATCTAGCCATATAACTAACAATTTGTATATAAAACAAACTATTAAGTACCAAATTCACTTGACAGCCTGGTCTGTTATCCATCCAAGCAGATAGCATCGAATCTCCGATCTGTGCCGACAATAAAACTTCAATAACGTCTACCACACCGTCTCTAATCGTAAACAGTGCGAAAATCTACATTGGCGTCATCACTTGAAGGTACAAGGTACAGACTGAGCGGGAAACTATTATATTTATCAGTGATAATGAGATGCTTAAATTACCGGGGTGCTGATGAAGTAATAGAAAAAAAAGACTTGTTTCATATTCGTTCCTTTTCAAAAAAATCGCCTTTACTATTAATATTTGTGCATAGTTATTAAGTTGACCACTGACGTTGACCAACACACAAATTTAAAACACGAGTTTTACGAGTATCAAAGTTATTCAAATTATCAAAACCATTTATTCCTTTTGCCACATCACTTCTGAAATTCTTATTCCAAAAATAACGTTAAGACGATGGTGTTAAAATCCATTTCGCTTTCGCTTATTACTTGCGTCATTTGTATGATGAATCATGGTGAATGAGTTCCTCCAAGGTCTCGAAGCAGACTCGAATGATTTCATTACATCGTAAGACGGGTTCAATCAGCTGGAAATCGCGATGGAGCATTTAGGTGATAATCTGGTTAGATCATTAGAAGAATCTATTTTAAGTGCGGTAATTGGTAAGTTTGAACTCATCAAATTGTGATTCAGTCGTATTCATCAAGTAATGGAAAAATGTATTATAGGAAAGAATAGTTAGATAGCTCAAAAGATCTCGCTATCAATATTGAATGATACAATTTAGCGCTAAATAGTTAATGATGAAAAGCAAAACGGAATCTAATGTATATATAGAAATAAATAAACATGAACTCAGGTCCTGATATGATATTCCGTTTCCATGCTAATAAACACTGCCCACACTCATTCAGATGGAAAATTTACGCAAACTGGACAGGCTGTTTTTTTTCGATAATATTTTGAAACTGCTTACGCAGTATTCAATATTCAATCTGACCTTCAAATTTGACAATACATATAAAAGTGGTCACGAACACGCTCCAGATTCAGAAATAATTCGCGTTTAAATACCTCTATTTATTTCAAAACGTTCGATAACAACGTAAAATCAAAGATGAAGTTTATCAAACGGTGTCGTTCATTGACTCTTTTTGCTCCACGTTTTTACGAATGAATACATATTTCTTTGACGATTCGTCTCTGCTTTTAAACATTTTTCGTTACAAAGTGAATAAAGATTTACTTTTGTATAAAAATCTCTGTAATTTATACTTATCACGTCTGCTTTGACTTTCAGGTTAAGCAAAGCGTAATGAAAGTGGGATCTTATTTCATAATGAGCGGCTTCACCTAATTAGGTTAGACTGGCCCTGAAGAATAAGTGGTTGAGAAAATTTTCTCCTTTTAGTCTTACAAAGTCTAGAAAAATTAAGGTAACATCGGAATAAAGTAAATTTACTCTGATATGCTCAGTCAGCTCAATTTTTCACAAACATTTTGAATATAAGCGTATTTTCGGAGAGAAATTTTTAAGACCACTACGTAGACTTGACAAAGTAAATATTCTAATTTATTTTAGGAACAACAGGCCATTTTTAAATGATTTTAATATTTAAGTGGCTCATTATTTGACGTTTCATTCGCACTTTATTGAGTAAAGACATATTGTAATTTTGAAATATTGGTTCTATTATATTCAATACTTTAAAGCTATGAAATATTTCCTTTGATCCAATTATTCCATCTCATTTCAATATGTTACACTTTCAAACCGTATAATCTAAAGAGCCAAAATCCCGAATCACTGAAGAAGTAACAGGCCGATTAGATAATGACATTGTTTAAGGTAAGTGACAAAATGACATTGAAATGTTCTTGACCCAAAAAGGTCTGAATTCGGGAGCGGTGACGCGTTAGAAGCACCAATTTGTGTTACGTCACTCTCACTTAAAGGTAAAGCTGTCAAGACGACTTTGCAATTCCCAAGCAAGCGACAGAAAATTTTAGACTTTTATTTCCCTATAAGTAGTAAAGCGCCAGCTTTGGGATTTCTTCTCAATTTTTGTCTATGTGACTGAAATAATGTAGCTTTCTAGTTTCTAGTTAAGTGTTTCAGTATATATAAAAAGATTTTCTCCCTTTTAAAATATACAGTTTTTCATAAGCAATTTACCATCGTGCTTCATATGCCCTCAATTTTGCACTTCCAATTTTTGAGTGACCTATTTGAAATGATAAAGATATCACAGAAACTTCTCAACAAAATGATTTCAATTACACTTAAACACTTCAAACGTGCTGTGACATTAGTCCTATTTGCACCTAAGGGACATTTGACAATAATGCAACACGGTAAGTAGCTACTAATGATCATAATGAGCATGCTGTAGTGTCATTTGCTGATTTGCAGCATCATTACCACAGCGCAGACTTGAACAGTGGAATAAACATTTAGATTCTAGAAATTATTTAGCTTTTAACTCAGTATTGATAGACTGTAATTGAGGAAACGGAAACTGTAACGACTAAATTGAATTTAGTATCAATAATATAGTTTAGTGTAGCTTCAATTAAATTGACGTTTGATTTAATATATTGTGCAATCAACAATCGCTTACTTATTATATAACTTTTTCTACTGGTGTATAACATTATCTATTACTTATTAGTTTAGCAAGAGACTTTGGTAAAAAACAAATTTTATTTTCATTACCTAAACGATTATTTTCTATTACCTCATCAGCATCATTTAAAACATTTCAAAGTTGTTATATAAGCCTACAATCAACACTTATACACATAATTTATAATATTGTTTTCTTAAGTTGTATCTAATGTCTAGAACAGCATGTAAGATAACAAGTGTAGACAATAGGGCTATTGTTTGTGTGGGAAATTTGTCGAAACCTAATGTTTTACAGTCTAGGCTTACTGGGTCATGGTACATGAATCATCTTTATTATGTTAATGTTTGTGAACTTTTGCCTTATTTTTGTGGGTTGTTTTCGGGTGAAGCATGATTTTGTTTTTGTTTTCATGGGGTTCTAGTTATCACAATATATTTTGGTAAATTATTATGTTAAACAGTGTCTCCTGATTAAAAGAAATGCAAAAAAAACTATAATAATATACGTATGATACATTTAATCAGCTGATTCAATTATAGAAACGAATTCAAAATTGTTTAAAGATTAGTGTATGATGCATGTTTCTGCAAAACAGTTTATTCAACATCTAAAATCGGACGATATTTAAAACATGTGTCATATTTTCTAGAAGGAATGAAACATCGCCGCATTTTCTATATTTCGTTAGATAAAAGTAATTTCATCTGGATTGTTAAATTTATTTAAAACTAGACTTATCCTGTGTCTTTGTTGACAATTAGAAATGAGATATTATGTGATCTAAATAGTTTTTGAATAATAATATGGATCTTTAAAAACTAGCATCGTCCTGAGGCTTAGTTGCCAATTTTTAATATGAGATAGGTGATCTAATCAGTATTATTTTGTAGTATTAAATGTACACTATACTGTCTCTTGCAGTTCGCGATTGACCTTGACCGAAATTTGGTCAGGTTTTTATATGTCATCTATAAGCAAAGATGACATATACTCAAGTGAGTCAAGTCTGCATAGTAAATAAACAGTCTCGCTATTTCAATGCCATTTAGACTAAGTAAAGTTTATACTTCTCAGATATACTTAAATATGTTTATGCCTATACAAATAAATAAATTGTCTTTATGTATGAAAAATAACAGTATCTAAATGTTAACTAACACTATATTCCAATCTTTTTTTTTATTTGATGTCAGTCTGATCGTCCGAGCTGGTTCTCTTGATGATAATCGATCACCACCGCCCTTGAACATTTGCAGCATTAAGGCCTCTGCAAAGGCGTTTTGTGCTTCGGGACGGGAGCAAAGGTATGGACTAGGAAGGGTAAGAGATTAAAAAGGTTAGGGATACCTTCAGTAACCTTTTCTCATTTACAAAGCGTCTGCTTTAACCAAACAGTCCAATGTTTTGTCAGTGAGACGTGACCTCGGCTGTTCAAACGATGATCTCATGATGCAAAAATACATTACATAATGTAGCGCCAACATAAAAATGGCGCGAATTTCTTTGGAAAGACGTCAGTGTTTGCTGTGTTGGTGCATCAATTTATTGAGGCTTTGTTTATATGCTAATATCTTAATCGTAATAATTCAAATCGCAATCTGATTTTAATAGTAATAATTCAAAAAAGCAATAATATGATTTAGGAAACATTTCTGCATGTTGCAGTTGAGATGTTTACTTTTATCTTTAGTGTGCAAAAAGATTTTATTAATTTCAATTTCAAAAATTGTTCGATCCCAAAAGACAGAAAAAGATACTTCTTGAAAAAGATACTTCGTTATAAATGGAAGATTTTAGGGACCTTATTTGTAGCCTTATAAATGAGTAGGTGGTTTTGTAACATAACAATAAAATCATGGAAAACAACTAAAAATTCCACAATATAAACACATATTATTCCGTTATTTTTAGAAACATAGGTTCAAGGGTTCTCGTAAAATGTTAATTTGCATTTAGTAAACGTCTTCAGATTGTATTCTGCGATAAGAAAGATCACGTTATCTGCAATTCTGCAGAAGTCGCAGAAAGATATGGTTAGGGAGCCAGGTGCAAATTTGGTTAACTATTTCCTCTCAAGAGATAATTCGTCAGACGCATGAGAGTATAGTATTATAAAGCCTCGTGAACGTCAGCTGGCGCTCGGTTGGGGGGGGGGGGGGGTGAGCGGTTGTAGCCTCCCACGCACATAGGAAAAAAAATACATTCATTCATTCATTTCCTCTCAGCTAAAAATTTGTCAAACTGTAGCTAACCCAATATCTCAACGAAAAAAAATAGTCAGCTGGTTACAACATGGTGTATTATACGTCAGCTGGTGTCTCGAACATGAAAGTTAAATTTAAAGAAAAATTTATTTTCCGTTATTTCCTCTCAAACAAAAATTTACCTGATGATAGCTTATATGTAACTGTGGATAAATATATATGTCAGCTGGCTGTATCTTGGTGGAAAAACCGTCAGCTGATACGGGAGGCTACAACTGCTCTTCCCCCCAACCGAGCTCCAGCTGACGTTCACGAGGCTTCATAATACTATACTTTGATGCATTTTACTAATTACCGCTTGAGAGGAACTTGGTCATAAAATCTGCTGCTGGCTCCCGGACCAATATATATTTTATTAAAATTCTGCTAAGTATTTCTATTTCACAATTTTCAATAAATTGAAAGATTACTGATGATTAATTTTAGATTCCTTATTGAACGAAAATAACATTACAAAATACTCAATCATATCTATTTGAAAATAATGTTAAAAAAATTTATGCAAAAAGTTTACAAAACCGTAAAATATAAAAAATATCATGATAAATAACACGATGTTCTAACTTCTTATTCCTAAACGTTACTTGTTTTCAGGAGACCATCTTTGTGTTTTAAATTAGTCCCATAGCGTATATTATGTAGTAATATATCTTCTCTTACAGGAGCAGGTGTGATAATGAAGATAACTTAGGAGTTTAATTCACCTTAACCCTTAACACGGCAAGCCCTGAAATAATGTACCCAGATATTTCAGAATTGGTTTTAGTGATAGTTATTGATTAAAAAATACTATAGTAGAGAAAAAAATAAAACAAATTTTCTGTAAGTAGGTTTTTCAGGATGTCCGTTAAAACGGCCTTTGCCAAGAACCCCGTCTTCATTGCTGTCTCAAAAAACGGACAACGCTGTCATACAGCTTATAAAATAAAAATGAAAAACAAAAATATTCACTTAATATAACACAATTGAAAACAATTTCAAGTAGCATTTTATTGTTTTATTGTATCACAGTATTTTCACTATCTATTATAACAAAAAAATCTTCAATTTTAACTAAATACCTAACAAATGATAATTGAGCCCTCTCGAGCTCAATCACACTATTTAGTTGTATGGAATGTTAAATAACATTTATTATTTCGTGTCAAGCAACCTTTTGTTTCATTTAATACAGATAATAATGGTTTTTCTAAATGTGAAGTGATATTTGGCTGATGATTAGGACATTTAGACGAAATGCATGTGGAGGTCGAGGAACTCCCGGTTTTATTGTAGACCCAACAGATTTAAGTGATCTTAGATTATATTCGTCATTTTGAACTTAATTAAAAATAATTCTACATATAATTAAAGACTCTAAAGCAAGAAAATCCCATAAAAGTGATATTTTATTAAAGTACGAATCATGGCAACGTCCGTTTCTTGGGACATGCCAAATGGTTCTTAGTTACCTGTATCTACGGCACTGTCCCAAAAAACGGACCAGCTATATTTCGAATATTTTGTCATAGAATTTTTTGAATATTTCATAATCTTTAGAGCAAAAACAACAGTTTATCTCACCTGAAAGTTAAATCAATAGAAATCAAACACGGAAACTATTTCATTAAAGCTATTATTGACCAGAAACACAAACCATCACTAATTCCGGGAATCCCTAAATTCAACAGTCACCTAGCACACGAATCAAATGTTCTCTATAATTGGCATGTAGGAGAAAAATAAAGAATTGTTATCGTACTTTCTCCAACGTAATCAATTTTCTAGATTTTTTGGAACGTTCAAGATTTACACGGCTATAAGTACATGAACTAAAAAAGTGACAGAAAAGCTTTAAGGGTTAATGCCCTGAATTATTACAATGGCGTCGTACATTAGGGGCTTACAAAGTGGCGTATGTAAGCTTTATAAAATTATGCGGAAAAAGGAATGCTCCTTACCGGTAACTAGAGATAAATTATAATAATGGCAACTTATGAAAGTGGCTAGCGTGATATATTATTTTAATTTAGATCAAATAATAGAAATGTTTGTTTGGGTTGTTTATTTTGTTATTCTTTTTAACACAATTGCGGTTTTTTTAAGGCTTTTTTTTACCGGCTAATATTGTAATAATTTATAATTGTAATTTGTAGTTTCAAAGTGTTTCCTTGAAATTTTTCTTCACAATCATTGCAATTGTATTTATTTATGTACATAGATAAACTCTTATCAAAAAAATTTTTTTTGTCAACGTTTTTCACAAGTCTCACAAAAATATATAAAATACAAATGAAAGTCATAATTAATAGATACAGTATCAATTACTTGCACAATCAACTGTAAGTATATTGATTTGCGACAGTCAATAACAAATACGTTGTCGAACATAACGGGTCAAAGCGAACGAAGCCCCCTCGTAAGGATATGAGCAACTCACTTCCTGGCCCGTGACTAACGCAACTATGCAAATCACGAATATTGTTCGTTAATTGAAATAATCGAAGTTTTTAGAAATTATATTTTTATGTGTAGTAGAAAAAAAGTATCTGAAGATTTGTTCTGGTTTTCAAAATTATTCACTGAATTAAAGAAGGAATATTCCAAATACTTCACAGCTTACCAATTTGATTACAATTTAATCGATCGTGTTAGTGTTAAAAATGTGTCAATTTTTACACACTTATACCTACCTATATTCAAGAATTCCTGTAATATGAAATATGTCGTTTTTTACATACTTACTTATACCTACGTTTAAAATTATTCCTGTAATTTCTACAAATATCTCTAAACAATATATTAATAGATCAACATAAAACGCGAACAATAAATAAGCCAATACTTTCAACCGTTATGTCTGTTTCCATTATCATCCGTCTAACGTCGCCCTTGGCCTCGACCTTTATCAGTCCCTTTCGTCAACCCTTTGTCTCCAGGATTTATGAAACTACATAATATATTCATGAAAAAGGGCTGTTGGATTTATTTGTGTTTAAAATTGAATTGTTGCGAAAATATGTTTTGCGCTAGGGTAATAAAGTAATAATAATAAGTGATTTGTATTCAGTGATTAAAAAAACATCATAAATGTAGTTTCATAAATGTTCCGAACATACATTCCGTATAATTTTGCTTACGTTAAAAAGTAACCAGTCGGACTCAAAATCCCACCAATCGAAAGTAGACTTCATTCGTATTAGTTCATGAATCATAATGTTACACACATAAAGGTAATTTGGCAATTATATTATCCCTTTAGGTATGGAATATCGAAAACACAATATTCTGTAAAATAGATAGTACTAGGTACCTGACTCACCTGAGTCACCTCGTAAAAGAAATCGTTGACAATCTTAATAATAACGCAAATTTTAATCAATTTTTATATAATAATAATTTTTCGTGAAATTCTTAGTGTAACGGAAACACGGTAGATGGCAGATAGCGACGCGACGATGTTAATTGCGATACTTTCTGTTACGGCCGGCGGACTCAATGCAAAATAGGACATCATTCTCTTTGATTTTATCTGCGGAATCTGTACTAAACTATAGTCTGTGGCTAGAAGATATTTTTAAAGGTTCTTTTTCATTTAGGATCTTGTTTAAACTGGTTTATTGTATCCTAATAATATTATAAATGCAAAAGTTTGTGAGGATGGATGTGCATGTGTATGTGTATGTTTGTGACTGTTTCACGACAAAACTACTGAACATTACAATGAAATTAAGCTCACATATAGAGGGTAACTTGGATTAACACATAGGATAGGTTATATCCCGGAAATCCCATGGGAACGGGAACTATGTGGGTTTTTCTTTGAAAACGCGGCGGGCGAAGCCGCGCGCGGAAAGATAGTTGTTTATATGGTAACAATAGAAGGTATGTATTTTTTTGCATCAGGAAGCCCGGGATTTAAATTAGGTTATGATTAGGTTACAAAGAAGTTTGATCACTTTCCCGTAAAATTATCAAATGTCTACTTATTACAATGGTATTGTTGTGTGTTTGTGTGTGTTGGAATAAATGGTTTCTTTCTTGCAGACAGATATTTCTAAATTGGAAAATGCATTTTAATAACGTTTATTTTTAAATTGCAAACTTAGTCGCGGAACCACAATCTTTGAAAATAAAGTGAGACAAGAGAATACATTGTATTTAACGATCTTCAAATGAACATGTCACATAAATCTTGTAAGATTTATTTCTTCCGTCAAGTCTTGAAAAACGTTGTGTTTGGGTGAACAAATTTTGATAGAACTTATAATAAAAGCCTTAAAATAGGGGTAAGATTTGATGGAAATTTATTGGAGCATAAACAATTTATTTATAACGTAGTAAATCTTTTCTGTGTCTTGTGTTAAATTGTATTTAAAATTGGTAATATATAATCAAAACTAGAAAAAATATCATCAAAACAATTTAATTATTGTTATGATTGCTCATTGTATCATTGATGTAGGAAAAAGAAAATTCCCTTTTAATTCTTTGGCATGTTATTATAATATACTAGCGGTCCGCCCCGGCTTCGCCCGTGGTACATATTTATGTTTTCTCTACATAAAAACCATCCTGGTACTTCAAGGAATATAATAAAAAAAGAATTATCGAAATCGGTCCACCCGTTCTCGAGTTATGCGCTTACCAACACATTTTGCGATTCATTTTTATATATAAGACTAGCGGTCCGCCCCGGCTTCGCCCGTGGTACATATGAAAAATAGATGTTGGCCGATTCTCAGACTTACCCGATATACACAGAAAATTTCATGAGAATCGGTCCACCCGTTTCGGAGGAGTATGCAGACTAGGGTTGTTGAGGATTCCTCTTCCGCTTCCTCATAATGCGGAAGTTCCGCAATATTTTGGGTTCCTCTACCGTTACCGCATCCTCAAAAATGAAAATGAAAAAATCCTCTTCCGCTATCGCTTCCTCAAAATTTAGAGGAAATTTATGAGGATGCTGATCCGATCGGGCGGCGAATTTACAAAGGCTATTTAAACTATGTATTTGAGTTACGAGTCGGATGTCGGTATGTCGTCTACTAACGAACAAGAGTAGAGTCTTACCGCCATATTTATATCTGCGCCTAACACTTATCTCTAAACATAATAATATAACATTTTCTCTCATACTCAGAAGAAACATATTTTACCAAATAATGTTTGTGAAAAGTCATTTTAAATTAAAAAAACAAACAAGTTGTTTAAGCTTACATACCTAATAATATCTACCAGTTAGTTTTTTTTGTGGAAATCGCCTAATGTCGCTTCTGGCACTGATATAGATTAGGTTTTTTCTGTGGGTTTTTTCGAGTAATATGCATAAACAAAAGCTCATCTGAGTCCGGCTCGTGACTCAAATAGTATAGTACTTACAGGCTTTGTAAATTCGCGATCGGGCGAGCTAACCTCCCCTATAACCTTAAACATCAATATGTAGAGACAGGAGAATGGCTTTTGTTTTTATTTTTAATTTTAAAAGTTTCCTCTTCCGCTTCCTCATCCGCATCCTCTTCCTCAAAAAATATCCTCTTCCTCATCCGCATCCTCTAAATTTGTGTGTGAAAATTCCTCTTCCTCCTCCTCTTCCTCATAATCACTTCCTCAACAACCCAAATGCAGACTAACATTGTGACACGAGAATTTTATATATATAAGATGATGTTACATATGTATTTTGTAAAATTGTAAAACTGGCATGATTTAAAAGAGCAACTATGGAGTTTCTTGCCGGTTCTTCTCCGTAGATACTGCTTTCCGAATCGGTAGTAAATTTTAAAATATGTAATGACGTTTCAAAAGTCCTTCTATAAGAAGTCTAATTGAATAAATAAATGTTTGAGTTTGAATTTTAAAAATGTTATCCAACCACATATAAAATCCACTATCAAAAACAATATTCAATTGATACATCATTCTAGAATATTGTCTAGGCTTAGCCTAAATCAGCAGGCACGTGCTTAGCCGTCTCGCCGGCGACCTACCTTGTGCGGCTTCTAATTTACGTCAAGGGTATAGCGAATTTACCCTTAGAAATACTAACGTCATTTACTTGTTATAAGGGCGCGTTCCCACCGTGTCGTGACGACAGATAATCGTGTAGTTTTAAGTGTCGTGGCTTATATGTTTAAATGGAGGTGTTCACATTTAGAACGACACAATTTACTGTCGTCTACGACAGTTTTTGCAGTGACGACACTTTGTCGTGACAGTGGGAACGGCAAGCACGACAGTCGTAAAACGATAAAAAATCGTGGACGGCAACTCTATAACGTCCATTGAACTCAGGAGAGTAAACGCACTAGTAATCACCAAGCGAACGCAGAGGCGACTAGATTTGTAGCTTGCTGATGATGTGTAAACGACAAAGCGACTCCCAGGAAACGATAAAATGTGGTCGCGATCCAATGGGAACAGCTAGATACGACAGTCGCTAAACGATAAAAAATGTTGACGACAAACAATCGTTATAATGGGAACAGGTAGAGACGACAGTTGTCGAACGATAAATTAGTCGTTACGACATAGTGGGAACGCGCCCTAATAATTCAGTTTTAATATACAGGGTGTCCCACTATTGGTATACTAAGCGCGAACGGACTTGTAGTTTTGCATACACTGATCACGTAAAATTACCTAAACAACAAAATTACGTCAAAAATGTTTTGCTAAATTTTTCCTGAAATTCTATGTTTTCTTCTCTAGCTTCGCGCAGCCGGCATTTACCGCTTCTCTATAATGTGAGCATTTTGTCTATGAAAACATAATCTTAAACAATAGCTCACGTGCTGGTGGCAAAGTTGGGCGGATTGCTTGTTATGGGTGTTCACATATAGTTTTAAGAATTCATCTATTTGAAAAAAAAATGCATCTGGAATCTTATAAGTATTTTTTACGTACTCAGCGTATGCAAAACTATAACCTCCTTTGAGCTTAGTATACCAACAGTGGGACACCCTGTATATACAATTTGTAGCTATTTGAAATTTTTAAGTTCTATTAAAATTCGGCTAAACTTGTCATTTTAAATAAGCCTACAAAAAAGCGATTTAGGTTTGTAAATAAGGATTTTTTTATTAAAGTACCTTGTACCTATGTCGTAATTTGATCTTCTTTTTGATTTGACTCTACATCCATTTTTTTATTATTGGAAGAATGAGACATGATAATTTATTTTGTAATCATTATTTGCCTGTTTTATTCTCTATATATAATACAAGTATTAAGAGTATACAATAATTTATATTTGAATATTGAGCGTGATAATAATATGTCCCCGGTCGTGTCTGTTGTCTGTGCAATTGGACTATAAAGAGTAAGTATTTCTTTATTCTTTCTTTTCATTAACATTTGAAGTATTAAGAACTAAATTTAATTTAATATTATGCTATGTAAACTTGAATATAACACTTAGTTTCCATACGAGTGTGTAAGCAATGACCGTAATACATTTTTTGTCACGTATCCGCAGTGAAGCGGTAAGAGAACTAATAATCTATTTCTTCACTAAACGTGTTAACGTTTTTGCAAAATATTTGTATCGATTAATTGTAGTACAGTATGAAAAATACTTTCTTGTCACTGTTTTGATCACAGATCGTGGTTTTGATTATAAGTAAATTTTATATTACCGGTAATAAAACATATTTAAATTAGTGTTACTACTTTTGTACTGAATTCGCCACGCTTTATTCTTTACTATCTGCGCACCGCGGTTTCACCCGCGTGGCTCCGCTCCTGTTGGTCTAGACTCTAGCGGGATGATAAATAGCCTATAGCCTTCTTTGATGAATGAACTATCTGACACAGAAAGAATTTTTCAAATCGGACCAGTAGTTCCTGAGATTAACGCAAACTCTTCAGCTTTGTAATATTAGTATAGGTAAGTAGATGAAACCTAAAATTTTTGTACTTCGCGATGGACAAAATATAATTTGTTATTTAATTTAAGTCTTTATAATATAAGTTACTCGTGTATTTTCATTTTAAATTCCACTTTTTTGATATAGGAAAAACAAAGTATTTTTTGCTCTACAAATTCAAATGAAGTCCTCTCTCTATTTAAACCACTTTGAAAAAATAGTGTTTTTTCAAAGTGGTTTAAAAATTATAGTTTTCACGAAAGTTTTCAATCGATTTTACGTCCTTCGCGTGTTTCTAATAGCCTGTAAAATATGAGTAACGACTTATTTTGGGACATTTAAATATTTAATAGATTATAGCAAGTCATTTAATATTATTTGAAACTCTTTTCGCGGATTATTCTTGGCTAGACAAAAATAAAAATAATAAACCGTTATTGATATACGAATTGTATTTTTCAATTGATATTGGACACAAAATTAATGTACCTATTCTAAATTAGATCCCATAGTCTTATATTTATAAACATATTTTTTGGGAGTTGTGCAAAAATAACTTTCACCTCTATCATAAACAGATGACATCATCTAGATATGTTATCTGTTATCAACTGCATTGATAAGCTATCAACTAATCTTGCAATATAAACCCCAATATAACTAAGAATCGTTGACATAATATTATATTTTGCGTCCTTGTTCAAATGTATAGTTTTAAAGTATGTTTTCTAAAACTAGGAAAATACAGAATTTAAAGAGTCGGCATTCCTTCGTATAAATGTTAAAAATAAGCTTCCGTTTTTTCAATTTTAATTGTGATTTAACCAAACAAGAGTTAAAATTGTAGATAATATCGGAATAATAAATATTTTGCTTTAAAATAACTGTAGGTACGTGATTAATTATTTATTATAATATATTTTTAAAAAGCCTAAAAGTTTGTTCGCTTGAACGCTCCTAATCTCAGGAACCACGCATCTGATTTTAATAATTATTTCACAGTTAGATAGTCCATTTATCGAGGAAGGCTATAGGCTATATATCATCACGCTAAGACCAATAGATCGGAGCAATGCGGGTAAAATCGCGGGGTACAGCTGGTTAATATAGATAATGTTAAAAGCCTCCGTGAAATAATATCCACGAAACAATCAGTTATACTTCATGCCTTTTTATTATAAAATTAATTTGTAGCGGACATAATGTGAGAAGAAAATACTAAACCTAATTTTATAGCATTGGCGTGAAATTTATGCGTTTAGTTATAAGTGGTAATATAATAATTTGTTGCCGTAGGTCAGTAGTGGACATCTTAAATTAATATCTGTATCAAGATTTTGTTATTTTAATTTTTATGATGTTTTATGTTGTATTTATTTAAAAACTCAGAAATACCTAATTGAAATCTAATTTATGATTTTCATTTCTCAACTTCGTAAAAAGTTTATCTAAACTAATTACATTAGGCAAATAATTTATAACTTTAAACAATTTAGTGTACATGACCGACGGTCTCGAAAATAAGATGAAAATATAAACCGAAAAATATATCTTTTTATAAAACTGTATATTTATACTGTTTTTAAACTTTTATTTTTTAAATACAGCCTAAGATGTAATCGTTATGAATTAATAATTGCAAATAGTTACGTATTCTAAACAAAAACTTATAACTGTTAACCGGAAGTCCCCAAAATAGGCGCAATTGTTTTGACGCATTTCCGCATTAATGTTTATTGACAAACAATATAATATAACTTGTACTTTCACTTTTGGTTCAATAATAAAACGTAATAATATATTATCTATTTTTAACATTTCATTTACAATAAATTTCAGTTTTAAATACTTAATCTACGACAAATATTTAAAATAGAAACGTCAAACTTCATTGACTCTACCAAAAAACACAAAATAATGACTCTACATTAAAAAGCCGGTGCTCCATATTTTTTCGTACAAGCCTTTTTGGATTACGAAAACACCTTTTCCGAAATGTATCCCTACATATGAATTAGAAAATAACAAAACCGACTCGTTAACAATGCAAATCATCTAATATAGAGCAATAGTTAACTATGTCACACCACAAATCGTCCGACGCAGAATCGTAATTTTTTCCATTATCCAATTTGTGCATCAATCCCTTGCAAGGTTTCATCTCCATACAAATTACACGTGTCCTTAATAAGCAGGTGATATTTATCCACTAATATGATTGTACTCCAATTGCTTCAATTAGATAACTGGCTTAGAAAAACTCCAGACGTCACGGATGACGTAACGAAAAAAGTGGACGCACTGGCCCGCAAAAATAATCTAATCGCGACATTCTTCCAGATAAAGAATATTCGTCCGAGACTTGGTAAATGTCGACTTTCACACGCGCCGCCGGCCGGCTTTTCGTCTTACCTTTGACGAGGCGCTGCAGGATAATCTCCTTATCCTCTTGAGTGTGAGGCTCGCCGATGACGGCTAGCAGATAGCATCCCGTGAGAGGACTCGGGGGGGGCACGGAGGCCGAGACCTCCGTTCCCAGAGACAAGGACCTATCCTCGTCGTGGTCCATCGCCGACGGCGGCGCCGGCCCGAATGCCGACGGATCGCCCAGGAGAAAGCGCGCTGCGACCGCTCTGGACGAGAACTCCGCACAGAATGACTCTGGAAGCCGAGGCAGCTAGCCGCTTGCGCGCGCAAACATCGATACGCGGTGCGCCGTGCGCGCGACGCAGACGCGCCGGCGACAGAACCAACCCTCGCGCTTTCTCTCTCGCCTCGCGCCTTGCTTTCCCCGCGCGCCAGACAGGGACGGCACTTTAGGGCGGACTCAGAAGAGCCTTAAGGTTGATCGACACACGTGATCTGCATTGCGTCGAAACAGCCCGGCAGAGTCCTCGCTCAGCTGTTCTGCTCGATCGATAATGTAATCCTAATTGCTCCGTTAGCAGATTCTTCATCCGATATAAACATCCATTATGTTATTGAATACATCCTTAAAGGACACGAGATTGCCACATGCGCAGACTTGAAGGTCATCGTATTGACATTTCACTGTCACTCCCCTCTCTTAGGTATTATTGCCTTCCTTTTCGTCCTGGGGCATCCATTACATGGATTCAGCATTTAAATGTTACGAATAAAACGGTCACATGAAACCTGAACCACTTTCTCTCTTAGCAAAGATAATAATAATTATACATTTTTTATTCTCACGCGATCTAATTAACCCTTAAAGCTTTTCTGTCACTTTTTTAGTACATGTACTTATTACCGTGTAAATCTTGAACGTTCCAAAAAATCTAGAAAATTGACTACGTTGGAGAAAGTACGTTAACAATCCTTTATTTTTCTCCTACATGCCAATTATAGAGAACATTTCATTCGTGTGCTAGGTGACTGTTGAATTTAGGTATTCCCGGAATTAGTGATGGTTTGTGTTTCTGGTCAATAATAGCTTTAATGAAATAGTTTCCATGTTTGATTGCTATTGATTTAACTTTCAGGTGAGATAAACTGTTGTTTTTGCTCTAAAGATTATGAAATATTCAAATAATTCTATGACAAAATATTCGAAATATAGCTGGTCCGTTTTTTGGGACAGTGCCGTAGATACAGGTAACTAAGAACCCATTGGCATGTCCCAAGAAACGGACGTTGCCATGATTCGTACTTAAATAAAATATCACTTTTATGGGATTTTCTTGCTTTACAGTCTTTAATTATATGTAGAATTATGTTTAATTAAGTTCAAAATTACGAATATAATCTAAGACCAGTTAAATCTGTTGGGTCTACAATAGAACCGGGAGTTCCTCGACCTCCATATGCATTTCGTCTAAATGTCCTAATCATCGGCCAAATATCACTTCACATTTTAGAAAAACCATTATTATTTGTATTAAATGAAACCAAAGGTTGCTTGACACGAAATAATAAATGTTATTTAACTTTCCACACAACTAAATAGTGTGACTGAGCTCGAGATGGCTCAATTATCATTTGTTAGGTATTTAGATAAAATTGAAGAATTTTTTGTTATAATAGATAGTGAAAATACTGTGATACAATAAAACAATAAAATGCTACTTGAAATTGTTTTCAATTGTGTTATATTAAGTGAATTTTATTTTTTTTCATTCTTATTTTATAAGCTGTATGACAGCGTTGTCCGTTTTTTGAGACAGCAATGAAGACGGGGTTCTTGGCAAAGGCCGTTTTAACGGACATCCTGAAAAACCTACTTACAGAATTTTTTTTATATTTTTTTCTCTACTATAGTATTTTTTAATCAATAACTATCACTAAAATCAATTCAGGTCATATCTGGGTACATTATTTCAGGGCTTGCCGTGTTAAGGGTTAAGTGAAAAATCAGGCAAATAGAATGGTGGCGAAGTAGCAGTTTCGACTATCACAAAAATTATGCTATTGTTATTAAGAAAATTTCAAAAGTCAGCGTACATCATCATATTATCTTATACATTCTTATAAAATGAATCGCAAAATGTGTTGGTAAGCGCATAACTCGAGAACGGCTGAACCGATTTCGATAATTCTTTTTTTATTATATTCCTTGAAGTACGAGGATGGTTTTTATGTAGAGAAAACGTAAATATGTACCACGGGCGAAGCCGGGGCGGACCGCTAGTAAAATAAATATTCTAAAACTAGTTTCAACCCATTATATTGGTATAAACATATTATCTGCTTACACAGTGGCCTACAAAGAAATAATCTGGATATTGTAATCTATATGTATGTCAAATTAAGATAAATAGAGCTTCTGAAGTAAACTGGAAAGACCAACAATCTCAATCTTCCACACAAACTTGGATAAATACTAATTAGCAGAATAGGCTAAAACTTTAGGCAATTTGTTGAAAGCAATATTTAGATCAACATTGTTAATTATTGTTTGTTAAGTATATTACAATTTTGTAGATTGAATTAATTAAAATTTTCTTTATTCTCAATGTTATTTTATTCTTTTAAAATTTTCGAATAGAGAGAAGATAAAAATAGAGACTTTTATTACATCGTCTCAAACTTTTTGGTCTGTGTAGCGCATGTCGCGTGTATCGCGGCTGCCGTCACGCGACATGCGCTACACAAAGCAGTGTTCGGAACCGTTCGAACAGTTTCACTTTTACCGTGGTTTCATAAAACCACACAACATTTTTTTATAACTCTATGTTAATATAATTCTTCGTTTCGAATAGTATTTGTGTAAATAATTTTTATTGTGTCTCTACTTTGAGTTATCATTGCAATTAAATATAAATCTTATTTTTCTCAATTCATAGCGGTTCTTTCTTCGTGTTGTCTTTATTTGTTTTTCATAAATTTCACAAATTCGTATACTAATCTAACATCACACAAGTCTAAAATAATATAAATCACTAAACTTGAACCAAAGAATCGTTAGGATGTCGTTGAAAGTCAGTCCCGTGGCTAAATATCTGAGATATCCTGAATTGCATCCGTTTTCAGCACCCAAACACTAATATATAATATAATTTCTTTTAACTGTGTGTGTGTTTGAGTTAAGGCTTTTTTATGTGTGTGTGCTATTATTATGAATAAATCAATGTAATAAGGGCTGATTTTCCAATCCTTGGATAAAATTTATACGTCGAATAATGTGTAAAATTACCATTTTAAAAACGTATTCTTGCCCGTATTTGACAGTTTACGTGACATTTTAATATTATCGTGTAATACTTTATTGGACGGATAAGTTTTATCCAAGCTTTGAAAAATCGGCCCTTAATGTAATAAATGTGTACGTGTTCTTAGTTTTATTTTGTGTGAATTATTTTATATTTATGAGTATAATATGTGAATTACGGTATATTTGAATAGATAACATAGAGCAACAAAAACCTTAAGTTATTTGTTGCTTTATCTTTTAAACCAACATAAAATAAGTTCATTTACATGTGATATAATATGTATAACAATTATATCCATTGTTTTTACTAGGAAGAGAATGTAACGAATTTTTTTTATTTTTACAAAATGCTCTACCCTACTAAAAGACGTAGAGTAGAGCATTTAGTTAAATTAAAAAAATTTGACTGGTTAAACATGTAATAAAAAGAAAAAAAAAGAAATGTAATTTAATTCAAATAGGTTACAAACAATTATTACACACCACATAATGATTGCCTATTTTCTTTACGAAAAGGCGCCTTCTCTGAAATATGTACAATGTACATACAGTCGTAGTACATATGACATCATGTATATCTACATTATATTATATTATCTCTACATTATATTATATTGTTAACAATTAATTAGAAATTAACATGAGTAGCACTTATATTGAACAAGTTTATAGATAACAAGATAATACACATTTATCAGTACACTGGCATTATAAACTGAATCATCAGTTCATATTTGTGCATACATACTAACTACAGGATTTATACCATAATCTGACGCTGGTCAAGTTCGGGTTGGTATGTCACATGCCGTGTTGTCCTTACAGATTGTGAAGTTGCAGTTTTTAAATGATTAATGAACAGCTGATGTTGGGTAAGTTTTTATAAGGTTTTTCATTCAAAGCCTATTTTTTAGCCTTTGTGTGTAAGGGTGTATTTAGTTTTATTTTCGTAAGTATATGTAAGAGCCACTGTGTTATTTATATCTATGAGTGTTTACGTGCATTTTTTTATATTTAAACAATAATTATAGGTACTCTAACCACTTTAGAGTTACCTACAATATGTTAAAACTTATATTTGCGAAATATAAGAATAAGAATGAATAAGAATTTTTGGCATAATATTCTCAAAGGGTCGACCCTTACCACTTAACTTTACTGTTCATAAATTGAACTTAAAATCGAAGGGCTCTATAAAAATATACTCAGTCATCTCAAAACTTGTTAAGAAATGAAATAAAAAACCGTTTCTTGCCCAGTCTTAGAAAATTAGCGAAAGTTTCATCTGAGTGATTATTTTTTACTTTTCTTTAGATATTAATTTGGTAGAGCCTTTTAATTGTATTCTACTTTTTAAAGAAAAACTGAATAATTTAGCTAATAAGGATTATAATACAGTCCTCTGACTTCGCTTCAATTATTATTATTCTTAATACCTATTTACTAGTATAAAAGTTAATTCACAATAATTATTTAGATTTGAAGAATTGAATGAAAACTAAATACTTAAATTGAAACTGACTTTTAATATTATGAAATATATTTCTAATATAATATTTATTTATTTATTACGTACACTTTACTAGGCTAGTATACATATTTCTATTATTACTTAAAACTAAAACTTAGAGCTAGACTAGAACAGAGGGCGGCCTTATCACTAAAGAGTAATCTCTTCCAGGCATTTATTTGTAGAAATCTAGATTATTATTCTTAAAAAATAAAACTTCTGTACTTTTAAAGAATAGAATGAATTTAAAATATAAACTTTTTAACATTTGTTTTCTAACATGGCGGAACTATTTCCCGCAATAGGTAGGTATATTGATAGAAAACAAAACTATACATGAAAACAAAAAAAAAAACCAGTATTATGTACGTCAGTTATTGTGGTTGAAACAAAATGGAAACGCATTTTTAGTCCACACAAATATTTTTATTGACCTGTCTGTTTCTCTTTTTGGGGACGCCATTTTTAAAATACACAACATAGTTCCTCACATTTTTAAAATATTTTTGAATGATCTATGTATGTTTTATGAACATTTATAATAAATGACATTTCTAGTTAAAAGAGAAATTTACTCGTAAAATACCACATAACTTAAACTTATTCAACACATGTTGAACTTCGCTTTGTCTAAACATCTTAAAAGAAATGTTAACAATGCTGAAACCGTGCTTAGTTAGTAAGGCAAGTAATTAAGTAACAAATATAACATGTATTTCTATGTACGACTTAACCAATAAAATTGTAAAGGTTCAAATAAACATAATCAAAAAACAGAATCGAAGTTTTTCATTTAGAAAAAAAATGAGAGCCAAACAACATCGGATGACTTCTTTTGGTCCACCTTGTAACATACCTACCAAAAAAGTGTATCTGCAAAAATCAACCTATGTTCTTTTATAACATTATATCTGCTCTAAATAAGAGTTTTAAATATGTAAGGGACATTGAAAAATAGTTAATACGAAATATTAATCCCAAGTAAAAAAGCTCCAAAATCCATTTTAATCGTGTCATGTTAAAAACACAAAGACAAATCCAAAATTGTGAGGTTTCTAACAAGAAGTGAATGACGCACCACCCCCAAGTCGAATAATTGGAAAAGGGGATGTTAGTGTGACGTCATATCCTCACGACCCTATCGATTCGCCATGACACTGACTTTATGGGAGCCATAATTGTACTCTATACATACTAGCTGTTCGTCGCGACTACGCTTGGGTACATTATTAATTTATTAGTTGTAATTTGGTATAGATGCCTTCAATTTTTAGTGCAGGCATTTTTCTTTATTTTTATCCGGATAACATAATTCTCCATGTACATTATATAATATATGGAGATTTGTTTGTCTGTTATATGATTAAAAGTTAAATAGCTGGAGCGATTTCAATGAAACTTTAATAAACATAAATGTAACTGTAAGTAATAGGTATGATGACTGTTATCTGTCTGTATATGTAATCTCTAATAAATCGAATACATAATATATTATATTAATAAGACAATGGGAAGTAAAAAACTTTCATGACTGTTAATACATCTATACTAATATTATAAAGCTGAAGAGTTTGTTTGTTTGTTTGAACGGGCTAATCTCGGGAAATACTTGTTCGATTTGAAAAATTCTTTCGGTGTTAGATAGCCCATTTATCGAGGAAGGCTATAGGCTATATATTATCTCGCTAAGGCCAACAGGAGCGGAGCACTACGGGTAAAACCGCGGAGCACAGCTAGTATATTATATAATTAATTGCACACGCGCAGAGGCGGCAAACTACTTACAAATTAATGTTCAAATTAAAATTTATCGAATTATTGTTAGTTATTGAATCGAGCAAATATTTTATGAATTTCTCAGCACACGCAACTTACACCACATAATATTAGAAACAAAAAAATATCCTTCTTATAATGTCAAAGAAATTAAACACATTCCTAATTACTAAACATTAATTTTAATTACTACTAAAATATTTTAATACACCGGGAATCAAACCAATTAAATCTCGGTTAATACCTACATTTCTAGTATATCTAGTAATATCTACCATAATATATTATCATCTTATCCTATTCTAATATTATAATTATGCAAAAGTATGTGAAGATGGATGTATGCGTATGTGTATGTATGTTTGTTACTCTTTCACACAAATAGTACTGAACCGATTACAATGAAATTAAGCACACATAATATAGTGGGTAACTTGGATTAACACATAGGATAAGTTTTATCGCGGAAATCCCACGGGAACGGGAACTATGCGGGTTTTTCTTTGAAAACGCGGGCAAAGCCGCGGGCGGAAAGCTAGTAATATGTAGTCTAAAGAGCTGGCGTCTTCATAAAATTAATGAATATTAACATAACCTAATATATCGTAAAGGTAAGGTTTCGGCGGTGTTGCGGTATTATGACTTCGGCTTAATTCTAGAGAGACAGACGTATTTGTTTTATAAATAATATTTATGTAGTGTGTCTACTTCATGACCTTTTCTAGTACCTATAAATAACAAATTAGTACGAGTAACTAGCTTTCCCTGCGGTTTCTCGCGTCTGGGTTGTGTTTATAGAATTCTTAAATTTCTTGTCATTAATAATTATTGTGTAGGAATATTGAGGTTTTCTTAAATATATAACTATGTTCACATACAATTTCATCAAATATATTTTTGCCATTAAGCTCTGATAATTTTAAATAAACAGAATATTTAGTTTCAATGAAATTCTGTTATATTCTATAGATATAACACCATTCTATAAAATAATATCTAAAAACATTTAAAACAAAGTACGTTTATTCCAAGTGACTACCTCCTATACAAATAACAATGTACAATTTAGTAAACTAAAAACTTTACAATTTACCTAAACGACATTGTAACAAAATTTTAAAGCCCATACGATGGTTTGCGAACTAGGGACGGACGGAAACAACTAAAATTGCTAAGTCGTTGGAAATTGAAGTTTTCGTCCAAAATGCTCGCAGCAGTTTTATATTGAGCGGAAATAGATTTCTGTAATCTGTACTTACTGCTTACCTGTGTTGTATTTTTGTCATGGTTTTGCTTCTATTGTTTTCGTTTTAGATTAACCTAGAATTTTTGTTTAAATAGAAATAAGTGAAAAGGTTTTAAAGAACAGAAAATATTAGATAGTTGATACAACTTAAAGTTAAATAGAATTTTTATTGATACTTTTCGTATTTTAGTCTATTTGTGTCACAAAATTCCAGGCAAATGGTTGATATTTCAGCGGAAAAGAATAACATAATATTACCTACATTATTTTATACACACAAAACTTAACAGATCTTACTTTCTTTTATTATCTACCTACTCATTGTAAGAATAAACTGGGAAAGAAAATTCTCATAAATAAATATTGTTATTAGTTTTTCAATCTTCATTGTTATCAATGATAAGTTTTTCTTAGCAATCTGTGTCTTCATGTCGAATTATTGTTAATAGCAACCAGTATAGAAAGAGCCCTGAAATGTATAATAGTGCCTGGTTAATAATCAGGCTAGGAAGCCTATATACTATGAGAACGATTATTACAAATACTTTCCTCTAGCTGTGTCCCGCGGTTTTGTTCGCGAATACGGGAAAAAACATTTATTTTTGTTTTTTTGTAATTGTGGCATATCTTGATAATACAAAAAAGAGCGCGTGTGCCGAGCACACGTGTTCAGAAGTGAAACTTCTTTAGCAAGATTCAAAGATATGTAAATCGTCGCCTTATTTTTTATAGCGTGGTTGAGAAACAAACATTCATACATCCATCGGACTAAAAACTTTTGTATGTTTGAATATTAATTATCTCAAAACGATTGCACCGATTCGGATGAGATTAGGCTCTAGTTTTAGTCAAGTGCGAAAACTTGAGAAATACTTAAATCAAACATTTTATTTGTCAATGCTTATCATCAATATACATATAATAAAATTCTAGAAAAGTGGTGTCTGTACAATGAAAATATGTAAAAAAAATTTAGCAGGGGTTATTACTAAATCGATCCCAAACCCAAAACTGTCGTTAAATTTTTTTTTGTCTGTTTGTCTGTTTGTCCGTTTGTCTGTTTGTCTGTATGTTTGAACACGCTAATCTCAGAAACGGCTTATCCGATTTAAATGCGGTTTTCACTAATATATTTTGGTAATCTTCATTTAACATTTAGTGATTATTTCATGTCAATCGGTTTATAAATAAAAAAGTTATGACCATTTAAGTATTCACGGCGAACATTTGCTAAGGCATTCTATGGTACACTATTATACAGTGTACGATAAAACGTAAGTTATCTGTTATACGCTACAGTTATTTCCGGTGGTGGGGGTGGGGGTGAGGGGGTAAGCTGAGGTAGTAGGGGGGGAGGGGCAAATTAAAATTATGCTTATTTTTAGGTAAATTTTATATACATAAAATGTCCTTTAAATTATGTCGTATTACATATATTTTTAAGCCCCGACGCAAAAAGATGAGTGATAAGTGTTTGACCGCTATGTGTGTCTGTGTGTGTGTATCTGTTTGTTCCACCGTAGCTCGCTAACAGGTAATCCGAATTAGATGCGGTTTTTTGTTAGGCAGCATATTTTCCGACGCTGGTTCTTAGATAAAGTGTATCAAAATCGGTTCATCCATTTATTATACCTACCTATAGGGGTAAAAGTGGGAATGAAAAAAATTAAAGTTGTCGAATCTAAGTCATATATATTAAACTAGATTTCCGCCCGCGGCTTCGCCCGCGTTTTCAAAGTGATTGTATGTATAAAGTATGCTGGAAAAACGGAAAAATAAGTGGAACGACTGTTATGAAATATTTGGCTTGACAAAACCGCATGCTCCTTCAAGTGAAATATTAAACAGCTGTGAAAGTTTGATACAATCTATAAATAATGAAGACATATTAATATTGGGCTTAGGTTCCAATGACAAAAATCCATATACTCTAATTTCAAATTTACTAGAATTATTGGGAAAATTAAAAAATAATAAAATATTTATATTAAATGTAAAATATAACCGTTACTTGAATGAGAAATTTCTTAATACAAAAATGAAACTTTTTTTAAGAGGACATACAAATTGTACATATATTGATATTGATGAAGATTATACATTTTATAATTCCAGACTTAATTATATTGAAAATTTAACAAATAGATTAAATATAGAAATTGACAGCTTAGAATATGCAAATACATTTTTAAATCCCAAAAATATTAAAAAAAGGCTTGCTTCTTCAAAAAAATGCAATATATTCCAAAATAATCAAAACAATTCCTATCCAGTAAAAAAAGGCACTATTCCCTATTATTTTAAGAGGTCAAAAAATGTTTTACATACTCTAAAACCGAACCAGTTAAATGAGGACATACCAAATAGTAATTTAACATTGAAAAATAAAAATACTCCATCAAATTCAAAATTTTTTCGTATCTAAAACACAATTTTTGACAATTTTACATCAAAATATAGCTGGAGCTATTAATAAGTCAGAAGAACTATATTTGGCAATATCACAACTAGATAAATCACACAACATTGACATCATATGTTTATGTGAAACGTTTATTAAAAAGGGAAATGAACAGTTACTTAAATTACCAGGATATAAGTTAATATCATCATTTTCTCGTAAACAAAGAAGAGGTGGAACATGTATTTTGGTTAAGCACGACATTCCATGCACCAATCTAGACTTTATAAGGGATTATGGTTGCAATTTATTTTTTGAATGTTGTGGTATAGAATTAAAGCACTTAAATACAGTGATAATTTGTATATATATAGAATCCCTAGTCAAAACATAAATATTTTTATAAGAAACCTTCAGGTTATATTACAAAGGATTGGACTTAAAAATAAAAAAATAATATTATGTGGAGATTGGAATATTGATATTCTTAAAAAGACTAAGTTTTCAGATGAACTCATTACTTTACTACAGAACTTTAATATTGAATGCTTAATAAAAACACCTACTAGGAAAAATGCATGCATAGACCAAATAGCAACAAATATAAAAAGAAATGTGAACACAGAAGTACTACACCTCGGTTTGTCAGACCATGAAACGGCACAGATATTAAAAGTTAGTATGATAAAGCGCAAAACAAATGTATCCTGGTTTGAAACAAAAAGAGACTACTGTAATGAGAATATTCGTAAATTTTGTGAATGTATGTCATCGTTAAGCTTCTCTGAAATACATGAATTTAATAACTTAAATGAATGCTTCAATGCTTTTTATGAGTTATTCAAACTGTTTTATGATCTTTGTTTTCCTATTATTAAGATAAAGAGAAGTACAGGAAAATCTAATCTTAACTGGATAACAAAGGGATTGAAGAAATGTTGTATACGAAAGCGACAACTTTATCTTAAAAATATATATATAAAAAAAATGTATACTCATAGTTGGAATCATTATGTGAAATATAAAAATATACTAAAAAGGTGCATTCTTAAATCAAAACAAATTCAAAGTGAAAAATTTATTAAATTGGCAAAAAATAAAAACAAAGCATTATGGCAAATGATATCTAATAATATTAATGACGAAACCAATATTACAGAAATTGAAGAGATTGTAGTTAATAATAAAATATACGACTCAATGAATGAAATTTGCGAACAGTTTAATAATTTTTTTATTGACATCACAAATCAAACAAAATTTAATTTGGATGTAAATGCCATAAAAAAGACTTTGACTACAGAAAGTTGCAATACTATTTTCTTAACACCTACAAACAGTAACGAAATCTGTAAAATAATAAAATCACTTAATAACACTAATTCAGTAGGAACAGATGGAATAAGTACAAAAATATTAAAATCATGCAGTGACCATATTTGCGAACCGTTGTCTTTTCTTGTAAATTTATCGATGGAACAGGGAACTTTTCCACACGCGCTGAAAACATCAGTGATAAAACCATTATTTAAAAAAGACGATCCGAAAGATATTAAGAATTACAGACCGATAGCGTTAATACCAGTGATATCTAAAATATTTGAAAAAGTAATCTTAGAAAGAATTAGAAATTATATTGATAGAAACAAGATCTTATGTAAAGAACAGTTTGGATTTAGGAAAAATAGTTCCACTTCATTAGCATGCTTTGATATGGTGAAAGAAATAATTCAAGCCTTCATCGAAAAAAAACCCGTAAGCGCTATATTTCTAGATATGAGCAAGGCATTTGATTTTGTAGACCATGAATTACTCTTGCTTAAGTTAGATAAATATGGTATAAGAGGAATTGCCAAAGAATGGATTGCTAGTTATTTAAAGGATAGAGATCAGTTTGTGGAAATACAAAAAATAGTAAATCAATCAAGAAACGTATATAGATCAGTAAAAAAAACTAATAGATCAGGTGTACCACAAGGAAGTGTGCTCGGCCCGTTTTTATTTCTCTTGTATATTAATGACCTACCGAAATCAGTGAAACACAAATCAGTTTTATTCGCAGACGACACTACCCTAATTGTTAAATGTACTGAAAAGGAAACGTACGAGAGAGATATAAATGAAGCAGTTAAAAATATTGTAAAATGGTTAGAAGACAACAATCTTAAAATTAACTTATTAAAAACAAAAATAATTCAATTTTATACAAAAAATTGCTCCAAAATAAACCTAAATATAAAGTGTGATAACCAAGTAATAGAACAAGTAGATCATCATAAATTCTTGGGTGTTTTGTTGGATGAAGGTCTAAAATGGAACAAACATATTGATTACGTTTGTGACAGAATTAATCGTTTCGTTTACGTATTACGGCGTTTAAGAGATACTGTTTCTATGAATGCAGCAATAAATGCTTATCATGCCTACGTTTCCTCTGTACTTTCGTATGGAATCATTCTTTGGGGACAATCTTGTAATGTGCGGAAGGTATTTGTCTCACAAAAAAAATGTATCAGAGCTCTGTGCGGTTTGAACCAAAGAGACAGTTGTAGACCTCTGTTTAGTAAATTACGGATCCTTACTTTAACTTGCATGTACATAAGAGAAGTAGGTATGTTTATTTGTAAAATATCACCCGGAATACTTTAAGAAGAAAGGAGATGTAAATTCGCATATGTTGACAAGATACCAAAACAAATTACATTTCCCAACGTGTAGAATTAACAAAGCTAAAAACAGTGTAATATTTATGGCTATTAAAATATATAATAAAATACCGGACAATTTCAAGGAACTACCAGTAAACTTTTTCAAAAATAAACTGACGAACTGGTTGATGGTGAAACAATTTTATGACATTGAAGAATTTATGACTTTTAAGTAGTGTAAACTGAATTGTGTGTGATAAGTGTGTGATATTATAATCGTGTTAATCGTAGTGCGTTCGCGTAATTGTGAAAATTGAATTGTGTGTACATTTAAATAATTAGACTAATCAACTTTCTTTTTCAATATTTGCACACCCAATCAATGGGTAGAATGTATTAGCCACATAATATTGTAATTAAAAACATCTATAATTTGTAACTACATTCTTGCAAATAAATATAATTTGAATTTGAATTTGAATTTGAATTTGAAAGGAAAACCCGCATAGTTCCCGTTCCCGTGGGATTTCCGGGATAAAACCTATCCTATGTGTTAATCCAAGTTACCCTCTATATGTGTGCTAAATTTCATTGTAATCGGTTCAGTAGTTTTTACGTGAAAGAGTAACAAACATCCATACATCCATACATCCATACATCCATAAATCCTTACAAACTTTCGCCTTTATAATAGTATTAAGATTAAGATATTAAGATTAAGATGAAAGTGAACGTTTTATCAAAATCGGTCCATCCATTTATTTGATATAGGGGTAAAAATAGGAATAAATAAATGAATTTTATCTGAGGAAAATTCGTATAAGTCAGGAAAATTTTTCCAAGTCCGGCAAATTTCCATACGCCAGGAAAAATTCTATACGTCGGGAAAATTTATACAGATGAGGAAAATTCGTATAAGTCAGGAAAATTTTTCTAAGTCCGGAAAATTTCCATACGCCAGGAAAATTTCTATACGCCAGGAAAATTTCTTTAAGTCGGGAAAATTTAAACAGATGAGGAAAATTCGTATAAGTCAGGAAAATTTTTCTAAGTCCGGAAAATTTCCATACGCCAGGAAAATTTCTATACGTCAGGAAAATTTCTATACGTCAGGAAAATTTATATAAGCCAGGAAAATTTCTATACGTCAGGACAAATTTCTATAAGGTGGAAAAGAATAGGTTAGGTTAGGTTAGGTTAGGTTAGGTTAGGAAAATTTTTCTAAGTCCGGAAAATTTCCATACGCCAGGAAAATTTCTATACGTCCGGAAAATTTATATAAGCCAGGAAAATTTCTATACGTCAGGAAAAATTTCTATAAGGTGGAAAAGGATAGGTTAGGTTAGGTTAGGTTAGGTTAGGAAAATTTTTCGAAGTCCGGAAAATTTCCATACGCCAGGAATATATCTATACGTCAGGAAAATTTATATAAGCCAGTAAAATTTCTATATGTCAGGAAAATTTTCTATAAGGTGGAAAAGGATAGGTTAGGTTAGGAAAATTTTTCTAAGTCCGGAAAATTTCCATACGCCAGGAAAATTTCTATACGTCAGGAAAATTTATATAAGCCAGGAAAATTTCTAAACGTCAGGAAAAATTTCTATAAGGTGGAAAAGGATAGGTAAGGTTAGGTTAGGTTAGGTTAGGTTAGGAAAATTTTTCTAAGTTCGGAAAATTTTTATACGCCAGGAAAATTTCTATACGTCAGGAAAATTTATATAAGCCAGGAAAATTTCTATACGTCAGGAAAAATTTCTATAAGGTGGAAAAGGATAGGTTAGGTTAGGTTAGGTTAGGAAAATTTTTCTAAGTCCGGAAAATTTCCATACACCAGGAAAATTTCTATACGTCAGGAAAATTTATATAAGCCAGGAAAATTTCTATACGTCAGGAAAAATTTCTATTAGGTGGAAAAGGATAGGTTAGGTTAGGTTAGGTTAGGTTAGGTTAGGAAAATTTTTGTAAGTCCGGAAAATTCCCATACGCCAGGAAAATTTCTATACGTCCGGAAAATTTATATAAGCCAGGAAAATTTCTATACGTCAGGAAAAATTTCTATAAGGTGGAAAAGGATAGGTTAGGTTAGGTTAGGTTAGGTTAGGTTAGGAAAATTTTTCTAAGTCCGGAAAATTTCCATACACCAGGAAAATTTCTATACGTCAGGAAAATTTATATAAGCCAGGAAAATTTCTATACGTCAGGAAAAATTTCTATAAGGTGGAAAAGGATAGGTTAGGTTAGGATAAGTTAGGTTAGGTTAGGTTAGGTTAGGTTAGGTTAGTTTAGGAAAATTTTTGTAAGTCCGGAAAATTCCCAAACGCCAGGAAAATTTCTATACGTCCGGAAAATTTATATAAGCCAGGAAAATTTCTATACGTCAGGAAAAATTTCTATAAGGTGGAAAAGGATAGGTTAGGTTAGGTTAGGTTAGGTTAGGTTAGGTTAGGAAAATTTTTCGAAGTCCGGAAAATTTCCATACGCCAGGAAAATTTCTATACGTCCGGAAAATTTATATAAGCCAGGAAAATTTCTATACGTCAGGAAAAATTTCTATACGTCAGGAAAAATTTCTATAAGGTGGAAAAGGATAGGTTAGGTTAGGTTAGGTTAGGTTAGGTTAGGTTAGGAAAATTTTTCGATGTCCGGAAAATTTCCATACGCCAGGAAAATTTCATTGAGGTACCTGTTTTTGTTGTTGAACAGCCGAATTTTTTCGATTTTGAAAAATTTCGAATTTTCCGAGAAAAGAGAGACGAAACAGCTAATATTATTACGATTATAAATTTCGTGGCCAGAAATAATTTAGTTTTAAAAAGCTAACCTAACCTAACCTAACCTAACCTAACCTAACCTAACCTAACCTTACCTAACCTAACCTAACCTAACCTAACCTAACCTAACCTAACCTAAACACAAACCTAACTATTAAATCGTCACACATAAACCTAACTATTATTACATTGAGGTTCAAATTTATGTCTATCAAAAATTAACGCCCTCTTTTGTTGTTGTCGTCGTTGTGTTGATTCAGCTTCTTATAGCTTTTTGTGTATCAGTTTGTTTGTTTGTTTGAACGTGCTAATCTCGGGAACTACTGGTCCAATTTGAAAAATTCTTTCGGTGTTAGATAGCCCATTTATCGAGGAAGGCTATATCCATACTAATATTATAAATGCGAAAGTAACTCTGTCTGTCTGTCTGTTACTCAATCACGCCTTAACTACTGAACCAATTTGCATGAAATTTGGTATAGAGATATTTTGATACCCGAGAAAGGACATAGGATAGGTTTAATCCCGGAAATCCTACGGGAACGGGTTTTTCTATGAAAACGCGGACGAAGCCGCGGGCGGAAAGCTAGTAAATAAATAAATAAATGCGTGTTAATTCTATTTGATTTGAAATTTAGCAAACCTACTAACATAGTTTCAAGACACTGCGGTACAATATTTTTTTATTCTGGAGACGTTTTTATATAGTTTGCAATTTTCTCAATATTGCTTCTAAGATTACTGAGATAGGTCGTGAATTTCAATTGAGATCGGCCCATTGTTTTACATTTCTTGACCCTGTTCGAGATGTGCTGAAGAAATATAAGAAATACAAAACATTTGTGTTTGGATAACTTTCATTATGCGTTCTTTATAACTAATAATACATTCTATGTAAAATCAATATGAAATATAAGTTAATATTATAGGAGCTTGTGCTTATTTTATGGGATATAATATCTTTGTTTAAAAAAATACTATCTTTCGACTATTAGCTTTGTAGACTAAAGATAGAGTTTAATTTCATCCGAATCGGTGCAATCGCTTTGAGGTAGGTAATTGATATGCAAACTAATTCTATTTACAATCGCAACAAAATCGGTCTAGCAAGTAGCTTTTTCATGCATATGAAACAGATAGACTGACAAATAAAACTTTAAAAAATTGTAAACCTAATATTTATCAATAAAATATTTTCTTTAAAAGGTAACTGCCCTTTTACACACGCAATATTGCCATGTTAAAGCGCAAACGTTAATTAAGAATGTCCCCTATGTAACTTAAGCGTGCAAAGTGGTGCAAATGCGGAATCTTTTATTAGTTTATTTTTAGAAGAGATAATTAAATAGGGTTTATTATTTAATAATTAATAGGCTTTAGTAATGAATAATACAATGCTAATGAACATAATAATAAATGAATGTTTTGTGAGGAAACATATTTTCTTTCTACGAGTATCTGCTTAAAATACATAATATGTATTCCTTTAAATAAAGTAATGTGCATAAGTTGTACTATTAATAAGTAATTAATAAAACATATTATTATGCATTAGTTTTATTATTATATACCCTAGTTTTATTATTATATTCCCTAGTTTAGCGGTTCTCTAAGAAAAAATATTACTTGACTGTATAATAAAACCTGGGTACTACCTGCATACGTGCTTTTACTGCACATATTAAAGAAAAATGCAAACTATAAAACTGCATTTGCTTTAATTAAAAGAGTATAAACTACGTTGAAATGCTCTTAATACTTTTTATTCCACTCCATTTGTGAAAAATGTATTCGTTTTATTTCTCTAACCCAACTTAACCTACTTAGGCGCCTTAGCCAATGTTGCTAAGCGCCTGCCGCCATGCATCCGCATTCTCGCTTTCTTGCAACATTGCCGTAACATTATATAAGGCGCTAAATTATTATAGCCAAGACGCTGCGCGGTCTTATTTTGTGCCAGATATGTGTAGGAAATAAATTTGATGAATGTATGCAATTAAAAATTTACAAAGGACGAATCTAGGTATGGATTAGCTTGTGTTTGTGTTAAAATTGAAATAAAACAACAAAATGTAGAGCGAAATTTTTATTAGGTAGGTACATCATATCTTTACAATTAACACGTTCAGTACGGCATCGGGTCGAAAACACCTGAAGTGAACTATTCGCGCGGGCCGGAGAGAGATTTCTATTGCTATCGCATGGGCCGGGGTAGTTTACTTTAGGATTTTTTGTAGTGAGAGTGTGACAGATATATTGACTGGTATTCTGCCACTAAATAGTACCCATAAAAGGAAAAATATTGTATCGGTTCTTTTAGACCTGATACGGCCTGCAAAGAAATTTTGTCCTTGCAGGACGGATATCGGATCTAAAAGACCCGATGCCTGATAACCCGATAGCCGGCCCTTGGTGACAGGTCAGTTAATTAGTGATGTGCATAATAATTAGACGTTGCGATATTGTATTGATATCTATTATTATATATCTAACAAAATTTTACGATTATGATGCGGCAATGGTAGCCGTGGTTGAGATTTTTGATAGCTAGAAAAAACATTTTTTACAAAGAGAAAAACAAATTTTGGAAAATAGATTTTACATTTTTATAGTGATTCCAAGAACTTTTTGATTCACTCTCGTATTGTCATAACTGTTATAATGAAGCGCATACTGTTTTTGAGGTAAAAATGAATTGATTTTTTTTTTAATTATATAGTCGATTCATTTGACATCACTAGCAATCATATTCACTAGTGCCGGGATCAGGTGTATAAGATCCTATAATTTTACTACTAATTTAACCTCCTTTAATGATATTTTTTTCAAAAACGGGTCTAATGTTGTTATGCAGTGATTCAATAACAATACATTTCAAGAAAGAATTTTCAAAAAAGTCTTCAACTGGATGACACATTTGATTTTAATGTCAAAAGGTGTAACAGGTCCTTTCCACCTGATGCCGGCCGTAAATGAAGTTCACCAACAGGTCTCCTAAGCCCTATGCCGGCCCAACGATAAGTAGCCAAAATCGGGCCCCGTCTTGAACGTGTTAAATAACAGTCCTAAAACATTATAAATAGCATGTCTAAAGGTTCCTTACAATACATAAGTACATATTTGATGTGTTCATTGCATGAAGGATTTAAATTGTTTTGAATCTTATTTTTAAGGCACAAAAGTAAATAGTAGCGATGATTAATTTTGCTGTCTATTTTACTTTTACGTTATTAAATCAAACTTCTAATGAAAGAAACAAAGTTTAGATTAGTTTAAACGTTGATAGAAGAATTTTGTAATAATATAAAGGGCTGGTAAATATTCGCTTAAACTTTAAAATAATTTACATATTTAAATAATACTTAGTAATTAAAACTCTACGCGAAACTGTGAAAATAATTATTACTAAATCTACAATAAGTTTATATTAAAGAAATAATGTACAAAGTGTAAATAGGGTGCCTGTAAAAATTATAATTTACATTGTATCATTTTTCTAAGAAATAACTTCTTGAGCTACAAAAAATATGAGAATGTGCGTGTAAACTTTATCTCCTACCAGATATCTGATTTGTACAGCATCGTCGTTGCTAAGCACTGTTCCCAGGCGCTAGAAATATCAATAAACGACCAATCACTCCACAAAAGGGTTTGTTGGACTGGAGCCAATAGCTATCGCGTCCTCAAGGGCGATGCTAAAATTGCTGACGCCTTTATTCTGTGGGAATTGCGTTTTATTAGCATTATTATAAAAATAAATTGGGTCATATTTAAAAGCGAATTATGAATAATGTGTTATAGAGAGAAGTCGGATTTGGCAGACATTGGGACGTAGTTATTTTATCAAATGTTATTGTGTTTTACATTCAAGAATAGGTTTGAATTATATTGGGATACGATATACCAATATATTAATTAGCTGTTTATATTAATTAGCTGTTTCATGCAATCCTATGCAAGAAAGCTAGTAGGTATGTACCTACGGTGTACCTTATATGTATGACTCTATGCTATAGAGATGATGTAGAGCCACAGGTCGCATCTTGTCAAGATTACATTACCTATCCATCTTAATTTTCCTCTGTATCAACTAAGTAACATTAAAAAGCGTGTAATCTCAAGAGCTTCTGAAGCGATTGCGAAAACATTTATTTCTTACTAACTGCTATGTGTGAGTTTTATATTATGCAAACACGAACGAAGCCGGGACGAAAGCTAGATCAGTGTATGTTCAAACAACCCTGTTATATAAGCAAAAGAAACTAGAACTCATTGCATATTTAAATAATATTTCACGAAATATTTGGAATGAAACCAAAACAATGTAATTCACATTTCAATATTATTTCAACGGACGATTCAATTGTGAATGTTTGGAATACGCTTTATGAATGTATATTGCTTTTACATGATAACGTTATTATTTAGTTAATATAATGTTTTTGTTGTAACAATATATGAGTTAATACTTTAGAATCTACTTTTTATTAGTCAGCAGCTCTCATAACAACTAATGCTGTGGTCTAAGGCCGAGATTCACAGATCGCACTTTAACTTTACTTTGATGGAAAGATCTACTTTCACACAAAAATATATTTCATAGTCGTGTCAAGCTCATCTTTACTTTCCAAAAATTATACTTTACTTAGTAAAGGCTAAGGAGTCGATAATCATGACTTTGGTCTCAAAGTAAACTTTACATGACTATGCGTATAAATCATGTAGGCCTTCATTTTAAACTAATTTCCTAGAACAGAAACGCATTTTAATATGGTTGGGTTATAGCTCGAAATGTCATGTCGATTTGAGTGACATTTTTTTTGTTGATTTGTTGATCGTTGCATTGCTTCGTTTGTCTTATAACATTATAATATTTTTCTGACGAATTTTGCTGTGGCTACCGGTTTTTGATATTTCTACAACAATCTTCCCGACCCTGGCTGTTTATAACGGACTTGAAACTGCTACCTGACTGACAATTATTATTGTAAATCCACATAATACCTACATTGTGTTTTTTTTTAATCAATTAATTTTTGATATAAAATAATAATGTTATTATTATATATGGAAATATAACTTAATTCAATTATATGTTCTCAAAAACATAAATTATGCGTATAATGTAACAGTCACACGTCTTTCCCTGTACTTTACTTTGAGGCCGTACTTTTCTAATTGTCTCTGAAATTAAATATGTTGAAAGTAAACTTCGGCCATACAAAGTTTACTTTGTGAAGACTCTTTTGCGGTAAAGTAAAGTCACGACTGTGAATCTGGGCCTAAGATAGTACGCGCTTCCCTAGAATGTACCTGTTCACTCTACGCTTGAATGTAAACATTAGTAATTAAATGGGTATTATTATTGACACTAACAGTCTTAATTATAATTAGTGTCGATCAATTAGGTATCTATCTACTGTCGCGGAAGAATTCCAACCAATACCCGCGGCCCCATCATTCAAGCGGCTCGACGGGAAACAGTGGGGTTTTAGTCGGTAAGAATCCGACATAACCCACGGCTCCTTCCCCGGGGGCCGTGGGTATCTTTGGAAGATTTTCCCACTTAAAAAAAAGATATCTATCTACTGTTTAAAACGGAAAATCAAAGCTACATAGTAAGTAAATTAAAAATTAATTATAATTTCTAAGAATTCTTTGAAATAATAGTTTTTAGACGTAACTAGGTTGGATCGTTTCATCAGAAGAGCTAAAATAATATTATGTAAATGGTATGAATCAAAGTCAATTTACTTCGAAAATAATATAGGAAATCTAGAATATATTTTAGTCTAGATGTTAATTTTATTAGAATACTAGCGGTCCGCCCCGGCTTCGCCCGTGGTACATGTTTACGTTTTTTCTACATAAGAACCATCCTCGTACTTCAAGGAATATAATAAAAAAAGAATTATCGAAATCGGTTCAGCCGTTCTCGAGTTATGCGCTTACCAACACATTTTGCGATTCATTGTTATATATAAAGATGTTCCCTGTTTTGGTATAATTACCTAAGCCTGCGTAAAAACTTTCATTACATAAAACCAAGCATAAAACACAAGCTTTGGGAAAATGTTGACTTTCAGACTTATGTATTTATGTACTTTAGTCTTTATTCTAAACGAAGTTAAATATGAATGATACAACGAAATTCTTGACGATTCGTCTCGCTATAGGTACGCAACATTCAGAATGCCTGTATTTCAAACGTCTAGATAAATAAAGTAGGTATGATTAAAAAAGCATTGTAAATTCATCATACAATTCTTTATTCTAGAAAAATAGTATTACAAATATTAAAAATATTTAGTTGGTAAATCATCCCAACATTAATCATTGGAATTTTTTATGAAGAGAATATTCAGGTTATTTTAATTGCGGCTAGAAAGGCTTTCATTAATTATTCAAAATTCTGCTTTGTGCAGAGAATTCTGGCGAAATTTTGCCTTTCTACGTTTTGCGGTTCACGAGGTAGAAAAATTATTTTTTGGTTATCCTTAATTTCGTATTGAAATTTAGCGTCGATTTCGTTTAATGCAGGGGATAAATTGGTAAATTATAATTAAATGTTATTACAGATCACCATCAATTAAATTATAAATAAGTACTAATTAACAGTTCTGTAAAATAAACAGAATCATTAAAATATTTAGGGGAGGAACAAAATGATTAAGCTACGCACATAATGGTGTTTTTTAAAACAACACAATTTTACGGATCACACTAGCAATTTACTTTCGTCAAATAAAAAAAAAGTAAAAAAAAACTTAACCCACAAACGTCACATTTCGCGCGCAATAATTGACACTTGACAGCGACATAAGGTGCGAGCTCTCTGCGCGTTTTCCAAAAGTTGAGTCGACCGTGCGTGATAAAGTTATATGTATCGATCCCGTCGCAATGCGACGGCACGCGATCCTCAGCTGATTTTGACTTGGTCTAACTTATGTAACTGTTGCAACACCATACTTAATACGTTTTTATAATGCGGACTATTGTTGTTATTTGCCTACTTGAGATTTGCAAATATATTTTTAAATATTTCCGAATTACCTACTATTTTTATAAATAACACAACGTAACTTTTTTTAAAGAATATGTATTTAACCCATTCAGCCCCAAGCGGCCCGATCAGTCCCAGACACAATAGATTTGTCTGTGGTTCCGGGGCCTGAGTTATTAAATACAGTAATAAAGTAAACAATTACTTGAATACAAAGTAGTGAACATAAAAAAATACTCATATACGCATTATTTACAGTAATAGTCCAAATTTCAAGAAAATCGGATAACTCATAACCCAATGTTAAATATAGCTTTTCCCCGCTATCGTTCACCCTGCCCTGACAGCTATGCTTGGCACGTACTTAGTTTCTTATAACAAGTTTACTACGATCAAACTCCTTGAATTCGTTTTAAATAGATTATACTTACACAGTTTTTATTTATTTATTTATTTATAACACTTCATTGTACAAAACAAAGTAGGAAATGTGGTACAAATTAATGAGGTACAAAAATTTTGCACAATAGGCGGCCTTATTGCTACACAGCAATCTCAGTTCAAGTTTAATTCTTTTTTTCTTTTTGTAGTAGAAATTATATAATTATATATAAAATTCTCGTGTCGTGGTGTTTGAAGTTAATCTCCTCCGAAACGGCTTCTTCTGAAACTTTGTGTGCATATTGAGAATCAGCCAACATCTATTTTTCATAGATACCCTAAGACCTAATCTCATGAAATTTTCTGTGCATATCGGGTAAGTCTGAGAATCGGCCAACATCTATTTTTCATATGTACCACGGGCGAAGCCGGGGCGGGCCGCTAGTATTTCTATAATAATGTTATAGGTATATTGTTGGCGGTGGCTTCACCAAAGAGAAGGTGATGATCGGGTGTGAAAAGGGCTTATTGGAGCACTTCAACTAATTAAGTAGGCATAAAATAGCGTTGTGGAGACATTGAAAACGTTGGACAACCATCAAAGGTATAATACTAGCTGACCCGACAAACATTGTCTTCTTGAGCATTGGAAAATATCAGAGGCGTGAAGTTTAAGAGCCAATCATATCGCTGTATTTAGTTTGAAGCGATACTATTGGTTATTTTCAAACACATTCGCGCTACACAATTACACATCCTCATTATTGGTGGAAACGCACCCTAAAGCCCTTTTAGAAGTGATACTTTAGGCGTGTTGAGAGTAAAATTTCAAGGTCGCGTCATGGCAATATCGTCACGTCATGGAGTAAGACGACGATTTTGGTTTCTTTGAATCTTGCCAAAGAAGTTTTACTTCTGACACGTGTGCTCGGCACATAATAATTGTTGTGCATTTTAGTCAAACCTAATTGTAGGTATATTAATTTACATTACTACAAAACTTGTCAGCATTCAGCATTAATTTACTTTACTACAAAACTTGTTAGATCTAACATTGAAAATTAATTGCTTTTCTAGTGATCGAAGTTATAATATGACCTCTTGTTGGTAATGCTTACAAGCTCACATGAAAGCACAATTATTCGGTCACTGAGAGACGTGCTTTATAATTCATACAAACTCAGCTCACTGTATTACAAGCCTTATATGTTAATTTCACGTTAAAACTCGGCCAACCATTATTTTTCCCTGCAATCATTAGTTACTGCAATATTATCTCGCTTCTATTGTGTACAATACGTTTCTTCTAGAGGGATTGTAACATTTTTAATCTACATCTGAATGATAACTTGTTATAATATATTCCATTTTATTTTTGTATTGTCATTTTCGGAACTGTGTGGAATTGTTAACTAGCTTTTATTTATTTATTTATTTAACTCTTTAATAGTTGTACAGAAGCCTTAGAACTACTTACACAATACACATAGACTGAGTACAACTATTTTGGCGGCCTTATCACTTACCTAATAGTGATCTCTTCCAGGCAACCACGGTAAAAGGTAAACAAGCAAAATGATCACTAATTGGCGGGACGAGAACAGAAAAACAATAATTAATAGCAAGAAAACAAAAAATAAAATGCTTTTGTTAATTTTGTTGAGACCAACAGACAAGCGAACGTTTTGCGTCAGTTTGTTTGCGATAATCTTATAAAAGGATTTACCGATATTAGCGCTACACTTAAATTTTTTTATTTATTTTATGCGATATAGTTTAATATATACTATATAGTATATTATAATTGCTCAATACCTTTTTTCGCACGTAAACGCTTGGCGAGTATTTCGCCAATCATATATTCATGCTCAACATTGTCTTAAAATTACACGATTACCTGAAATAATCAACCCTTTCAAGAATATATTTAATTTAATTTTTAATTTAATTTTAATTTTAATCCATCACCGTGTTTTCTCACTCCCCTTATTAAATTACACCTGCCAAATATTACACGCCCTAAATCATAATCCGCACATCTAATTTTCACCAAGTGACGGCCTGTCGCGAATCACAACGACAAACTTCAAGGCTCCAATTTATACGGAAAAGCGATTTGTTAAGTACATTATCAAATGTATTTGACAAAATCTATACTAATATTATAGAGCTGAAGAGTTTGTTTGTTTGAACGCGCTAATCTCAGGAATTACTGGTCAGATTGAAAAATTCTTTCGGTGTTAGATAACCCATTTGTCGAGGAAGGTTATAGGATATATATTATAACGCTAAAAGACCAACAGAAGCAGAGCAATGCGGGTGAAACCGCACGGCACAGCTAATTTTTCATATAACTCAGCAGCACAAATCGAATCGAAATTTTGTAGCAAATATTTGAAGACAAAGTACATATAAATTGTAGGCAATCTAAGCTATATAAGAATACGTTATTTGAATGAAAAACCTATCTAATATACCTCCATCCAATCGGTTAGCTCACTGAATACTTTCAAATAAGCATTGTGTTTGTATCCTATTTATCAAATACCCAGAATTATTATTTTTTATCAAAAAATATAGGGCAAATTTTTAGGTCAATTTGTGAAAAAACTAACATTCGAAGTAGTTATTTATAAACGCTAAAACGAATTTACATCTAGTAAAGGCGTGCTAGTTTTAATAATTTCATATAAAAATATAAATTCAAGGCTTGTACCAAACGTAGCGCCTGAGGAAAATTTCGCACTCAACCTTTTTAGAAAGTACCGTAGGCATATTAGGGACTGAATCCTGTTAAAATATAACGCTGCCATATTTGACACATTTTGGAATTTAATTATTTGAAGAAGATTACGTTTTAACCTTTTAAAGAGAATTTGCCTGTTTTGTAGAGCTGAGCGTATTTTGTACGTTTGAAGTGGTTATACATAAAAAGGTGATATAGTTTTTTTTTTTTTTTTTTGAATAAGCAAAATTTTTTTTTAGTGAAAACTGTACTTAGCAATGTAAGAAGCTATTTTTAATTGACTCTATAATATATCTTTCTAATTTAGTTACAAAATAATATATAAATATTTCTGTTCAAAACAGTTCTCTTAAAAGATTTTTTATTGAACATATGTTTTAACTTTAATTAAAGAAACACCAGCAAAAAATAAATACATAATAATAAATGGTTTCATTAATAAAATCTCTATCTTCAACATTGAGTTACTATGTACTACGTATTAGAGAGGACATCGCTACTACACCATTTGTAACACGAGTTAGAGTCAATCGTCTCAAACCATTTTTTTTTGTTACATTGATTGGTTTTAAGTGATAAGTTTATTCATATTTTTAATAAGATAAATAATATTTATTTGGACATTGATTGGTTTTAATTTATAAGTAATAAGAGGCAGAATATCTACAAACTGTATGACTCACTAGCCGCACCGCGCCGCCGTGCTTGTCGCACAGATTTTGTTCGTGGTGTCCTTTCTATAATAATAACTCAATGATCTTCAAGCTACAAAGAGAAATCGATCTATCCTAACATCAAATCTAAAATTCCCCTACCCTTAACTTTGCGATAAAATGACACATACAAACAGTAATAAACCATTTATCTACAATAAAAGTTTTACAAGGATTAACTTGTTCTGCTCTTCCAACCAAGTGAACTAAAGCAAATAGGATTTTTTGCTACGTTACATCGATTTATAATACTTTCAATAGTTTATTGCTTTTAATGAGAAGAATTAGAACCTGCTAAAAATATAGACATTGAGTTTTTAAGAAATTATTTGTTTTTTGTTCTACACATTTGGTAGCGTAATTTGTTGTATATTTTTGAAGTGAAACTTCTTTACGCGAGTTGAGAGTGAAATTTCAAGGTCGCGTCATGGTGTAAGGCGACGATTGGTATCTTTGAATCTTGCTAAAGAAATTTCTCTTCTGACACGTGTGCTTGGCACACACGCTCTTTTTTTATCAATAAAACAATTGAATTTTCTTTTACAGCGTTCCTGTTACAGCGCTCCAACTTGCAGACCATATTTGAATATATTATACAGAGTTATCAAAATTAGACACGGCGTGTTTAATTTAATTTGTTAATGTATTTAATTTTGAAATATAATAAATATCATGCTTAATTTTTCGTGTTTTATTTCTGCTAACTAATCAAATTTAAGCCACGTCTTAAAAGAACAGCCTAATTTAAATCTTTCACTTTTTTTAAAAGAAAATCTACAAAAGTTTTTCCTTTTGATATAACTTTGAAATTATCTTTAACTTTCTACGAACAAGAGATACATTAATATTCCGTAAGTTGAGGACCCTTCAGGAAAACATTTATTGGAAGAATCACGAAACTTTTCTGCTGTCGGTACCGAGAATCAAGCCTTGTTAACTTAACGAGCCGCTTTCATTCCTTTATATATAATTTAGTTCTGTTCTGGTTATGTTACATGTAAATATATGAAAATTTTCTTTTGCGGGTAGATGGAAAAATTAAGGAGTTTTATATGTAAATGTACTGTGTACACATGCTACATAAGTAAAAACCAAATAATTCAAGGCATATTAATTTAAGCAAGCAAATATTATGTAAAAAACATATTATGTTAGGCATAATTTAATTACATATTCTAAAACAAAGTTCATGGACGCATCTGTCTATTTGTTCACGATAAACTGAAAACTACTGTAGGTACCGATTTTCATTTTGTTTTTACCAATGAATAGTATAGATAGGCTCAGGTTCATGAGCTACGAGGAAGGTTTAAGTTTATTGTTTCGTGCGTAGAGATAGTTAATTATAAAAATATTTTATGGTTTCAATACACCAAGTTTACGATAAAGGATAAAAATATAAGTACATACTATTTTTTGTACACAATCTACAAGAGTAATTCTACAGAAATTTAATCCTACGTGTTTGTAAGTAGGTAATTTTGACGTTAGGAGTTAGTAGTAGTTAGTTTTCTCATAACATAAATTCTCATTATTTTTATATTTATTATTTATTTTATTTATTTATTTATTGTCAGTCACTACTCTTACTACTTATTTACATTTTAATAACTTGCATCGCAATATAAAATACTTCTATTAAATTATGAAAAGCCTTAAGAATCTTTTGTCCTATTTCTGCGCTATTTTCCTAGAAAAACGCGGAATATTTTCCATCTTAACTTTTCATCGAATACAATTTCATAACGTTTTAAAGATGAAAATGTTGATAACACTAGTTGGATCCCGCGGCTTCGCTCGCGTCACAGATAATACTCTTTATACTAGATAATTCTAGCTCGACTGGTAGCCGAGTAAAAGTAGCCTATGTGCTAATCCAGACTATAATCCGATTCGATAAGCTCTTGCGTAAAAGAATAACGGATATATTATATATAGATACATAATATATACAAACTATCTCGTATATAATATTAGTAGGAATCCATTTTCAGCCATATAAGCGAAATTAAAAACGTGTTAAAGAGACCAAAGGCATGATCATAATTTGTTTTCTGTCAAACATGGAAGAAATAGTACTACACACACACACGTACCTCGCAAATTTTCCACGAAATTACGAAAATTGGTAAAAAAAATATATATTTTATTATTTATTTCTATATTGCCTCGGTAATTGTCCACAGTCATGTCAGATGTTCGTAATACGAGAGGCGCCTTCAGCGTCACTTAGCTAAGCAAACAACACGACACTCGTCTATGTATTTCACATATAACAGATTTTCAAGAGTAATCTTTGTATTAACAATATAATATCAAAGGCTCACTCAATATTGCAATATTCTATGCGATTCAACTGCGAAAGGAAACGCGAATCTAAACTTCATATTATAAAGCTGAAGAGTTTGTTTGTTTGATCGCGCTAATCTCAGGATCTACTGGACCGATTTGAAAAATTCTTTCGGTATTGGATAGCCCTTTCATCGAGGAAGGCTCTAGGCTGTTTATCATCTCGCTAAGACCAACAGGAGCGGAGCACTGTGGATAAAACCGCGGGGCATAGCTAGTGAAAGATAAAATATCAATATCATGTTTAAATGCATTTTAAAAATTCTATTTAGTTCTCCCTTGCTTACTTTCCTGTTTGGTTTTCAATAAAATATGTTTTTGAAGATAAATTTCTTTTGGCGCATTGAGAGTAAATCTTCAGGGTCGCATCATTGTAATACGACGGTATGGAGGAAGGCGACGATTTCGGTGTCTTTGAATCTAACCAAAGAAGTTTCATTTCTGACACATACGCTTTTTTATAGTCGCTTAAATACAAAATGGTTCACAATCAACCCTTTTCTTAGATTAATCGCATTGGAGATACACCAACAAACGAATAATTACTGAAAAGACACTAAATACTATGTAGACGACACACAGTTTTTTCAGTAATTAGTCAAAATAATTACTCGAAATTTGCTCTAAAAGTTACGAGGGTATACAGAGAGTAAATGTCGACATTAAATTTAAGCAAATTTATTTCTACTTAGTATAACGTTGTAGAACAATTGTTTACACAACTAATTATTTAGTTTCATGAAATTTGGACTCGTTAATGAAGTTGTTATGTAACTTCTGTTATAAAGCATAACAAATAACAATAATTTAATCTATACTAATATTATAAAGCTGAAGAGTTTGTTTGTTTGTTTGTTTGAACGCGCTAATCTCGAGAACTACTGGTCCGATTTGAAAATTTCTTTCGGTGTTAGATAGCCCATTTATCGAGGAAGGTTATAGGCTATATATCATCACGCTACGACCAACAGGAGTGGAGCCATGGGGGTGAAACCGCGCGGAGCAGCTAGTTTATAATATTGAGTCAGGGATCCTGAATGTGTTGTTGTTAATAGGATTTCTGGAAATCCTTACTTTTTCCGAAATAAACTTGGCCTATGAAACATTATTACATCATGAGCAATTCCATAGTTTCATCAAAATTGCTGGAGCAAACAAACAAACAACAAACTAACTACTCACCCCGTCTCCAGCCGCATAGTACGTTGCCTTGTAATTTTTTCAACAGACAGACGCACATTAATTTGACTAGAACTAGTTTCGTTTTAATTACGAAAAGACCGTCTATATCTACACAGATTCGTAATTACAATCTTGGATTAGTAAAATATTAAGAAATTTATCAAAATATATAATTTTGTTCATTTATTTGGGCCGTAGGCGATGTTTCAGCAGGCAAGTAGAGAAAATAATATTCCTTTGATGTCTCTACATATGTATATAATATACAATTATGAGTATTTCTTTTTGAAGTGATTCGGAGGGTTTAGAAGTGTCTTTTCTTGTGAAATAATAGTTGTTACAACGTTTTTACAAAGTCAAAGAAGATATTTGGTTACGTAATAATTCGTCAGTATTTTCTTTGTTCTTATTTATATTTAAACTAGCGGTCCGCCCCGGCTTTGCCCGTGGCGGAAAAAAAACGTACATGTTTATTGTTTACGGTTTTTTTTTATAAAAACCATCCTCGTACTTCAAGAAATAGATTTCGCAGCGCACGCGATGACAGAATTTTTATTAAGGAATTTTTTACACCTTGGGTTACATTATTGCATTTTTGGTAAGGATCTCTAATTTGTTTGAAAATGCAATATAGCCTATGTTGCTCAGTGAAGATGCAGCTTTCTAATGGTGAAAGAATTTTTGAAATTGGTCCAGTAGTTTATGCGTGAAAACTATACATACATAATTACATAATTACAAACCTTTCCTCTTTATAATACATATTAGTATAGTCTATTCATCGTCTTACTATGTTTTTTCTTTTTTTTTTAGATTTCGTAATGGTATAGTAATATGTATTATTAATCTGTTCTATATTTTTAAAAGAAACATTAGATGTAGAAGAGAAAATTTAAATTTTCCCTAAACTTTGTTTCGACCGGTAAATTTTCTGCGAAAAACGTTCACACCATGGATATCGTTTTCACAACAATTTATAGAACAGATTTTCCCAGGTAATTGATACTGAAGCCTGAGTAAACGCGAAATATTTGCATAGTAACCTTTAATCTCGCTCGTAAGTCCGATCAATACTTCGCTTATTGCGTTGAATCCGAAGACTTCACCTTTACCTTTAGTATTTCTAGACTTATCTTTGATATAAATCAATCTAGATTAAGACAGATAGGTAAATCTAGGCGTAGATTGATGTAAAGTGGTGTATCTTTAACAGGGTATTCAATTTGTTATCAATTTCTCATGTGATATAAAATACAGAATTGTTGAAGTGAAAACTTCTTCTGAAGGCGTTGAGCACTTTTTCTGTAATGGGTATAAAATCTTAAACTCGCGTCAGGACACGTGACCTGAGCGAAAAAGCGTAAGACGGATACCATTCCAAAATATCAAACATGCTGAACGTTAATAATCAAGTTTTCACTTCTGCCGGCACTCCCGGAGTGGGTTTCACTGTCTGTTGTCTTTTTTTCAAATGCCTAATGAATCTAGAATCTCGACCGAATCGAAATATCTAGGTTGATAGGTTGACATGTCTTAAAATATTAGGCCTCCTCTTGTCAATTCTAAAATTTAGTACAAGTAGGTATCCTATTCGAGACTATACAGGGTGTAATCGTTAAGTGTGCACAGGCGATTATTCCGTAACTATTACAGATATCAAAAAACTTTAAACTGATATCGAAAGTACTTAACCTAATGAGTAAAATGGCCATAATAAATTTTTAAAAATAATACGAGAAATATCTAAAAAATTAACTTTAAACCCTCCCATACATTTAGTATGAGATATGAATATCCCATGTACATGGGTTGATCCAAAAGTAATGATAATCAATATTAAACAAGGTCATTACAGTTAAAATAATTATGTATTTCTCTAGATAGTCTTCTAACTAGATAATATACTTCGATATTTTTTTTCCTTATCTTAGAAAAAAAAAAAACTTTGACTTCATCTACAAAAACCCCTCAAAATCGGCCATCACTTCGCTGTCGTCTTAAAATTTCTTGTATCGACGGTGTTTCTTGTGCCGAGGTAAGAGATAGAATTAACTAGGAGCTAGATCTTACAAACAGGGTGGGTGTTCAAGCATTTTCAATGCCGATTTTTGATTGGCAGCCATTGCAACTGACGCTTTGTGATCTGGTGCGTTGTCTTGGTGAACCAACATTCAAGACCGAAGTTTGCCATGTCTCTTTTTCTTACTAACCTACCCGCAATCTTTTAATTTGGTCTGTGTAGTAAGAGCCCTGTGTAGTAGTGGCTACCTTCTTAAAATATTCCACATTTCTTCAGCGTCCCAAAAAACTACGGCTTTAATCTATCCCACTAATTTTCACTTTGAAAATCTTCACCGTCACTTTGGAAGCTCGCATCCAGGCCATTGATTGTTTCTTGGTTTCAGCATAAACATGGTGAACCCAGGTAACGCCCATGGTCACAAATCGTGACAAAAAATTATCCTGATCTCATTAAAAATTTAGAAATTCACCCTCTAAATGTCGAATCGTTGTTTCTTCTTTTCGTCGGGAAACATTCTGGCTCGCACTGTTCACATTAAAATTAATGTTAATACTTGGAAACGTGGCCTGTAGATATAATTTTTTTGTGATAACTTAGTGATTACATGAGCAAGCATAAAACATTTATTTTATATTTTTATGTGCACAGGAAATACCCAATTATCATTACTTTTGGATCAACCTATACATTTAATATAAAAGATTTTAGCTTTTTTTTTTTGTTTTTTTGGTTTTCTGCTTTAATTACTTCGCAAATTTGGAGGGAAGTTCATTTAGAAACTGTAAATAGACCTCCTCATTGTATTGCACAATAAGGACGTCACTTCGAAAATCTACTATGAATACAAAATGTATGGGAAATAAATTGTATGGGAGCGTTTAATGTAACATTTTTGGTTATTTCTCGTTTTATTTTTAAAAATTTATTATGGCCATTTTACTCATTAGGTTAAGTACTTTCGATATCAGTTTAAAGTTTTTTGATATCTGCAATAGTTACGGAATAATCGCTTGTGCACACTTAACGATTACACCCTGTATAGGTACTTAATATTCTTCAGTTTTCTAACATTTAAGGTTATTTCCAATTTAGGTTATAATGACGTCTTAATATAACTACCTAATCAGTAACAGTTTCTACCTGCTTTTGTATCTATACTAATATTATAAAGCTGAAGAGTTTGTTTGTTTGAACGCTCTAATCTCAGGAACTACTGGTCCGATTTGATAAATTATTTCGGTGTTAGATAGCCCATTCATCGAGGAAGGCTATAGACTATATAATATCATCACGCTAATACCAATAGGAGCAGAGCCACGCGGGTGAAACCGCGGAGCACAGTTTTAAAATAATCTTAAAATATATAAGAAAATAAATAATCACCAGAGCAGAATCGAAATAAAATCTCTCAGTAGAGATAAAAATAAAAGAACTATTACTACAATGGTCGGTCCAAATGAAATGTCACAGCAATGAGAGCCGGAATGAGCGGCTTAATTACTTGTTATATGTACTTATATGTTATCTGTGGTTGAAATCGAAAACTTGTGTTTTGTGTGCTATTTATTTAGATCTGAAGATTGTATTGTGGGATTTAAAGTAAAAATACTATGCTTAATTCTGGTTTTCATATTATTGATTGTAAAGCCATGTAGGAAAAGATCCTATGTATCATTCATTACCCCTCCTCGTAACCTTATTTTATCTCTAAAAGTTCCAAGATTCCAGCATCCAAACCAAACTCTAATTTCTATAGGTATATCTATAGATACCCTGGAAACAGCGTGGCTGCGGTGACAGATTGATAACGTTCATTAATCCGTGTTCAACCTAATTGTACCGATCGAGGCCCTAGTAACTATTGGATATATGAATGTTTTCAGTGAAAGTCTATGAGGATGTGTGAAAGATCAATAAGTATTTCAAACTGAAAACCTTTAGTTGTCCAATTAGACTGGTCTAGAAGCCTTTTGAATCGTAAAAATGTAGAAATAAATGTTTTACCATCAGTTTGGAAAGCAGTCTACAACACTACAGTGAAGAGCCGGCAAAAAACTTTAGTAAACTTTACTATACAAGTAGCTGATGGATACTATCATGCAGATATTTTAAGCTCATTATTTAAACTAGTATACTTACCGATTTGAAAAACAAATCTAATACACATATAAAGTACATTAATGTGCCTTACTTTGATAAGAGAGGATAAAAGAAATGAAAATTTTAATGAAACACCAATTAATCATAATCATAATTATTTATTCACCAGATAAGATTATTTTTCCGACCCAAATATCGACCAATAGAATTGCACCATTCGACGTCACGTGGTACAACCTACATGGTATTATACTGATAATTTTTTGAAAATTTTCTCTGGTCGTTGAGGTCAAACTGACAGGTTCAATTCAATTGTGAAATTATTGGCCGACATTTGGGACGGAAAAATAATCTCCCGAATACCACACGAGCTTCAAAATTATCTGGCATTTCTCTCAAGGTTTCCTGCAAACAAATAAAGTCGTCAAGTTTTTCAGAAAAAATCACTCGCGCTTCGCGCTCGTGATTTTTTAACCTTGACTAAAAACTTGACTCCTTCATTTGTTTGCAACGAACCTATCGGAAAATACCCGATAATTTTGAAGCTCTTGTGGTATTATAAGTGATAAAACAAAATTAAATACATAGTATCATTATCTTAATTAATTAAAAGAATGTTATATACATTGAACCTGAAGATTAAAAAAGCAAGAACTGCAGGCCTACACAGGCAGCTTGTATCGTAGGCCAGCTACCCTTCCTGATAACTAAACTAAAATTAAACTTAAACTAAGCTTGTCCTCTTTCATCCATGTATCTCCTAAATAGATAAATCAATAAGGTATTCAATTCATCAGCTCGGTACCGCTGACAGCTGGTGTAGGTTTGCGGGGACAGATTGATGCCGCCATTAATCTATCTGGGTGCGGATTTGGAAACGTGGTTACTAAACGTAATGGCAGGAATAGGTTGAAGGTTTAGAATTTGGTGTAGCGTAGATTTAATTTTGGTTGTTCGTTGCTGAAAAATTGAAAGGAATAAACAGATTAAATTATTTTAGTCTTTAATACGATGTTACAATCAATTGTTCTATGATTAGTAAAAATAATTGCTTTTATTGAGTGAGATTATTAATAATTATTGGAATACTAGCTTTCCGCCCGCGGCTTCGCCCGCGTTTTCAAAGACAAACCCGTTCCCGTGGATTTCCGGGATAAAACCTATCCTATGTGTTAATCCAAGTTACCCTCTATATGTGTGCTTAATTTCATTGTAATCGGTTCAGTAGTATTTGCGTGAAAGAGTAACAAACATCCATACATCCATACAAACTTTCAAATTTATAATATTAATAGGATTAGGATTAGGATGGATGGCGTCGTCACAATACATACAAAATATAAATAAAATACAAAGTAATATAAAAAAGACAACTTAATATTATAACAATAAGAGCGTATACGCACTATGCGGGTAGCCGCATTGCGGGTAGCCGTCCGGCTGACCGCAAGCACAATTATGTACGTAATATTCATTTCTATGCGCACTGTGCGGTCTGCGGTAGCCGCATCGGATGAATATTCCGTACATAATTGTGCTTGCGGTCAGCCGGACGGCTACCCGCAATGCGGCTACCCGCATAGTGCGTATACGCTCTAAGAAGCACATACTTATCGCTTTTAACCAGAGAACCAGCTTAGGTACATAAATTTGTTCCAAGAAATACGCAAATTATAATTTGAAATAGGCATATATATTACATTTATTTACTTCTTATCATCCTAAAAATTAGGTACCGATCCTATACATATAAATGAAGACATTAAATATTTACGACTAAAATCTGAGCAGTCCCTCCCACGTGTTCCCTTGTATCCCTCTGTCATCACAAATGACAGGTAGGGTTCGGGACGAAATTTATATGCGCCATTTATTTGTGTCCGTTCTAATCATGCAATCTGATCCATGTAAACTATATATTTAACTATATATAACACAGCTTAAATTATGTTTTCATGAACTTTTTCTATGTTTTTGAATTAGCCGAGTCTTTATGTGAGTTTCTGAAAATATTAATAGCATCCGCTCTGTCTGTTTTTCTTTTTATCATTTAGTTTTAAAGGTTGACTCCAATTTATCGATATATGTAATTTCAGTGAAAATACGTGAACAGAAATCTTGCTGCATGATTTTCAGAATAGTTCACCACCACTTTTATGAGATCGACTGGCCTACTAGAACAACTTTAAACTCACACGCAAAACTTTCGTATTACTGCTTACCAACGCATTTCTACAACATATCTTCACTGCAGTAAGAATTACCTAGTATCCAGCCATATCCGAAATGCAGCCAAGAAACCTATAATTCCTCCTACAGCGTGGTTTCTGAATAAGTACCAAGAAGGTGATCTAATAAGGAAGGCTCCAGTATGGACGCGTTGGCATCGTGCCGCGCCAGCCAGTCTGGTCACCCTGACGACTCATGTAATGTTTATCTGTATGTGATTATGTATTAATAAATAAGTATAGGAATTTAAAGTGATCATGGTTTTCAGGCAGGTAAATCTTCTATTCATATTGCAATCGCTCAGTCGGTTTTGAGAAACATTAGGTTGCCTGCAATGTGCATAAAAGTGGAAAATTTTCGCACTTTAAAATAAAAAATTAGCTCGCTCATTCACTGAATATTATCCATGCAACACATCCTGTGTATTAACTTTTCTCTAGTTTTCTTTCTGTACATATCTAAATATTCATAGTAGGTACCTATTATATTTATAGATAACTATTAGGTGACGTAATTAACTTTCTTCGTTCTTTCATACATCGGTTACTAAACTCCAAAACAATCATCATTCCATCTCAAATAAGCCATCAAACGTCCACATCTGTCCTCTTTCAAGTGGAATTATTTATCAATTGCACTATTTACTATTCTGTTCGTATAAATCGTAACTCGGTATCCGATAATACGGGCCATCGCTCGCCGGTCACGTTCCCCCCCCCCCCCTCCCTCCTCCCACTCCCAACTCAGGCTCCTGTAATGGAAGGCAAACAGTGACAAACACGAACTAACACCTAGGTGAGGCGTAATTAAAACCTACGCTCTGGATTTGCTAGCTGCAAATTTCATTAGTTTCTGTTTTGGAGTTGCAAGAAATTTCCGATGCGTTATTCGATATTATATTGTATCGGAAATTAGTGTGGTGTCTTCTCCCAATATTATTTTGTTTAATTATTGATTTTTCAGAATAACCATTTCTAATTAGTGAGACATTATAACCTTAGCTATGTCAAAAAATTATCTTTGTAACCCTCTAAAGTCTAAATATTTCGTCGATTAACAAGAAAAGCCTTACATAGAATTTACAAGACACCAGCAAACTTATTTTATATTTTTGACGTGACAACGGCTGCACGCATGAAAAAACATGACAAAACATGACTCATGCGGCGTTACCTCGCTCTGAGGCGTTCCATGTAAGGCTTGAAGTGCAAGCGAGAGCGCGGTGCGAGTGACAAAGAAGCACAATAGGACGTTGTCACGTTCAACTATCGTCAGTAAACCGACTTTACAGACAACCAATTTTTTTTCAAAATTTTTGCCTGTATTTTTGAGTGGTTAGTCTGAACTACTGAAACGGGCGAATATGAAATAAAGATCTACCTTCAGATCAGCTCAATAACTCAGGTTTCTTACTAATAAATAATTCAATCAAACACACAAAATTAATAAAGGAAACACTACAAGTCGTCACATAAATTATATTAGCGAGTTCGCAGGCCACTAATTATGATCACAAAGCATCTAATAACCGAAATCGTGTTGGAAATAGCTCTTTGTACTCTTTATTGAGTCGTTGCGTGTTCTACTCGGATGGCGGGTGTGGCCACGAAACTAGCTGTTTCAGACGATGTGGCGATTCTGAAATATTTTTTTATCTATTAAACTATTATAAAATACATAAAGATTTGTCTATGGTATATAATATTATTGTTATAAACTGTTTTCAGGTAAGTACAACTCTTGTTCGGAAGCAACTTGTTCCTATTATTTAATTTATGGAAATACAATTGTCCGTGATTGATTAAGTAGAAATATTTTAATTAAATATTGTAAGTTAATAATTAAATATTGTACATGGCGATGAATATTAAATGGAGACAACGCTCGTACATACATTACCCTTATACTTACTTACCAGGCCGACTGTTAAATTATTTCCCATTTCATAGAGATTATCGTTTAAGGAACAGCATAAATAATTATAATATTAATATGAATCTGTGTTTAGAATAACTATTCGGTAACATAGTATTACTTACTTTTAACCATCCATTTACCAAAATAAATAAATAGATTCGTAACCTTAGCGTATAAAACCTCTCGTTTCGTAGCCGTACAATCGTCGATCTAGCGAAGCCGTGAACTCTGCCCTTATTTGTGAAACAGTTCTGCCATTCCTTGCGCCAAACTGACTGGCACATTATTTACGTAATATATTTCACGGTATTATATTATACTATTGACACGGTATTGTGTAATGATTAGGAACAGAGGTAAATAGGGAAGCATTAAAAGGATAGAGACAGGTGACTATACCTTGGTTTGAAAATAGTGAAGTTACGATCTCCAATTTATCTTATTTACTTACGCACATAACCAAAACTTCTTTTATATTATGCTCGGCACTAACTACGTAAGAAGAGATCGAATACTGACAACTTCTCTCTTTCTTGCCATGATAAAGTCGAAGGTCTGGTTAGTCTGCGTCGAGAGCTTCCACATATAAACAAAATGTGCAATCCTACTCTATCTCTGATTATCTTCGGTACTTGTGAATAAGAACTCAATCCATAGCTTTGTTAAAATGTAGCCAAATCAATTCTGTATCTAAAGGTGACATAGCAACGAACATTCCTATTAAAATTTGTATCATAAAATTTATAGGATAATAGAATACGTCAGACTGTTAGGAGATTATTTATTTCTGCGGACGCGGTTCTACCGAATACGAATGCTTAAATGCATTCTCCACTATAAAAAAAGGAGATTATTAATTCATTAGTAACAACATTATTTACTAAAATTATATCTAGGTTACTGCCACCAGTCCACCGCATTCGCTGAAACCGTTCAAAATGTCGATCATAATGAATTTATAACGAATTAATTTATAAATAGCGTTTGTAAACCGCTGAAAGGTCTCTATTTTCAATATTATTTTGTTATTCTAGTTATAATATAATAAATTCAAGAAGCTTTCTAAATACCGAATGAAAATGTAATGGGCTTTCTATGACATTGGGCCTCGCCCCGGGACCTTATTTTAAAAGCTTTTAAGGTGTTTCGTACTTTAATTGGATCAGGAGTTATTTTAACAATGTTTTATTTATGTCGATAAAAGTATCTCACGCATACTTACCACCTTTTATCATAATACTAGCTGTGCTCCGCGGTTTTACCCTCAGTGCTCCGCAGTCCGCTCCTGTTGATCTTGGCGTAATGATATATAGCCTATCTCCTCGATAAGTGGGCTATCTAACACCGAAAGAATTTTTCAAATCGGACCAGTAGTTCCTGAGATTAGCGCGTTCAAACAAACAAACAAACTCTTCACCTTTATAATATTATTACTATAGATTTCTCCTAAATTTTATTACTTTGTTTGTAATGAATTAACGTAAATTAAATTCCTGGTCAACTTAAAGAATTCTTAACCACTTTTTTATAAGACTATTGCTTTATTTCCACATCGATACTTCTCCAAACGCTTCACATTATGATGCGTGCAATCCCCTATATTTCAGTCAAACAAAATCATAAAAACCAAATCCCAAACTTTTATTGGCCGTCACGGACCACGGTACCGGTGATATTCGCTTCCATAAAACGAGTATTGATCCTCCTTTCGGCAGTTATCAAGCGATTAATAAATAAGGACACCTTCCCACGGTTGAATTAACCTGAATACTGTATCGATTTTACTTATTTTTAAGGCCAGACAGTTGTGTTGAGCAATAGATGTTACTTATTTATATTATACAAGACTTGAGACCTGGCCCCGGTCGGGATGAACGATATTAAATTATAAAGCCTTCTACAAATGAAATAACCTTGTAGCATTATTGTAGACGATGGTGGTAGAGTTCCTTACAAACGTAATTTTTATTTGTAATTTATAAATAATACATTTGATGTTCATTACAAGTCGAAATATAAAGATTCATGATATTATATTAACAGCTCTTTTATTATATGAATTCCAAATATCAGCGAAATTTATTTAGTAGTTATTGTAGGATGGAGTAAGAAAAATCTGGTCATCAAAACGAATATTGGCTCTTTAAATTTTTATTATTTATATAATATTTTTATTAAATTGGCTAATATACTTGTAATTTTAAATCTGTAATAGTAGGTAATGCTTGTTTCTTTGATTTATATAATGGCTCTTTAATTATTACCTATTGTTATATATTTTTTGACAAATTGTAAGTAATTGAATTGTAATGAACATTGAATGCTGTAATTTCCTGTAATTAAAGGTACAGTAGATTATGTATTTTAATAAGATGTAATAAACGTGAACTGTGTCCTTTGTTGGAAATTCTATAATAAATAAATAAATTCATTATAATATTAACAGTATTTTAAAGCTTCAACAATAAAAAAGACAGCACATAACGACACTTATGTACAATAATTGTACGTGTAAAAATAATTCATTTTAAGCTATTGCATAGCTTCTATCGCGGGCCTTGAGCGCGGGGACCGAATCCAGAAATTCCGTAACGAAAAAAACCTCACGCTCCCCACTCCGACGGGCACGGCGGAGGTGTGACTTGAAGGCTTTACCGCGGCAGTCCCCGAATGCCACACGTCTTTTTTTATATTCATTAATTCGAAATATATAAAGATTTAAGATATCCTAATAGTTCTTTTATTAAATGAAACCAAAAGTGGAAATTCACTACAGCTTACAGACTCCAACACCTCTTTTATGTTTTCACTAAATTTTAATATATTCCGCCCTCGAAGATGGCAGAAAGGTGAGCTAAGTTTTAATGGCTTCCACAACAATGTCTGTATTCTCGGTAACCCGAGCTTCTCTTTAAATTAAATCGAGATTATATTCAAAACTTATAGAATAATATTTTATAACATAAATCCGGGAACTAAGACTTTGAAATTGAAGAGTTATCTATACTTCTATACTAATATTATAAAGTTGAATAGTTTGTTTGTTTGTTTGAACGCGCTTATCTCAGGAACTACCGGTCCGATTTGAAACATACTTTCGGCGTTAGATAGACCATTTAACGAGGAAGGCTATATATTATTACGCTAAGACCAACAGGAGTGGAGCAGCGGGTAAAACCGCAGGGCACAGCTAGTTTTCTATAAGTAATTTACAAAGCTCCGTGTTTAATTGTAAAAATAATAATTTGTAGAGCTGCTTGTTGTTTTTGAACATATCCTTGAATATTCCTAATAAATAATTATTATCAGAATAAGTAGGAAGATTAGTTGTATACAAGTAGTAGGGCTTACAAGTAGTACGGTAGTTTTAATCATAAATACGCTAGATGGCGCCATAGACGAAACCATACGACATATGTACTTAGTAATTACCACAAGCTACTCACATGCTATACATCCGACAGATGTCACCACTGTTTATCAGACACTTTTTAGCACTCGCTTAAGTTATTTTTTTTCCGAGTCGTAAATAATCTCGATTGCTCCGGTACATTATCGCTTCTCGGCCTTTTGGCTAAGATCAAAGTGTAGTATCTGTTCTTTTCAGCTTAATATCTGAAAGTTCCCGCACAGCGGGACCAGTATATTAAACTGATTTTTGTATACCGACGGGATGTTCGGGGCTCGCTCCACTCCCGTCACGGGTCGGCCCGGCATTGCAGTGCCGCCGGGATCGGCCCAAATAATATTGCTAAACGATACATTGTTTTCAAAGTATCCTACTAATCCTGCTTAATCTTATATATAAAATTCTCGTGTCACAATGTTAGTCTGCATACTCCTCCGAAACGGGTGGACCGATTCTCATGAAATTTTCTGTGCATATCGGGTAAGTCTGAGAATCGGCCAACATCTATTTTTCATATGTACCACGGGCGAAGCCGGGGCGGGCCGCTAGTAATATTATAAATGTGAAAGTTTGTGAGGATTTACCTATAATAATCTTCTATACTATAAAAATGAATCGCAAAATGTGTTGGTAAGCGCATAACACAAGAACGGTTGATCCGATTATGAAGTACGAGGATGGTTCTTATGAAGAGAAAACGTCAACATGTACCACGGGCGAAGCCGAGGCGGACCGCTAGTTATAAAATAAGAATAACAATAAAATAAAGTGTTTGTGTCTCTAATAATAATTATTATATCCATGCGTTGCTTGCGATTGCTATCATTAACCTTTAGCACTTTCAGATTACGTAAATATACTTTTTATTTTTATCTTTATTCCATAAATTCTATAAAAAAACTTGTTTATTTGTTACCTACCTGCTCAAAGACGTCTTCTACATTTACATCATAAATATAGCATAAAGTTCACCTGTAAGTTTATCCGAGTGCTATATATCTAGTATCTGGTTCTTCTACTTGGCAATAAATAGAATTTATCTCCCAACATTTAAAAAAGCAATACGAGTTGAAATAAAGTGGGAGTTTGTCAAGAAATGTTCTGTTGGATCTGATGTCGATACTCGATATGTTGCCAAGAATAAGGTTATGTTGGAAATTGTTTTTTTTATTAAAAAGTAAATTAAAAAGTATAGACCTATATTAGACTATATTATAGACCTACCTAGAAATGAATTTTCATATATCTTATGACCTATCAACCTATCAAAGAGTACATGTTTACGTTTTCTCCCCATAAGAACCATCCTTGTACTTCAAGGAATATTATAAAAAAAAAGAATTAAAGAAATCGATTCAGCTATTCTCGTGGCAAGCGCACCCGCACCCAACCGCGGCAAGCAGCACCGCCAGTTGCGAAGCCCTGCGCGCCGCTCAATGCACCACCTGCACCAGCCACTGTACCGCCTGTCGCATCTACCGCCAGGCCGCGCCCTGCACCGCAAGTCGCACCGCAGCCAACCAAGACGTCCAAGCCCACCGTGGTCGCTGCCCCCGCACGGGGGACGAAGGCGAAGCGAGTGATGCCGCTGGACCCTCGATTGACTAAGGTCATCAGCACCCTTAATCAGGTACTGGTGGCCATCCAGGAACAGCGTGACCCAATACCGCTGATCCTGGGCTGTATCGCGGAGCTCTGCGCCTCTTATGGCTGAGCTTCGCATTGCTTTTTGGAACGCCGACGGGCTCTCAGCGCAAAAAACCCGTCTCTTCAAAACCCTGCTCTCCCAGCGTCAAGTGGACATCGGCCTGGTTAACGAGACGCACCTCAGACCAGTAGACAAGTTGAAGGTTTCCGGATACTATGTCTACCGGGAGGACCACACCTCGCCAATCGGGACTGCTTATAGGGGATTAGTAGTCCTGGTCCGTCGGAATCTCATCCACCAACTGCTGCCAGTACCTCAGTTGCAATCGTCGTACGCCCTCGGCGTAGAAATATGTGTAGATCGCCAGCCCATCCGTGTGTTCGCCTTTTACAAGCCGCCGCAGAATCGACTCGCAGTGGCTGATGTCCGAACCTTGCTGGACTCGCCGCTGCCCACGATCCTCGCTGGCGACTTCAATGCGAAACACACGGCGTGGAACTCCAACACCGTAAGCCCGGACGGCAGACGCCTCCTGGACGACGCAGACCGCCACGGCTACGAAGTGCTAGGACCAGAGGTCCCAACGCACTACCCGTACTGTGCAGCACACACTCCGGACGTCATCGACATAGCAGTTGCTCGTGGCCTCGTCGCCGCACCGTCGCTTGACGTCCTGGATGACCACCTCATTTCCGACCACCAAGCCGTCCTCATGACGCTGACACTGACTCCTATGACAACATCACTGCCTTCTCCGAAACATCGCCAGGACTGGAGAATCTTCGCCGAACACATGGCTGAACATTCTCCGTCCTTTAGAGTCGAGAGCCCTGCAGACGTCGACCGACTCGCCACGGACTTCAGCGCAGTCTTGTCCAACGCGCTTCGCGAGTCCAGACTCGACGCTGCATCCACTCGCAAGAAACCCCAGCTCCCTGCCTACATACAAGCGATGTTAGAGGAGAAGAGGAAGCTGCGAAGATTATGGCAAAACCTGCGATGCCCGACCATGAAGACGCGGCTGAACGCTCTGGCAGCCAAGATTTCAGACGCACTGGAAACGGTAGCAGTCGAATCTTGGCACACCGCCATCGAGCGAGCCGGCGATGACTGGTCCGGCATGCACCGCCTTTGCCGCCAGCTCTCCAGGAAGCCCTCTCCGATTAGACCCCTCATGGCCGGTGACGGAACCCCACGTTACCGCGCCGAGGATCGAGCGGAGATTTTTGCAGACTTCCTGGAGACGCAGTTTACGCCTAACCGGACTGCGAATGTGCAGCACGTAGAGACTATCGAGCGACATGTGATGGACTACTTAGAATTGCCGATACCGCCGACAGAAGATCCCGTCGTGTTCTCCCCTGGTCGAGTCCAAAGGATGATTCGACGAACTAAACTGCGCAAAGCCCCCGGTCCCGACCGAGTCACCAACGAAGCGCTGCGTCACCTACCCCCGCGAGCCATCGCGACGCTGACGTGGCTCTTTAATGGAATCCTCCGTACCGGGCACTTTCCATCCCCGTGGAAGCTCGGCCGAGTCATCCTGATTCCCAAGCAAGGCAAGAACATCATGCTGCCTGAGAGCTATCGCCCCATCACTCTTCTGTCCTCTATCTCGAAAGTCTTTGAGAAACTACTGCTGCTGCACATTACGCCCCACCTTCAGCCACGCGACGAACAGTTCGGTTTCCGCGCCGAACACTCCACCACTTTACAAGTGACGAGAGTACTGCACCACCTCGCTACCGCCTATAACAAGCGAGAACAATCAGTTGCAGTATTCCTTGATATGGAGAAGGCGTTCGATCGCGTTTGGCACACCGGACTCATCTACAAGCTGTCCACGTCCACTACTCCACGTCGAGTAGTTAAGACTGTGGCCACCTTCCTGCAAGACAGGCGTTTTCAAGTGGCGGTTGAAGATGCTTTGTCCTCAGAGCGCCCCATCCGAGCCGGTGTGCCCCAGGGAAGCTGCCTGTCGCCCGTCTGCTATAGCAGATACACGGACGACATTCCAGTCGCTGGCGGAGCCATTTTAGCGTTGTATGCCGACGACGCTGCGTTCATTACCACCTCGCTGAACGCCAAGCACGCATCGGTAAAGATGCAGCGAGCACTGGATGCACTTCCCTCATGGCTGGAGGACTGGAGACTCAAGGTCAACGTGGGTAAAACTCAGGCGATTTCCATCGGGCGGGCGCGCCTTTTGCCGCCCCCGGTGTCTCTCATGGGCGAGAACGTCGAATGGTCACCGACGGCCAAGTACCTTGGTGTGACCATTGTGAAAAACGTGGTCGCCCAGACGCGAGCTGTGCGGAATATACTCCGCCCCATGCTGGCGTCTCACCTGCCTCTCCGTACGAAGCTGTGCATATACAAGGCGTACATTCGCACGCGACTTACCTACGCGGCCCCTGCGTGGTTCGCGCTGACCAACGAGACGGACCGCAAGTCTCTGCGAGCGCAGCAGTCGCTAGCGCTCCGCACCATCTCCGGAGCACCACGCTTCGTACGGAATCAGGTCATCTCCAGGGACCTGCGCATGGAGAGCCTGGACGACTTCGTTCGCCGCCTGAGTTCCTCAATGTTCGCGCGCGCCGACGGAGCGCGATCCCAGCATTTGCACGGCATCGCGCCATACCATCGACGACCGCCGGACAAAAGAGGCCTACCACGTGACCTAATCTCCTGGGACACGACCGCTTCCTCGCCGCTGGCTGACGGGCGCTCACCGGCACACTGCCGGCGAGCTCGACCTCGCTGAGCGGCGGGTGAAGCACACACGGACATTCCCCCCTGCAGCAGGTCGCAGATCGCTCGCGATACCCCGCGGACTCGATCGCACTGCAGCAGGATACCTCCCGGATATGACACCTTGGACCATCCGGTCCCACCCAGTGCCCCGCCTGTAGTAGCAGGCGGCGTTGCTATCACTGAAAGGGGCCATCGCCCCGAACAGTTACCCCGAAGCCTGTGAAGGCTTGCGTGGAAGACCCGAGTAGTCGAGATTTTTGCTTAAAATTTTAGCGTTTCATTTTGATATTAAAGACAAACAACTTCCGTATATCAAAATACAAAACTCATCACCCATAGTTTAGAGAGATAACATCAAAATAAAGCAAAAACTTAGCTGAAAAAGCGTACCTATTTCTAGTTTTGACCAGAGGCGGCTCGCCCTAAGGAGCGCTGGTGCAGTGAACTCCCATAAATAATTATAATAAAATCATACTCCTTAATTTCATTATTAATATTAATTATTACTATTTAAAATCAATCGTAATCGTAAAAAACTACTGTCAATACCAATGAATATATCCATCATTCCATACACCTGAATAATACTGTATTATACAGTAACACGCGAAGCGGAGCGCTCACGATTGCGCTCCAATGAAAAAATATTTAGTACATTTCCTAATACGAAATCCAATAGGAGTGAAAGAGAGGGTTTGCCAGTGCCCTGCGCGCGTGAAACAGAAGATTTTCTATGGAAAAATAGCAAAATTCGGAGCGCCGCTCCCGCAAACGTTGCCGCTTCGTTTTTACCGCCGCGCCTGGGCGCCCGTACACAGGACAGCGATGTTGCCACTCTCTATATTATAAACAAACACTCGACTCTCGAGTCAACTTCAATGCACGCGCGCGAATGCAAATTCGGGAATTTTCTAATTAAAATCATAAGATACGTGTTGAAATAGTCTGTAGTTATCAGTATTACTTGTGAGTGTGAAAATGAACAATTATAATGTGGCGTTCATTAAAAAGTGTGTTAAAACGTTACAAATTCGGCTTGAATTGAAAGCTAAGGGACTGCCACGGCTTGAACTTGACCTTACGCAAAAATGTACGACAAAAACGAAAACATATACGCGTGTGTTTAAATCCGAACAATATTATGTGAAAACACCGTGGTTGTGTGGTTGTGATGAAAGCATCAACAGACATTTACGAATGTCTTGTCGCTTTAAGTTATAGATATTTTTGCACACCAAAAAGAAAGACGTATGTATTTCCTTTATAAGTATATTAGTATTTTTTTGATAAATGTACTGCTTTACACCATGTATTTTCAGTGTTTTATTTCAAGTGAACACCCATAAAATTTTGTCACGAGCCGCCTCTGGTTTTGACGGTCATCATTGCAAATAGCATTCCACCAAAATCTACATAAAGTTTGCAACTAAAATATTGCATTGGCACGCTGCCAAATGCAACTACTACGAGGTCACTATTTCTTCTTAACTCTGTGTAACTTACACTTGAAAGGACATGGCTTTTTGACTTTTTACTTGACTACTAAAGCTAAACAAAGTGATATGTCGTATGTATTTATTTGTTTTTTTTTTTTCGTTTAAGCAGAAGTTTATTTGTAGGTGTCTAGATAGGATTATAAACTAATGAATATTAAATGAAATATATATAACTATAGCCCTATTAACCCCATTTTTATTTCGCCCAGCTTTCCGCGAAACGAGTCATTAAAAACAATGTGAACTATATTTGCCATAATGTCCTGAATAAATTGTAGTACCAAGATCATAAAGCTACAACTTTAAATCTGAAAATTATTATTGGACTCGCGCCAAATAACCTAAACCAGAAGGCGACAATATCTACAACAATAAAGGTTATTTTATATTTTATTTTGACAAGGAATATACATATTGTCTGTGACAAGCCATAGGACAAAATTTTATTCTAATTTCTAGTTTTAAGGATTTGTATTCTGACTTAGCTATATCTTGCGTAAAATAATATTGTATTCGATTTAAAAAAATTATTGAGTTTCCTTCGCCCTTTTATTTTAGTTATATAAGTTTAAATGTCGCCTTTTTGTTTTAGTTATATACCTAATATACTTTGTATAATATTTTGGTAGAAATTTAAACAAATTTCTACCAAAATCAATACTAAGAATATCTGTATTATTTCGTTTCATAAATATTTGAAAAACTAACGACATAGAAAATATTTTATATCAAATAAATAATTCCATTTTTACAGAAAATTTTTGTCTATATGTATTACTAGCTTTCCGCCTGCGGCTTCGCCCGCGTTTTCAAAGAAAAACCCGCATAGTTCCCGTTCCCGTGGGATTTCCGGGATAAAACCTAGCCTATGTTACTCGTGGATAATGTAGCTTTCGAATGGTGAAAGAATTTTTAAAATCGGTCCAGTAGTTTATGAGCCTATTCATTACAATCAAACAAACAAACAAACAAACAAACAAACAAAGTTTTCCTCTTTATAATATTAGTGTAGATGTAATCACTGAAATTATTTAACTTTCCTCACCACTAACAAAATAAAATCCATCGCAAACGAATGCACAATGCATAAATTGAATAATAACATGAATAGTGCTGGCTTGTGGTTTTATATTTGCATTAAACTAACCTAGTAAATTAAATATATTCGGTTTTGGGAATAGTAAATACTGACAGTGTGTTAATTACTTCCATCATTACTGAATATCAATACGTATGAGTTATTTCAAAACTGGTAATTGTATTTTGCAATAGTTAATCGTATGGGCTGATTTTTCAATCGTTGGTTAAAACTTATTCATCGAATAACGTATTAAACTACCATTTCAAAAATGTATTCTAATTGTCCGTATTTGACAGTTTACAGGTGACATTTTAAAATGTTCGTCGGATAAATTTAACCAGGGATTGAAAAATCGGCCCTAAAACTGTAATCTTTAGTTTAAAAGTACAAATACAATGTAGCTAACTAGTCGACTTATAAAATAAATTTAATTTATTTTATTGGTGCAAGTCGACCTATAAAGTACAATAAATATATTTTTTCATAATTAGTTGCATTATTGCAACAATGTTTCTATTAGAATATATTAGAGATATTTCGGTATTATAAAAATAAAAGAAGAAAACATTTTCAAGAACTGGCTCGTATTTTATCTATGTCATGTGTGTGTGTGTTTGTACGTGTAAGTCTGGGTGTTCATAATTCGTAACATAAAAGGAATAGATCTGCAGCAGTCTCTTACTTGTTTTGGAGTGTTTTCATGTATAGCCATGATGATAAATTAAAATGATGATTTTACATTTACATGCCAATTTGTCATACAAAATTTTCGAATATTATGTTCTAATGTAACATGTTAAGAAAAGCGGATGTAGGAGAGGTTAGAGAGAGTAGGTCAAGTCGAACTTGAGCAACATTGAAACGAAAGTACCTATATAATTCTAACTGAGAATAAAACTCCACTTGAATACATTGGATAATAAACAAAATTACATAATTCACTTATTAAAATGACAATTACATTAATTTTTACACGAAAAAGCCGTTAAACGAATAGCCAATTATGCATTTTACACAGTTTTCCGCGAAAATTGAAACCTGACACTCCGTGAAGGTATTTGATATGGGGCCAATAAAGTTTTATTAGTGCCGGCCGAGCGGCGCCTTTGTCAGGTCGTTGACTTTGTGTGAAATTGTCGCTGTAAAGCCTTTTTGGTAGATTTGGTAGTTTTCAGGCGTTAGTAATTGGCAGCTTGGTAGGTTTGTCTCTTTTGGTAGAGTTGTCAATCGTGAAGATCCGAAGGGACCCTGATTTTTGACCTCGATAATCGATAATCAACCTTTTTTACTGGAATTCTATCTGATTTTGAAGGATTGAGGATTCTGTCTAATTTTAAAGGAAGTTTTCTATTTACTTAAAATAATTAAACGAAACGAATTTGAATGAATATTTATCGAAAAATCAATGCCACGCTCTTCCGAGTAATTTGGATATCTGGTTTGTTATGTATAGTGGTATAATAACATGAAAATAATGAATATAACGTTGACAGATATTCCAGAAACGTAGAAGAGATTAATTTTAATATCTACTTCCATTGATTTACGTTCTCATTACTTTAAATCAGATTTCAATATATTTCACGAAAATGTATCATTGGTTGGAAAGTTTACGGATTTATATCTATACTTCTATACTAATTTTATAAAGAGGAAAGGTTTGTAATTATGTATGTATGTATGTATGGTTTTCACGCATAAACTACTGGACCGATTTCAATGAAATCTAGCACACATATAGAGGGTACCTTGGATTAACACATAGGCTAGATACGCAGGTTTTTCTTTGAAAACGCGGGCGAAGCCGTGGGCGGAAAGCTAGTCGTAAAATATTCATCACCTGACCTGGTTTTATTTCGTAGAATTAATACGGGTATCACGGATTAAAACAAATGAAACGAACTGAAATTGAGTAAACGAAATATTAATTAAGTTGATACATATTTATTAAGCAATTTTTAAAATAATCTGTGCTGTCGTTCGTGGAAACTGGAGGAATATTTTAAAATTAATTTTATAAAGGTCCTTTCTGATAATTGCGTAAACCGTAACATTATGTGGATCTAATTAATTTCTATAACTAATTTTTCCTGTGTGCTTTTTAAGTTCAACTTGTGGTAGATAAATACAGATTATTGATATATAATTATTATTCGTTAGTTAAGTTTAATTCGGTTTACTCTTAGAGTATACAGGGTGTCCCTGTTGGTAAACTAAGCTCAAAGGAGGTTATAGTTTTGCATACGCTGAGTAGGTACGTAAAAAATACTTAAAAATTCCAGACGCAGTTTTTACACACATAACAAGCAACCCGCCTAACTTTTCCAACCGCACGTGAGCTATCTTTTAAAATTATGTTTTCATAGACAAAATGCGCACATAAGCGAAGCGGTAGGTATATGCCGGCTGCGCGAAGCTAGAGAAGAAAACATGGATTTTCAGGAAAAATTTTAAATTTTTTTGGTGTAATTTTGTTATTTTTTACGTGATCAGTGTATGCAAAACTACAAGTCCCTTTGTGCTAAGTATACCAATAGTGGGACACCCTGCATAAGGGTTTACTTAATACCTACAAACTAAAGTTTAATTATCAAAAGTGCGCGGACATCGCTCGATCATATCTCCGTGATAGGTACCTACTATTTATAAGTAATTGCGTAATTAAAAATGTGTAAGCCAGGACAAACAGAATAATATAATATATGCAGTTTTTTGTGCTAAAAATATTTCAAAGGAATTTAACTGTCATTTTAGTTGAATATTGTGGGACTTAATAATTGTGTTAAAAAATTATTATATTCAGCAATGTTCTCAAACTATCATTTTCTATTTGCGAAAGTTCAAAGTTAAGCGTCAAAACATCAAATCAATGGAAAAGCGTTTGAAAGCACATGTTCTAATAGCTTTTTAATACGAAACGAAGCCGCTTCTAGGAAAATATTGCGCATTGCTATGTTTGTGTAGATCCCCGCAGATATGGAGTTATTACTCTCCTACTCACTGTGTGGATTTTAACTAGTAGTTAAAAGGTTTTTAAACAAACTATGAAATTAATAAAAATTGAATAGGAAATGTGCCTAGTCACGTTTTGAAATGGTCTAATTTTTGACGTGACAACGTCTTATAATTCGATAGAGCCGCCTACACGCACGAAAAAACATGACTCATGCGGCGTTACCTCGCTCTGAGGCGTTCCGTGTAAAGCTTGAAGTGCGAGCGAGAGCGCGGAACGAGCGACAAAGAAGCACAATCGGACGTTGTCACGTTCAACTATCGTCAGTAAACCGACTTTACAGACAACCAATTTTTTTATCAGTTTGTGTAATTATTTTTTTTTCGATAATTTGGTGTCAAATGTATCTCGTGTCGTTTACAAATCATAAGGCACCTTTAAAGTTTCCTTTTTTTACATTCATAAAATCAAAAAGCGTAACTTTAATCACATTCTAGCTGATTGTAACCAAAGACTTAAATATTAGAATTTAGAATGCTACGTTGTTACTTAAAGTAAAAAATATACATTATACCCGGCGCGGCGAATGATGATCCCTATGACACTGACAATTATTCTCAAGAGACAAACTTGTAATGGCGTCACCATTAAATTAGAAATGTATTGGAAGCGTCTAAAAATGGCATTTATTAATTTTTACGTAGCTTTATGCCATAACAATGATATTCTGTTGGAATTATAACAATTCTTAACATTTACGAGAAATTATATCAATCTGACTTTACGTTTACGTCCTACAAAATTTACATCGTTGGCATTTATCGACTAGTGCGGAAAGTATCGATAAACAAATTTCGATAATGGAAACGAGATCACATTTTTTCCATGTTTAAGCTTCAGTTCATTCACTATTGAATGAAGAAGTTCGCAGCATAATTAATTAATTACCGTTCGCGTTAATTTACTTACCTATGATAATATAACTTTTTTAGACAAATTAAATGGGGGCTTCCATTTTCACGATAAAATAATATACACTGTGTTAAACGGGTTAAAAATTACGTGAAAATGATAAGGCGCATTTTTATGTTTTGGAAAACTTTCGTTTTACTTTAACCTACTTAATCTATGCAAAAAGCTTAAATTAATACAACAACAACATAAAAGACATTAAAAATTTTAGTTAAAAATTAGTTTTATAATATTTATAAAAACATGTTTACCGACGTGGATGAATGCAAACCACGCCTTTGCCTATAAAATAGTAAAGTATCGACACGACCCATCATACGAGCAATCACTAAGACGAACTGTCATAGGGATCATCATTCGCCGCGCCGGGTATAATAAATAATTGGTAGTAAAATTCGCACAGTGAGTAGACATGTGATGTAAGTACAAAGCTATGTCGACGCCAAATCTTTCTGTAAAAATATTTCTAGACTGATAGAACATTTTGCTTTTTCAATAATGGCCTATTATAACTGAAAGAATATAAATTATTTAAGTAATTGATTGATATGCTTTTATATTTAAAATCCTCCTTCGTAAGTCTGCTATAAGATAAATAAAAAGTAAATAAATGAAAAAACAATACACTAATTGCTTACTCAAGTCTCAAAACAAAATTCTATTTAAGGCCGTGTACGCGGTCCGTGCGCTGTTTGGCTCAAATATGTGATTTTTCAAACCAGATTGTCCATCAACCACTTATCTTACAAACATATGAATTACTAATAATTTTAGGAAATTTTATTGTCTATGTAGTTAGTTAAGAGTTTTTTTCAATTAATACAGTATTTGTGAATACCATCAAGATAACTGAGCCGATGATTACTTGATTTCACTTTTAGTGTCAATTTCGAAGCTAAAAATATCTGAAATTGCTGACAGATCTAACACACAATTATTTTTAACTAACTGCAAAAATCCTTATTAAAATAGTTAGTTAAAAGATTTTTTTATTTTGGACTCCTAACTTACGAAATTAAAATCCGAACAATGTGAATTTTTTTAGAAATTATAGTCGACAAAATGATTATTTTCACCAAGATATTTGACTTTATTGAATATAATTTATACATATTGCAATAAAAGAATGTCTTACTTATAAGATAAAATTTTAAAAATCAACTAAGGTACCTCTATTATTTTTCTACAAATTTTTTTAAAGTACTATAAAACACTGCGCGCGACCCGATTAAAATCAGTCGGCAGCGAGCCTTTCCAGAGAGAGGACATGTTGCTCGGCGCTCTCCTGTGGACCTATGCTGTTCATAGTAAAATGATAGCGCAAGCCGCGATCTATCGTAATAGATCGCGGAGATTTTGACTTGCGTTAAATTGAATAAGCGCTCTTAACGAGATGTTATGTCTATGTCTAGGTATGTTTTTTATAAGCTTTTTGCCGTTTCATTATTTTATAAACCAACTAGCTTTCCGCCCGCGACTTCACCCGCGCTCTCCGGGATTTCCAGGATAAATCCTAACCTATGTGTTAATCCAAGTTACTCTATATAATAATATGTGTGCAAAAATATTGTAATCGGTTCAGTAGTACTTGCGTGAAGGAGTAACAAATAAACACACACATACACATACCTACATAGAGGATGGATATCCTCACAAACTTTATTTTTATTTCTAAACCATAAAATATATTAGGTAATTAATATGCATGTAAGTTACCACAACATTATACAACAAAGATTTTCCTGGCTCTGAGAGGTGACATAAATTTGCGGGTCGTAGAGACCCAAATACATTAATCTTATATGACAAGCCCAGGCTTTCAGAACAACAAAAACTGAGTATTTATGTTGAAGATAGCACTGAATTCTTATATCCCAAGATGCTGCTGATATTCTGTTCATCATCATCATGTTATCCACAGACTTCAAAAAGGGGAGGTTCTCAATTTGACTGTGTTTTCAGAACTCTTGACAACTTAATCGACTATGTGAATCGATTTTGATGATTCTTTTTGACAAGTCGGTTAATATGTTTGTAAATAAACTTTATTTGATGAATTAATTTTAAATTAATGTTCAAGATGTATGCAATAGGTTGTTAATATTAAGGATATAATAATATTAAGGTATTTTGTAATAATTGTCCGCAAGAATCTGTAAGTAATTAATTAACTAAATAAATAGGTGGACTTTACCACCTAGGTATTTATTTATTATCAATTTAACGACAATTTTAAAGATAAACTAATACATAAAATTCTCTTATTGCGTGATCCGAAACTAACCGATTCTATGAAATTTTGTGTGCATAAGAAAAACACCTTATTTTACAAATATACCTTTTTTACTAGCCATATTACCAGTGGGATCTTATATCTACTAAAGGTACTTGGGTTAGGTTAGGTTAGTTTTAGTGGTAATAATTTTCGACCCCACCCGTTCCTAGATTTAGTATCAAGGTCAGGTTGACCTTTATAGTACCTTTCGCCATAAGTGACCTGTTATTAGGCTTATTGTTTCATATTCTATTACGTTTTTATGGGTACATGATGTAAATCGAGGTTCTGAAAATAAGCATTTCATCATAATGTTATGCAATGTGATTATAACAAGAATAATTGGATGTTGTTTGTAATAAAAATCACAGAAAAGCCAGTACCATTTTTTTGATACTTTAATGCGTATCTATTTACTTAAGATTTTTTACATTCCCAGTCACAACATAGTATAAAAAACAAAGTCCCTGTCGCTGTCTGTCCGGCCGGCGGCCCTTTGTATGCTTAAATCTCTTAAACTACGCAACGGATTTTGATGCGGTTTTTTAATAGAAAGAGTGATTCTCGAAGAAAGTTTGTATATGTCATTTATTAGGTTTTAGACAAAGCGGGCATAACCGCGGGGCATAGCTAGTTTGACAAAGTTACAAGTGGTACCTGATCCGAGACACAATATCCGGTATAATATGAACTCAAGCTACGAACGACTTGTCAATCGATAGAGTCGTAACTATTTGTAATGAACTTAGAAGCAATTATTTCGAAGATATGTAGCTCTCATTGGAACTTGTGTTGATATCAGCCAATATTGTAGACACCAAATGTCGTGTGTTTATTAGTTTCATTTCTATCTCTGGACACATTTTCCGTATGTCATAGACTTATTAGATATTTGTTTTTGTTTTTCGTTCATATTGAGAAGAGATTGCCGTTAGCACAACTACGTATAGAGTCACGAATGTCGTATTGATAATTATAAAATAAAACTAAATAAATAATTGAACCAATAATTACCTATTGGCTATTACTAAAAATGTAAAGGCTACAAGCGAAAGAGATAAAGCGAGAGAAAATATATTTGTAATATTAAACTGATAAATAAATAAGCCAATAATAGTTTTATAATTCAAACAGAAATGATACATTGAACGAGGTCTCATTTTCCTTTTTAATATTTCACAGATAAATAAACAATTATTATTTAAAATTCAAACAGAACAAACAAAAGAGTTAATATTTGTAAACAACCTTTAATATTAAACGAGGCAAGGCACATTCAGCCATGCGCAGTAAGACCATTCAATACTAGGATTCCTGTTTCGATGATATCTCTAGAAATAGGTTTTTCACGCATTTTTATTCGATTGTACAGGGGAGGAATAAAACTGGACATTTTATTTATGTCTTGCTGTTTTTATTATGTTCGATAGCCTCATACATGTTTAAAAAATATGCTGTTGAAGAATTTATTTATAGAAACAGTCAACCATTATTACTTCGTACGTATATATAATAACTACTATACTAGATTATTATTTACTATACTAGATTTCCGCCCGCGGCTTCGCCCGCGTTTTCAAAGGAAAACCCGTATAGTTCCCGTTCCCGCGGGGATTTCCGGTATGAAACCTATGTGTTAATCTAAGTTACCCTCTATATGTGTGCTAAATTTCATTGTAATCGGTTCAGTAGAATTTTCGTGAAAGAGTAACAATCACACATCCTCACAAACTTTAGCATTAATTATAATATTAGTAGGATATTGACTTTGGTGCATAATAATTGTTGTTACTGCTAGGGTCTCTAATATGGTGCTTATTTTCACTCGATACAAATTTAAAAAATGACTTAAGAATCTCCATTGTTTTTGCGAATGTTGATTAGGAATAAAAACAGTGTAGGTAGTACGAATAATTTATTAGCTCTAATAAAAAGACACATAAAAACAAATTTAAGAAGCTTCACTCCGCTTTATATAACACTATTATATTAATATTTAATTTTTCATGCGTCTACCAGTTTTGTACAATAAGTAATTAAAGTACCTACATTTAAATAAAAAACTTTAACAAAGCAGTCATAAGCTCTTTGAATATTAATGCGTTTTTTTAATCTCTACAGTGCCAGTAACGGACAGGAGGTGAAGTGTAGAAAAAACTTATCGCGAGGAGGAATTTGTTCTAGAAAAATCAAATATTTGAAAATAATAAATTGCGAAAGTATTTAAAACATATTCTTAATAAAATAAAATCATAAATATTATAAAAATTCACTTCGCAAAATACAATTTTCTCTACGGAACATATCTAGGGATCGTACAGTTAAAAATATCAAGTTCTCACTATCCCAAAAGAATAGTCTAAAAAACCAACTCCCCAGTCGCTCAGCCGCTCTTTTAGCGAACCTTCTAGAATTACTAAATAAATATCACATTAAAATCACTTGGAAGTCTGTTCCCAAGTGAGGAGCTGATCCATTACTGAAAGCATAGCTGGGTTCCCGCCAAGGCGCGCGATCTGCGAATTAGTAAAATTAAATTATTATGAGTACAATGTTTTAGTATGAAATATTACGTATTTTTTGTTTATAGTGATTTATAGGTCTATAATGTTGTTCTTTATATTATCTTCTAATACTTTTCGTAGTCTTATGTTTACGTCACCCACCTCTCTTAATAAATATCCCGTTTTTAACTATACAGGGTGTCCCACTGTTGGTATACTAAGCTCAAAGGAGGTTATAGTTTTGCATACGCTGAGTACGTAAAAAATACTTATAAAATTCCAGACGTATTTTTTTTTCAAATAGATGAATTCTTAAAACTCTATGTTGTACACCCAAAACAAGCAACCCGCCCAACTTTGCCGTCCGCATGTCAGGTATCGTTTAAGATTATGTTTTCATAGACAAAATGCTCACATTAGAGAAGCGGTATATGCCGGCTGCGCGAAGCTACCGAAGAAAACATGGATTTTCAGGAAAAATTTAGCAAAAAAATTTTGACGTAATTTTGTTGTTTAAGTATTTTTTACGTGATCAGTGTATGCAAAACTACAAGGCCCTTCGCGCTTAGTATACCAATAGTGGGACACCCTGTATAGTGAACTAGAGGTCCGCCCCGGCTTCGCCCGTGGTACATATTTCGCAATAAAAGGTAGCCTATGTCCTTTCTCGGGTATCAAAATATCTCCATATGCTCCATATATAATATACCAAATTTCATGCAAATTGGTTCAGTAGTTTAGGCGTGATTGAGTAACAGACAGACAGACAGAGTTACTTTCGCATTTATAATATTAGTATGGATAGTCTACATCTGGAAGTGATCGCTGTCTAGTAAAACATATTTTTCTATATACTTAGCCTTCCTCGATAGATGGGCTATCTAACACCAAAATAATTTTTCAAATCGGACTAGTAGTTACTGAGATTAGCACGTTCAAACAAACAAACATACAAACTCTTCAGCTTTTTAATATTAGTATTGATTAATTTCATATTAAGGGTATAATTACACAAACCATTATCACAGAATAATATTGTAATACTGTGCCAGTATAGTGAATTCTACCGCAATCACTCAATACAATCTACCTTACCATCTATACTTTATAAAATACTTTAAAAAAATTTACCTCTTCACGAATATCTCGATCCAATTTCCGTAGAACCTTTCGTGTATACTCCATACTGCCTAGGTCTTCTAGAAGCTTCACGCAAAATCGCTTTAAATTTATGTCTTGAGTACGTTGTTTCAATATATCTGGATAATATCTTTAAGGAAATTTAATAGGCACTTTTATTTATAAAATATATGTTGAATTACATATTATTAAATATACAATTTATTACAATTAATCAGGCTTTTTTACAATTATTTTTTTGTAACTATATTTTAGTTATATTGGGTCTGTACAAGAAGGAAAATTACTGATTATTGAAATCTATTGAAGAACCAATGTAGAACCATAATTAAAATTACACTATATTTTCCAATCTCTTTTGTATTCTGTTCTATTTCCAATAACGATCTATTTAAACATTTCCAATAAGTATTTTATACTCTACATCTTTCTATTTCATATTAAACGTTACAATAAAGTATGCAACTTCAAGCGATCGTTAGCTGTATTCATACTTCAGATAATTGGACCACTTATAGAGTAACCTACGTTGAAAAGACGAACGTCTCTACGTTTATGAGTAAAATAATAAGAGTGCGTTTCCATCAGAGATGTTCTATGCTATAATGCTGTGGATGCGTTTGTTATCTTATCATATTCATTAATGCACATAGAGTAGCACAATTGGAAACGATCTCAGCTAAATAATTATGTTATTTTATATGGAACTAGCTGTGCCACGCGGTTTTACCCACAGTGCTCCGCTCCTGTTGGTGTTAGCGTGATGATAGTCCATAGCCTTCCTCGATAAATGGGCTATTTAACACCGAAAGAATTTTTCAAATCGGACCAGTAGTTCCTGAGATTAGCGCGTTCAAACAAACAAACTCTTCAGCTTTATTATATTAGTATAGATATGCTTTGGATGCATGCTTTGGATGCATGCTTTGGATGTGTGCTATGGATGTGTGCTATTTGCAGAGCGCCTGCTATCTTCATACTATCGCATCGTCCTCGCACAGCAAAGTGGCACTAATACCAGTGGAAACCATCACATAGTTTCATAGCATTTTCGTAGGACAGCTGCATAGCACACCTCTGGTGGAAAAGCACCATAAATGATTTATTTCTTTAAAAATACTCATTTGAAAAGGATACTCAGAACTGCTGTGCCTTTTAAACTTCTTGCTGCATGGATGATTGGTAATGTGAATTTGCCTTCTGTTAGGTCCATGTAATAGTCGTTTAGAATCTGTTAAAGTGAAATTGGTTAGACAAAGATACATTTAAAATACATATGTATTAATGTATTTTGATTGTAAAAATAGTTAGTTACCTGATCAGAAGGTCGCTCTTCTAGTTTCTGAAACAAACAAATTTAAGTTCTATACAGGGTATAATCGTTAAGTGTGCACAGGCGATTATTCCGTAACTATTACAGATATCAAAAACCTTTAAACTGATATTGAAAGTACTTAACCCAATGAGTAAAATGGCCATAATAGTACTATATAGTACTTTCGATATCAGTTTAAAGTTTTTTGATATCTGTAATAGTTACGGAATAATCGCCTGTGCACACTTAACGATTAAACCCTGTATAATGGGTCATCGATGTCCTTTATCCTGTTTTCAAACTAAGATTTTAATCAAACATGAACTGTCTCTCTGTTGTTCTGGTTAGATACGTAGAAATTATGTATTATATTGCATATTATGTATTATATTTTCTCTATATATTACTAACGTACCAATTACGACTGTACCAAAGAGTAAAGAGCGAAATACATTAATAATACAACAAGTCAATAACTGCGTTAAAAACAACCGACTTCAAACTTGCACTTGCAACATTTATAAATACAGACAAAAATGCTCATAAAATAAAAACTACTGGGCCTATCCGAATAAAATTTTTATGGGACCAATTCGACACCATCCCGCATCGAACAAAAAAAGAATCACGTAAATCGGTTCAGAAACCACGGAGTAATCGGTGTACATACATAAAAAAAAAAAAAAAACATACCGGCCGAATTGATAACCTCCTCCTTTTTTTTGAAGTCGGTTAAAGAGAAATAATCCTTACCTCTGGCTGTGAGATATTACAATAGTCGTCTCTCAGTTGGAAATACATGCCAAGCTTCCTCCCAAACGCGCCATAGTCGTTGGTATTTGAGCTCCCTAGCTGCATCAGTCTGGCTGCTAAGTTGAACATTTCTCCCGTCTCTGAAATTATTAATTAATAATATAGCAATATATATGTCGCCGTCTATGGTTGAATCTGCTATTTGATTGTATGACTAGCGCGTTCATTTAATGATGACGTTTTATCAAATAGCAGATTAAACCAGATGACTACTACTTAAAAACAGGGTGTCCTGCCGACAATATTGGTGTCACATCATGTGTATAGTGTAGTTTTATGTTTTTTTGCGTACATTTACATTTATTTATTTATTCAATTAGACTTCTTCGAGAAGCACTTTTTTTTTATAAAGTAAAAGGTACGTGAACAGGAGGATTTTTTTGTCTGTATTCTTTATCGGATTAATTTCAATGGATGATCTAATTTTAATAAACTTTCACTGGATTGAACAGCAGAGTGCAGATTAAGTAAATGAATCTCAAACTCCAAACTGAAACATTATCTATAGTTGAATAATTTGAGATAAATTTAATTCTTTGAGAAGAGTTTTTGTACGGTCAGCGGAAACATTCGAAAAAAGTTATTTCTACTTACTTTGCCTTAGCATTTCCATATATTCTTCTTCAGTGGGACAGATAAACATATCTCGCCAATATATTTCCTTTCCCTGGCCTCGAATTAGTTCTAGAGATTGCTCATTAAATATATCCAGAGCCTGAAATTCATTATTTATTTAATGTTATCAGATTACTCGTTAATTTGAAATGTACACCGTTATTTAATTATTGTTATGTCCTTATTTATTTTATTTCGCTAATAACGTTTACATGGTAAATAATTATATTACGATAATTAATTTATAATTGGATATAAGTGGAGTCCCGTTTCACATACAAACATGTATTTTGTAATGTGTAAAATTTTAATGTTTTTCGAAAATGTGTTTTAATATTATTATTTTTTCCTTTTTTACATAATTTCCTCCTCCTTATTCTTTTCTTCATATTTATTTTATGTGTCTTTATATATAAGTATAAAATTCTTGTGTCACAATGTTAAGTACGATACTCCTCCGAAATGGCTGACCGATTTTCATGAAATTTCGTGTGCCTATTAGGTACATCTGAGAACTTGCCAATATCTATTTTTCATACCCCTTAGTGATTAGAGTAAGGCAGAACATTTGCCGGGACATCTAGTGAAATTCAGTATTTGTCTGTAGTAACACATGTATACGTCAGAAAATTCATACGAATAAAATCAGAAATGAATTACTTCAGGATGATATTCCCGGCACCCTTTCATGACCAACAATATAACGTGTAAAGATGCATTTAGTGTCCGGAGTACACCAAACACACAGTGGGCTGCTGGAATCCCTCGTCGTATATTATCTCCATCTTGGATATCATCAGCTCTAGAAACAATGAAAAGTTATATTCGACTAGATTTCCGCCCGCGGCTTCGCCCGCGTTTTCAAAGGAAAACCCGCATAGTTCCCGTTCCCGTGGAATTTAAAAAACCTATCCTATGTGTTAATCCAAGTTACACTCTATATGTGTGTTAAATTTCATTGTAATCGGTTCAGTAGTTGTTACGTGAAAGAGTAACAAACATCCATACATCCATACATCCATACAAACTTTCGCCTTTATAATAGTATTAAGATATTGAAATTAAAAACGACAAGTCAGTGAAATGTTATAATGCTTTGTGTAACCTTCATCGGCGCAAAGTGGCTAAAGAACTGGACATTCACTAAGTGAAAATCATTTTAATTTCCCAGTCAAGGCGTTCTACGTGCCTAGAATATTTATTTAACGGTACCGTTTAAGAATTACTGCCCAAATAACATGAGATTATTAACGAGAAAATATAAAAACGTTTACATATTAATATGAAAGATTATAATTTGTTTATTTATTATTTATTGCTCCGGGAATGTTACAATAAAACTTAACCTAAGACTACATTCAAACAATTGACGGTCTTATAGCTATCCAGCGATTTCTTCCAGGTAATCAGAAGAAGGTTGAGATAGAACCACGTCTGTTAAATAGGTTAGTGCCTCAATGACCTCACTTTATAATATGTTTTGTGTCTATGACAATATTGAAAATACTAACTAAATACTTACAAAAGACTAGCAATGTGATACATATTAACTATCTTTAAGACTTCATTCATCTTCTCATCGGATACTTGCAACCAATGGTTGAAAGCCTCAGCGATGCGCCTGCGCATGTTCTTACTGGAAATTTCTAATATATGCGTGTATGGTTGGAGGAGCTCCTGAAATATAAGTATAAGTGTGCAATAAAAAAATTTTCATTCATTTATCTGTACTAATCTATACTAATATTATAAAGCTGAAGAGATTGTTTGTTTGAACGCGCTAATTTCGAGAACCACTGGTCCGATTTGAAAAATTATTTCGGTGTTAGATAGCTCCTTTATCGAGGAAGGCTATAGGCTATATATCATCACGCTAAGACCAACAGGAGTGGAGCGACGGGGGTGCAGAAACCGCGCAAAGCAGCTAGTTCAATATATTTGAAGTTTTAAGTTTACGCCTCTATAATATATTGTATAAACTATATTGGGTTGCATTTGGCTAGTAATATAAATCTAACAATAAGTTTAAAACAAAATAATATTCACTGATTAATTATCTATACTATTATTATAAAGAGGAAAGGTTTGTAATTATGTATGCATGTATGGTTTTCACGCATAAACTACTGAACCGATTTCAAAAATTCTTTCACCATTAGAAAGCTGCATCTTCACTGAGCAACATAGGCTATAAAACATGTAGGTACACCGGGCGAAGCCGGGGCGGACTGCTAGTATTCAATAATTTAAATATTTCATGTCTTGATAGAGAGCCAATGCGGTACTTAAAAAAAAGAGTAGGCGTAGAACATACTTTCGCTGTTCTAGGTGCGTTCGAAAAGAGTCTATGCAATGTTTTAATACTGAACATCACTGAATATGAGTTTTCGTTTACACTAAAAGATCACGTCGAAAGAATGCTCTTGATATAGCTCTAGCTCTATGTTCTGGTCTAAATGCACCGTTACGAGGCCGAATCAATTCAAATATGAACTATTTTTTTAACTTATTTTACATTTAAATAACAATAAAAAATTAATTAAAAGATACCTCCTCCAAATGAAGCTCTCTTTTTTGTAAGCCATGGTGTTAATAAAAAAAAACACAAAAAACATATTCAACTTAACGTCTGATTCTTACAAGATTAAGATAAGGTCATCGGTTACACAATTTAAAATGTTAATTTTTATTTTGTGGTTAGCTATCATAAAGACCACTTAAACACCAGATAAGTAATTAAACAACCATGTAGCTAAAATGTAATAAAATACAATACAATCTTAACTGTTTTATGTTGAGAACGTTTTTGACTTTGTAATAACGTGGATAAAAATTATTTTCAACTAGCTGTTGCCCGCGACTTCGTCCGCGATTACGTCGTTTTAGGTCATTCGTCGTTTAAAAAAAATACGTGACACTTTATTTTTGAATGTTCTTAATTGTCTCTTATAAAATTTAACTACATTAAAATTGAACACTCTGAAAATCTTAAAATCGGAGAAAATTGAAAATCTGAGGAAAACATGAAGGAATGTGATTTAAATTCTACATTACTTAGTATTTCAAATAATAATCTAAATTAAATGTAGATTAACAGTTTGAGCGCACCGTTATAGAATATGTACCTAAGTATTAAATTACGTTAGTTTACATAGTAACAAAACAAAAACACGATGACATTCTTTCGCGCTCGGTACCACAAACTAAGCATGTTAATGGTACGTGGCCCGCGTCACTTGACCCCCCGCGAGTTCCCCTCCTTTGCTATGCGAAAATACATTCGTCGCCCTGCTGTAGGAAAAATTGTAATACTGTGGCCTGGGCGTTATACACGCCCAGGAAGTTCCTGAGTGCCGATAGACGTTCGTCTATCGGCATTTATAACAATCTTATATTAATATCACCATCTTGAGGAAAAGCTTCTAATGTCGATTTAAAACTGCATACATACGAATTAACCTGATGAAACATGTTCTAAAATTGTGAAATGAGTTCAGTTTTAAATTCGAGAAATATTGATAATTCTTGTATTCGACTATTCATTGTAGTCGAATACAAAATATATTTAAAGAAACTTAGGTTGGCCTTCAGGCAATAGGGATCCTATCAAATGGTAAACTTGACCTTGTATCTTTAAAGTAAGCATGAAAGGACCTTCTGATAATTGTTGAGCACCAAAGGATCATTTGAAACGCACTACTATAAGAGCAAATATTGTCTAAGAACTGTTTAGATTGCACGTCATGTTCCTCTAAAAGTAGTGATTTCAAAGGTTCCGGTGTATCTTCAAACGAAAGCCGACTCCTTACTCCACTTTAAAGCATTACAAAAATAACATACTACGTTAATATCGCCTATACAGAAGATGATCTGTAATCAATTGTGAGGTTATAAGAAAACCCACTTTTATATTTGTCGGACCACACCACCGAATTCGTAGATTGATCTTCTATGTTTACCTCTAAGTCATTAAGACTATGCGAAATCTGTCTGCAGTATAAGAGGGGCCTCTCGCTATTCGTCCGTTTCCAGAGACCGAATAGTTTCAATTCTTAATCTTTCATTAAACAAACTTAATAATCGTTTTTGTCTCAATTAATTGTAATATTCGCGTCCCTACTCTAGTCATTGCTTATGCTCATGTTCATCTTCAAGAGATCGAATAATATTATGGTGCACCCTATCATTTGTCAAACGGTCTTCATATTGAGTAAAAGTTTCAGATTCTCGAGATAAAATGTGACGGCCGTGATCAGCTGTGAGACGTTATACCCTCTCAGTGAAGGTTTCGGTCTCACGGGATAGTACATGCCGTTCGCGGTCAGCTGTGAGCCGCAATTCTCGTTGTGAAGCGGTTTCAGGTTCTCGGCATAACACATGTTGTTTTCGGCCTAGAGTATACCTCTAACGATTCTTGAGAACTCTTATTTCTCATTTTCTTAGCTTTGCTCGAATTTCGAGATAAAGATTTTTTAGGTGGCACTGATGCATGAAAATAAAAATAGAGTTAAAACGGACTGAGAGTGTTATAGACAAATATAATCAGAAAGCTTCGAACTCCTAAGCTATCGGAAGTTACACGTGTTATTGTGAGTCAACCATAAAAGATAGACATTTATGATGTCGGGAGATATTTTTTATATAATAAGGAGAACATTTCTTTCATACATGATTTCTGTGTAGCTTTAACCATTAAGGTTGCACACGCGACGAAAGCTTAAAAATGGAGTTACTGCTCTGCTCAGGAATATGAAAAATAATTGTACCAAGTTTCGTTTAAATCCGTCGAGTAGTTTTTGTTTCTATACCGGTTATACGGACAAAAATTTTACTGTTTGCTTCTTTGGCATCAGTGTCGATCCCTAATCACCCCGTGATAGTTATTTAGGAAATATATTTCATGTACAGATTTAATATACCTAAGTATACATAATATATTTAGATTCCAATTTCCATGTAACGTTAAATTCGACTATACAATAACTAACAGACAACGCAGGTTACTCTCGTTTCCGTAAGTTGAGGCGGCTACATATTCGGTCCTCATAACATCACTTATAGTGAACGAAACGACAGCGCGGTTTAATTCGATGCCAACACCATCAGAAAAAAGGAAATATTTTTAATTGTGAAAAAATATTATGATTTACACTATTTTAATATAAAATATATGGCTGTGAGTGTGTAAAAATAAATCCAGCTAGTTTCACATCACACTTATGTTTATAATTAGCTATACGACATGAAAATATACATATTAATTACCAAGCAATAATCATACAGGTAAATACTGAACAAAAGTATTAACAGTCAAAGTTTATTTTTACTAACATTTAACAACACCCATGTAAATGATGAAGAAATGATAATTATCAACGAACTAACCTTTTCTATAATACTTAACGCAGCACATTTTTTAAATTATCTTGCTCAACTCTGCTCAAAAATTTGAGGGTTTTGTTGGAACTGTAATGTGTCAAAACTATGATATATCTAAATTACGATACAACTTGCGTGTGGAAATGCTCATTACAATCAGTGAATTTAAAGAATAACTAACAACAACTATTCAATTTTATTGAGCTGATGAATATCTTTTGCCTGGAAGAGATCACCGCCGCCTAATAAATATACTGTGTTTTCTTATAAAATCGTAACATAATTTCTTTTATCTACTAAATTTTAATAAATAAGTTCTTTTTGTTATTTTTATCTAAAAATGATCTTGAGCTTATATTAGGCAAAAGTATACATTAACTTTTTATAATTTCAGGACCGCACCTTAAATGGGGTGCTCGGAAAATATGCCTACGGATTATTAATAGAGAAATGATACCTACACAACAAAGTTATGTTGATTCCATTTTATTTATAAAATATAATGAAAATGGGCAAATATAAAACATATTATGTAAAATGATTAAAAATAAATAAATGAAGCAACTACGATTCAAAGAAAACATCTTTTTCAGTGTGAAAATGCTCTAAGCAATCCTGGATGATGAGTAGGTATAATATCATGTACTCTCATCCCAGTACGGTCGGTACCTCGATAGCCATAACGATAAATATTATAATCAGATAACAGCAAAGTCAGAATAAAAATCATAACTTGTACAGTTGTGAGTGCAAAATTTATGTTTCATTTGGCAATAACATTTTTTTCGGTACTAAAACGTAGTAGTTTGATATGTGGTTGGCTGCCCCTCCTCTCCTTCCTGAAAAATATCCTCCAAAATTACCCGAGATACTTCCAATGATTGAACCATACGTTGGACATTAACTTCAGTCAAAAATTGACGAAGCGGATGATTACTAATTTCCACTTAATCCTTGCTGCCCTGCTCTTCATCATCAAATCATCAATTTTCAAGTGGTGTTGTAAAATTGTCAGCAGAAATAGTCTTCCAAAGGCGATATAATTTTATGAACATTGAATCTGTAAATAAAAAATCAAACGTTAATAATTGTAAATCAATAAAAAAAGCTACTTACAAATAAAATTTTATCAACAAACTACTGTTCCCAACGCACCTCAAAATCTTGTAAAAGTCAAAAAGAATTCATCATTTTATTATTTCATTCTAAAAGTGTAATATAAAACCATTATAAAACCAATAAAAAACATGAATTGCTATCATTATAAAAATAAATACCTATAAAAGTAACAACTTACCTTTTGTGGGAACGCATGGTGAAAATTCACAAAACACGAAGATTGAATTTGATATTTTTGGTTTTATGACATTTATTTTAATTTTATTTATTTATTTATTTATTCAAATGCTTTATAAATATAAATTTATAAATAATAAATTTATAAAGAATAGAAACATTCGATCACGCAATTATGTGGGTTCGAGTCCCGCCTCGTGATCGAATTTTTTCTATTCTTTATCTATACTAATATTATAAAGAGGAAAAGTTTGTAAGTATGTATGTAAGTATGTATGTAAGTATGTATGTATGTATGGTTTTCACGCATAAACTACTGGACCGATTTCAAAAATTCTTTCACCATTAGAAAGCTGCATCTTTACTGAGCAACATAGGCTATATTGCATTTTCAAAAAAATTAGAGATCCTTACCAAAAATGCAATAATGTAACCCAAGGTGTAAAAAAATCCTCAATAAAACTTCTGTCATCGCGTGCGCTGCGGAATCTATTGAAGATAGAACAAAAAAATGTTCTACGGTATTATAGAATGGATCAATATCTACAAGAAAGTCCGCGATACCATATGTCCATCTTCAGTAGTTATGTTACTACAACAACTTTTTTACGTTTTCAAAGTAAATAGAAGTGCCGACAGTAATCAAACCATGTTATCCATACACATATATTAATCCTTATCCCATTAAATGATGTTTTATTATAGAACAAAATACTTTTTAAATGAAAAGAATTGGATATTCCATTCAAAAGATATAACGAATTTTTAAAAGTGTCAATCTACAGAAAATAGTAGGTATACTCTTCGAGCAGGCCGTAGTGCGGGGGTCACGGAGGAATTCTACCAATATGCGTCTAGACGGAACACAGTGGGGTTTTGGTCGGTAGGAATCCGACATAACCCACGGCCCCTCCCCCGGAGGCCGTGAGTATCTATGAAAGATTTCCCCACTAAAACAAAAAAAAAGGCCGTAGTGCGGGACGGGGTAAAGGTGATTTTCATGTGATTAAAAATTAAACCTATAGTCCGACCTATAGTAGACTTTTCACTGTAACGATATCGCTATCTATGCGGGTGAAACCGCAGGGCATTGCTAGTAAATTTATAAAACACGAAGATTAAAAATGTAACCAATGAACACAATCAATATTAGATTAATTGTAATGGTGTCTAGTTTGACTTAAAATAATAAACATCTACCCTCACTTTTAAAAATGTAGTATATTCACACGAAATATAAGCGCACCTTATAGGGAAGGGAAGATATGGGTTAAAGAGTTAAATAAATAACATGATTATATTTAAATTATTAATTTTCAACAGTTGTTCAGTAGTGATAACATGTAAATTGATTTGATTTTTACGAAATCTCATAGATGGCGCTGTTTCAAATTTGTCTTTATACTACTAAATTCATTAAACTGTTTCTCTGCCCAAATTACGTAAATGACATAGTTTTTATTTTGTAAAGCTAGATAATAGCATGGCTTACTCGAAACCAACATTTAAACATGAGTCTTTAGATTGTACGCTGTCGTAGTACACGGAATATGTAAGAAAAATAAAGGTTCACAGCTCCTCCCGCGAAGGTGATATCATGATAATATGTTTAAACTATCCTCACCCGACCTCTTAGGAATATTCATGCAAAATTTGAAGTAAATCTATGCAGTACTTTCTGAGATTAGCCCGGAAATACATACAGACAAACAGACAAACAGACAAACCGACAAACAGACAAAAATTCTAAAAACTATATTTTTGGCTTCTATATCGATTATAGATCATGGATCAAGTATTCTTTTAAAAAAATATTCAATGTACAGTTTTGACTTTCCTACGATTTTATTATATGTATAGATATTACGATTTAAGGCTTTGTCAGATAGGACGCGTATTTTAGCGCTGCGTAGTAGCGCTACAGCGTCCTGTTTTAACGTCGCGCGAGGCTTCGTCAAACAGAACGCTTTAGCGCGCGTTAGGACACAGCAATTGATATTATTAAAGCTGCATGTTGTTTACATAATTATTACTTACGAACAAAACAAGGTACAGCGATATTAACTCCGGAGTCGGAAGAATTTTTTACTTACCAGTTTCATTAATTTCTTCTCCGATTTGTGCCCACAATTTTGCCTTCATTGATATATCTTTAAGTTTATATGAACTATCCTTCGTATTATATAAGCATGGATATTTTCTAACCAATTCTATCAAATTTTCGGTCATTATGCATTATTTTATTATTATTTTACGCCTATTAACTCCGACGCTAAAATAAAATTTGTAAAAAAATACAACACCCGACGTTAAAGCGTCCTAACGCCGCGACAGAGCGTTGCGTACTGCTAGCGCCGGCGCTCTGTTTGACGGTATTCTACGATGGTAGTAGAACACATCTTAGCGTCATATCGCGGCGTCAACTTAACGCTCTGACGCGCGCTAAGTACGCGTCCTGTCTGACAAAGCCTTTAAGTTTTAGTACTTTTAAAAAATTGGTTGTCTGTAAAGTCGGTTTACTGACGATAGTTGAACGTGACAACGTCCGATTGTGCTTCTTTGTCGCTCGTTCCGCGCTCTCGCTTGCACTTCAAGCCTTACATGGAACGCCTCAGAGCGAGGTAACGCCGCATGAGTCATGTTTTTTCGTGCGTGCAGCCGGCTCTATCGAATTATAAGACGTTGTCACGTCAAAAATATAGTGACAAATGTAAACGAATCTCGTATTGTTATTATCTATTTGCGATTGTTTTTTTTGACGTGACAACGTCTTATAATTCGATAGAGCCGGCTGCACGCACGAAAAAACATGACTCATGCGGCGTTACCTCGCTCTGAGGCGTTCCGTAAGGCTTGAAGTGCAAGCGAGAGCGCGGAACGAGCGACAAAGAAGCACAATCGGACGTTGTCACGTTCAACTACGGTCAGTAAACCGACTTTACAGACAACCAATTTTTTTAACTACATTACAATTAATAATTTCTAACAATGTTGAAAACTATAGGCCCTAGAAAAGATCCCTGTAGAATTCCTGAGGAAATAACATCACATAATTATCGATATAACTTTGTATGTCTATCAATTGATTATAATGAATGAATGAATGAATGAGAACTTTATTGTACACACCAAATTACAGACATTACATAAAATGGAATACACATTAATATATAAATTTTGCAACATAAAGAAATGTATACTTATTATATTATAATAATTATAACAAAATAAATACAGATAGGAGAAAATACATAAATATATAAGGTCATCACTTAATTAATGTAAGGAGTAACGAAATCAAATGCTAAGTAGAAAATACCCGTTCTATTGTAATTACTTAATTAGTAATTACCATAACAATGTGATAAGGAAGTATTTAAATTAATTTATCAGAGTCTTAATAACGTAAAAAAACTGGTACAATGGTATTCTAAATTATTGCTTCATAAAGAGCTTTTATAGAAAAATTATTTGCGTTTCTTTGTTTGCGTATCTTATTTTCTTAACATTATTTTTGTATACCATAAAAATCCTGAGCCTTCCTTTATGTAATGTTCAAAAGCAATAATTGATCCTACTAATTCAGAACACTCCTTATTTTACATATCTAAACACTAGATTTCCGCCCGCGGCTTCGCCCGCGTTTTTAAGGGAAACCCGCATAGTTCCCGTTCCCGTGGGATTTCCGGGATAAAACCTATCCTATGTGTTAATCCAAGTTACCCTCTATATGTGTGCTAAATTTCATTGTAATCGGTTCGTTAAAATTTGCATGAAAGAGTAACAAACACACACACACACATCCTCACAAACTTTCGCATTTATATTAGTAATATATAATTAATATTAGTAAGATAAAACAGAATTCACTACTACTTTTTTAGCCTTAAATATTTTCTATGTTTAAAAAATTTATAGTTGCCGTATTTCAATAAGAAGCAACGGTCGGACGCGAGAAAAAATTGAAACCTTTGAACTCGTTAACACCATTAATAGAATGTTTTTATTGCTTTTGAATAAATTAGATATTATTAGTTATTGTGTATTGAGATTATATTTAGTTTAATACTCCACGTGTAAGAGAAATATTATTATCACAATAGGTAATTATAGATACATTCTGAGGAAGGCAACTCTCAAAGGTACTAAATACTTGGCTATAACATCATCACGCTAATACTAACGGGAGCGGAGCAATGCGGGTAAAACCGCGGGGCACAGCTAGTAGTAATATATCGAGCTTAAATATAACAACTTAGCGATATCCATGGTGCTTGGATTGAAGGTTATTCAAATGCAGTTTTACTTAAGGAACATTTTTTTACTCACACACTTTTCCTTTATTGTAAACTAGCGGTCCGCCCCGGCTTCGCCCGTGGTATATATTTACGTTTTTTCTACATAAGAACCATCCTCGTACTTCAAGGAATATAATAAAAAAATAATTATCGAAATCGGTTCAGCCGTACTCAAGTTATGCGCTTACCAACACATTTTGGGATTCATTTTTATATTATAGATACTAGCTGCGCTCCGCGGTTTCACCCGCGTGGCTCCATTCCTGTTGGTCTTAGCGTGATGATATATAGCCTATAGCCTTTCTCTATGAATGGGCTATCTAACACCGAAAGAATTTTTCAAATCGGACCAGTAGGTAGTTCCTGAGATTAGCGCGTTCAAACAAACAAACTCTTCAGCTTTATAATATTAGTATAGATTATCATTTATGATTTATATAATATCTACATATTATTCTAGAATGTATACGGATAAAAAAGCATTTGTGCTAGTTCAATCTATGTCTTTGCCAAACTTCATCCAGATCTAATCTACAATTTTTCAAAAAAAAAAGAGTTAAAAGACCAATCCTTCGTCACAAACTTTCACGTTGATAATAGTATTAAGGTCCTTTTTCTAGTTTAAATAAATGTAGTTTACAAAACGTACGTATTTGCGGAAGTCGGAACACGTATCGCAGTAATTCAATATTTATTCATGGAAGTAAAGGCTATACAGAATTTTATAGCAACGTATATAAATGCGAAAGTTTGTGAGGATGTGTGTGTGTGACGTGTGTGTTTTTTAGTTACTCTTTCACGCAAATACTACTGAACCGATTACAATGAAATTAAGCAGACATATAGAGGGTAACTTGGATTAACACATAGGATAGGTTTTATCCCGGAAATCCCACGGGAACGGGAACTATGCGGGTTTTTCTTTGAAAACGCGGGCGAAGCCGCGGGAGGATAGCTAGTATAATAAAAAACTTGAGGGGTGTCAAGGGACACCCGGATGGAACGAAGTTTTAAGTTAGAGAGAGACAGACAGAGGAACACGCGCACGTCGCACAGCTTAAAACTATAGCAAAAAGTGTCGTAACTTTTCGTCCGTCTAGCCTCTTTCGCAACGCGCGATAAGGAACTTCGTTCCAAAAATGCATCGCCAAATGTATAAGCTAAGCGCAAATCTCGAGAACGGCTGAACCAATTTCACTAATTTTTTTTATAATATATTCCTTGAAGTACGAGGATGGTTCTTATGGAGAGAAAACGTTAACATGTACCACGGGGGAGCTGGGGCGGACAGCTAGTTTACTTATAATTAATCCCTCAGTCTCTGAATCACAGACACAATAGAAAATCTATTGTGTCGCGGCCCGATCGGGCCGCTCGGTGGTCAATGGGTTAATGGCCAATGTCACAATTAAATACAATATAGATTTCTAGTATAATATAAGTTTTTAGTGTGTGGAATTTTGAGAGTTTGTATCCAAAAAGATACCATTTTTTAGATTGTTGTATTGTTGATATAATTTATTAGCTTTTAATTTTTATACAAAGCAGACGAAGCCGCGAGTGAAAAGCTAGTAAACAATATAATATGTAATAATTACCTCCTCTAAGTGTAGGCTCCCATTACTCATTTTACGTACGAAACGTCACTCAAACCACAGATAAATAAACACTTGCGACCTCTTACACTGTTTGCTTCAAAATGAGTAAATTTTAATCGGTTATCTACCTTTTGAATATTAAACCTCTGTTTTTCCTTAATTTGGTACTTGGAAACTACAAACGTAAGATGTGAGATTTCTTTACTGTGCGGATTTTTTCGTAAAGATTCGAATTTAGTAAGTAATGAAGTCGGTTAAAAAAAGACAGATAACAAAAAGATATATACTTACATATAAAAAAGATAATGAACAACCGCTTTCTTGGAAGTCTCTATAATCAGACGTCAATGTAACAAAGAAGGAAATCTAGATGGTTATTATTTGAATTAAACATTAAAATAATTTGGAAAATCCAAAAGTGCCTCATAATTTTTTTTTAATAAATATTTATTAATTATTATTTTTTTGTTTATTTAATAACAATTAAACCACATCGAATCAGACCCTGAAAAATGAAAGGGTTCTATTCCTGAGCATACTCAAGCGTAAGAGAAAAAAAAAGACTCGATTAGTAAAGTATTTCGGTCGCTATCGTGTTAACAAGAAAAAGGATCCGCACATACAGACACACGGACGTCCAAGACAGAACTTTTTTAAACTGTTTTTTAACTAGTTTAAATAACAAAAATGACATCAAAAATATCATGAACGTTAAAAATAGTGTTTTTTCTTAATATGTGTGTGTGTGTATCTTACAAGTGCAATGTATGATACATAAAGACATTTTAAGTTTGAAAAATCAGATGTTTTGCGCGAAGTGACAGTAGTACCCACCTCAACGCTTCGCTTATGAGGCGTGCAATAACATTTAATTTAAGCTACATAAATTAAAATATATTATACCTATATATACGGATACCTATATGTACGGTCGAATCGAGAATATCCTCCTTTTTTTTGAAGTCGGTTAAAAATAAAAGCAAAACTAAGCGTTATGACTACCAAAATTTTTTAACTGGGAACTTTATGTGTACCACATAATAATCTATAGATAATGTTAAATGTAACATAACACGTATAATTCTCATTAGTATGTAGTAGAAATTGTTATTAATTATGTTATTAAATTGGTATTGAAACCAGGCGAGAGAGTTTGTATTGAAACCACAACGAAAAAATAGTTACCCCTGTCGTGATCTTAAGACAAGTCAATATAATTTAAAACCCTAATTAAGTCAAGAAGGCTTATTTATCCTATCAATATTATAAATGCGAAAGTTTGTGAGGATGTGTGTGTGTGTGTGTGTGTGTGTTTGTGTTTGTTACACTTTCACGCAAATACTACTAAACCGATTACAATGAAATTTAGCACACATATAGAGAGTAACTTGGATTAACACATAGGATAGGTTTCATCCCGGAAATCCCACGGGAACGGGAACTATGCGGGTTTTTCTTTCAAAACGCCGGCGAAGCCGCGGGCGGAAAGCTAGTGATTCCATAATTTTAAGTTTATGTATTTTATTAAATAAATTTAAGTGTTTTATTTTCTTATCTTATCTTATATCTTATAATATATATATAAATCTCGTGTCACAATGTTTGTCCTCAATGCAGGACTCCTAAACCACTTAACCGATTATAATAAAATTCGCACACCATGTTCAGTTCGATCCAACTTGAGAGATAGGATAGTTTAAACATGTAGGTACCACGGGCGAAGTCGGGACGGACCACTAGTATTTTATATAATAAAGTCTCGTAATAGGACCTATCCTATTATACATTTCGAACATTTCCTTCGCTCTTATCGTATTATCTTCCAAGTGAATTCCAATTTATCTCTTCAGTGCATTTGAAGACGATCGTTCAGTAATTGGCGACAATTATGTCAGCTAGTTACATTGCAAGATGTCTTTCTATTTAAATAATTTAATGGTTTATTGTAGCGATCAAATCTTTATTCTTTTATTTTGATGGGTCAAATAAAAATACAACATTTTATCATTTATGCAAAATCTTATATTTAGTTATTCACAATGTTCATTCACCTATTATATTTTACTGACATTTGAAATTGTAAATTTTGAGGTAATATTTAGTAAATAAAAGTCTCAGGAAAACGGTTAAGTCATTCTCAGTACATAAATAAAAAAAACAAAAGAGATATGCATGAACTTTATGCTGTACCTAAAAGTTATATTTTTTTTAAAGCTTAGACGTTAAAAATTAATGTTGGTGATATAACTGCCTTTCTGTTTGTAAAAATTAAATCATAAAGATTATGTTGATAAATATTAAATAATTAAGAGGTATAGTATAATAGGTACGTCAACTTATGGGGACGAAAAAGAAGCAGGTAAATGGCATTTACTAATGCAAAATTGAGGTGTGTATATGTTTTTTCGATACTTTAAAATGAAATAAAAATTATAGTGTGTTAGATCTGTCCAACGTAGTATCGATCCATATTCCAAGCATTTGAGAATGTTCAGTTTATACACTAAAAAAATCTACCAATCTGAAATATTTTCTAATATTAATCTGCCACAATACATGATTTAATTATATCTATTTATCTCAGTAAAATCAGTAAAATAAATAATTTGGAAAATCCAAAAGTGCACGCCTCATAATTTTTTTTTTAATAAATATTTATTAATTATTATTTTTGTTTATTTAATAACAATTAAACCACATCGAATCAGACCCTGAAAAATGAAAGGGTTCTATTCCTGAGCATACTCAAGCGTAAGAGAAAAAAAAAGACTCGATTAGTAAAGTATTTCGGTCGCTATCGTGTTAACAAGAAAAAGGATCCGCACATACAGACACACGGACGTCCAAGACAGAACTTTTTTAAACTGTTTTTTAACTAGTTTAAATAACAAAAATGACATCAAAAATATCATGAACGTTAAAAATAGTGTTTTTTCTTAATATGTGTGTGTATGTATTATCTTACAAGTGCAATGTATGTTACATAAAGACATTTTAAGTTTGAAAAATCAGATGTTTTGCGCGAAGTGACAGTAGTACCCACCTCAACGCTTCGCTTATGAGGCGTGCAAAAAATCAAATGCGTGTAAAACAACTATTAACAATAATTAATTTTTTCCTATATCAATACATTTAAATTTAAATGCCTTTAAACTTTATTTATAAGTAAATGTCAACAATGCATTGTCTTCATTATACAGCGAACAGTGTAAAAAGGTACAAGTATATTTTATGTAGAATCTGTGGCAGTGAGTGAACTCTTGTTTTTTTAAATGGCGTCGAAAAAGAGCGAAGTTCAAGAACATCTTGAGGAGGTATTTATTTTTATATTTTACAATGGAAACAAGTATTTTACACTAGCGGTCCGCCCCGGCTTCTCTTCATAAGAACCATCCTCGTACTTAAAAGAAGATTATAAAAAAAGAATTTATTATAATAGCCACTAGAGAGTACTTAAGTATGATTAAAGAAAACGTTATTTTTGTTAGCTGAAAGATTGATTCTATTTTTTCTAGTTTTAAATACTTCATGAAGTATTATATAACTATAACTTCCACATTCAGACCAAATTTTTTCGTTATCGGTAATCGAATCGGCTATTTACTTGGCACGATATCGCTAACCACTAAACTATAAGGACAGTGAATAATTAATTATTAAGCCGTGACCTGAAACTTAAAACTGGTTCTTAGTAACAAAATGTGTCACAGAATGATTATTAATCGCTAATTAATGGTTGTTTAATTATAATAAATAAGCTAGTTGCAACCTGCGGCATCGCTTGCTTGAAAAAGTCCGTGGGGAATTCCCGACTGAAATAATATTTTATCTGTGCAAATTTTCGTTCAGAAACGTTCAGAATTTTTGGTGTCATTGAATGTAAACAACATGTAAAAAAACTTGTACTAAACTCATACTCCGAAATTTGGTTAGAAAAATTATTTATTATAGTTAGGTACTTGTTCAATTATGTATTGATTTAATTATTTCAACTTATTCTCTGTAATTTAAATAAAAAAAAATACAATTTCATCATTAGATATCTATCACGGTTAGGTACTTATAAGATGTATTTTTTTATTTATTCATAATATTTATTATCTGTGCACATACAATACCGATTTCCAGGAGCTCCTTCTACCTTACAGTCATGTGACACAAATCGCTAGCAAGGGCCTGCGCAAGCGCATCGCAGCGGCGTTCAACCATTGGCTGCGAGTGCCTGAAAATAAGATGCGAGAGGTCGTTGACATTATACAGATGTACAGCGATAGTAGTTTGATGTAAATATGTGATTTTTTTTTAATTATTAAGCAAATAAAAATCATGTTAGAATTAGATGATTGTATAAAACATGTCATCTTAAAAAATTACGAAACAAAACAAGTTACTCTATAGATACTAATACAAAGCTGAAGAGTTTGTTTGTTTGAACGCGCTAATCTCGGAAACTGCTGGGCCGTTTTGAAAAATTCTTTCGGTGTTAGATAGCCCATTTATCGAGGAAGGCTAGGCTATAATATATGATCACGCTAAGACCAACAGGAGCGGAGAACTGTGTGTAAAACCGCGGAGCACAGCTAGTAATAGTAATAAAATCGCTTTTGTCCCTTTTCTTTCTTAAATCAATATACCGATATTCTAGTCTTTCAAAATTACCAATCAACTCGTAATAATGCAAACATTATCATGAAACATTTCAGGCAACTTTTAGATCGACAAAATAAAGTGACTAGGGTGTGTAAGATACAACTTTATTTTCCAAAAAAAATCCTATTACCTATTTTATTTATATTATAACTAGCTTACCGCCCGCGGCTTCGCCCGCTTTGTCTAAAACCTAATAAATTATATACTAAAGCCTTCCTCTTGAATCACTCTATCTATTAAAAAAAACCGCATCAAAATCCGTTGCGTAGTTTTAAAGATTTAAGCATACAAAGGGACATAGGGACAGAGAAAGCGACTTTGTTTTATACTATGTAGTGATTATTTATAAGCGATACCAGTTAAGAAATACACTCAGTTACCTATAATATGAGTATATGAAAAACGTATAAGGGATCAAATAGACATAACTCACTCGTAAGTGCCATACTTTCGCAAGGGCAATAAATCTTAGGAAATCGGCAATCCATCCATTATTGATAGCTAGCAAAAAATATATTCTAGTTCATAGTCTTTTGTGGAATAAATTCTCATTTTGGGTGTAAGTTCTTCCTTATTTAATAATTGTCAAATCTTGCTTATTAATCTTATTCGTAAATGATCCAAAATCAGTTTTTTTTTTTAATTTCTTTGTCCTATACACAATCAAAACTAGATTTAATGTAGCAATTAAAGGTGCAACTAAACCTCAGCTTTTTAAAGACCTGCAATAAGGAGTCTTCATTTATTGATTAAAGTATCGATTTTCTTTTTTTTACCTTTCGAAATTTTTAAGAATAGAATAAAACTGCGTATTTTTCAGGTTTAAATATTAAATTCAATCCATTTCCATCGATACAATACTGTATTTTATCGATGTCACTGTAATAATGTTTCGTATTGGTTGAGATGACACAAAACTGAAATAGTAGAAGAAATTCGATTGCTCACGGGTGGCCGCGACGCTAGGCGTTGCTCCGGCATGGCAAAAAGACGCGGGTTCGAATCCCGCCTCATGATCGAATTTTTGATAAAAAATCTCGTTTATTAGCATTTTAAAGCTATAATACTCCTCAGATTAGACGACATACAAGACGGTAACACGGTCCGGCGCGGGCTGCCCGCCGCTCACTGCGTGTATGGAGTCCCGTGGGCTGCGAACACATCGGTGCATGTGTTTGTGTTGGTGCTGTTGAAGTGTTGCAAGTTGGGGGATAAGGTAAATAAAAATGAAAGAATTTGCATATTTTTTAATTGTTTTTGACTTCTATATACACACCACTATAGAGATCAACTTATGAAAATGTACAGTGAGAACACAATTATAAAGATTAATTGTATCTGTATCGATAGGTACAATTTGTAAACACAGATAAAGTGTAGACAAAATTTGTCCGATTCTAATTTACTCCTTTGACACATAATTTCATAATAATCAGTTCCTATATTGTGTAAATTATACACTTTTTTTAGAGTTTAAAATTACATTACCCTACTTACAACTAATACAGTTTTAGTTTCGGAACAGTTTCAAAGATACGTAATGCATAGAAATTGAAGTATTTGCGAACAAACATTTATTGACCTTTGACCTTTAATATCCACAGATGCGAGGAAACTCAAAACTTTGGAAGGTAAAAGCTATCTAACCCGTATATAGAAGTTTATTTGTTTGCCCTCAGATTCGGTTTATACGAGTTATAAAGGTCACGACAAATATTGGAATTCTTTCCTTTACTTTTTTATTACTTTTTAATTTTACATATTAAAAAGTAATAACGAAGTAAAGGAAAAATTATACATAATATGCATTTAAAAAAAAATACGTGTGGCACTCGAGAACTGCCGCGGTAAAGCTATTGCATAGCATCGCATCGCTGTGCCGGTTGGAGTGGGTGGTGTTAGGTTTTTCGTTACGGAATTTTTACATTCGGTCGCCGCGCTCAAAGTCTGAGATAAAAGCTATGCAATAGCTTAAAAATATATTTACATTTCATAATAATCAAATTAAATACTGAATTTATTTGCAGTTTCTATTCCCTATAAACCTTTGTTGGAAATAGGGGTGTTATAAGTATTCTATGTCTGAGGCAGCTTTCATACGGAAGTACCATTCAATGCGTTTTATAAGACTTCTCTTTGAACATATAGTTGGTGAATATATCAGCAGTTGACTGGAAAATATTCCTTTCTTGTTAGAACTAGAAAATCTCAGCCAATAACTTAGACTGTAAATTTAACAGCACTGTGATCATATTTGTCGGGGATATTTAGTATACTTTTACCATCTTTTACCCAGCATTCTCAAAAAAAATTAAAGGCTGTTTTATTTCAAAGTTTTAAATAAATCGGAACTATAAACTATACATATTATGTTATTAAATATTACCTATTCTCATATATATATGTATTTTACCATAAATGTGGAGCTCTTTAAGAATAATGCGATTGCTTTAATTTAATCGAGCTAAATCCCACGGTGTTACTCGCGTTGTACCTACCTACCCGGTTAAAAAAGTAGCCTTGGTGCTAATCCATACAAATCTATCTCTGTACTAAATTTCATACATATCCAAACAGCCGTTTTTGCGGGCAAGAGTAATAAACATACGTTCAGTCGTTCATACAAACTTGTGAGCTTATAATAATATGTTCTTGTATTATTTTAGAGCTTTTAACCTATATTTGTGTATTTACTGCCTTTTTAGAACTTATTTTCCCGTATAAGAATTTTCTATACATTAGAAGAGTAATATTATATTGCCTTCGATTTCAGGCGCAGCAAATCTTCTCTGAGCAATCACTAGAGCTGATTCGAGGTCAGGGCAAGGAGATATATTGGAGGGACAGTTTCATTTGTCCCTCTGAAGAGGAGTACAAAGCGATGCTTCAACAGAGTACGTAACGAAGTAATTCAACTGTGTAGTGGTTTTGGGGTTCTAGATAGTTCTTTGGAATTTTGAATTGGAACAAATAAATGTTGAGGTTATGGCTTCTAGTTTTTGTAGATTGTGGATTTTTAACCGACTTCAAAAAAGGAGGAGGTTATTAATAAATAACTTTTATTAAACTTAAATTTTAAATCACATTACTTAGTAGCTTATCGCCCGCAATTTCGCCTGCATTTTCGAATGAACTTGAATAACTTGAAGTTCCATTGTGAATGAGATGTTATTCCCGATAAAAAATGGCCAGTAGCTAGTAGGTACTCTCTACTCTCCAAACTAGCCACAGTCACAAAAATAATATCATTAATTCGTTCTGTTGCGATAAAGAAAAACAATCACATACATTTTCACATTTCATTTCAAATAATATTTATTTATTATTTATTTATTATACTTCATTGTACAAACATGAATGGACAAAGCAGAAAAAAAAATATATAAGGAAGTAAAGATAATAATTGATTAATTGTTTAGAATAGTAACCCATTGAGCCCCAAGCGGCCCGATCGGTCCCAGACACAATAGATTTTCTATTGTGTCTGTGGTTCCGGGGCCAGAGTTATTTCTCCCTCTTATAATTTACTCTTGATAAGTTTACTGTTTAAGAGTTCATATGTTATTTCTAGTATATTAATTTAATGTTATTTGACAATTACAGAGACGGGAGGTATGTTCAATTTGGCGTGCCAGCTTATGCAGATGTTCAGTGATAACAAAACTGATTATTCCAATTTCGCGAAGACCCTCGGCATGTACTTCCAGCTGAGAGATGACTATTGTAATATTATACAACCAGAGGTAAGTATTTAAAATCGATACTATTTGTATTTCCTAATATACCTACTATTATAATAATTTTAACAAAATTATAGGAAAACTGGTTTTACTTAGAAATTGACCTTGCAAATGAGCTTAGCAATGGACAAAAAATCTTCATGAACTTATTACTGTAGCTAGGAGGTACTCTGTAACAAAACACTGAACATAATTAATTCATGTCTTATTAGATTGTGTCAAATTTTGTTTTTTAACCCAAGTAGCACACCACGGATTATTAAATAGTTGTACATTCACCGTAGCAACTTGGCTATTTCTTTAGGTAATGTATTAACCAAGTATTAACTATTAAAATAAGTTTTACTTATTTGTTACAGGCGTGTGACGAACGGCCAGCAGACAAGGTACTATTGTAATAAATTATTTATCTTTGTTTTGAGTTTTAATATTTCTAAATAGTGTTATATTTCAGGTTTTAGATGACTACTGCATGGATTTAACTGAAGGCAAATTCACATTACCCGTGATTCATGCGGCGAAAAGTTCGTGGGGTGCAACCATTTTGAGTATCCTTTACAAGTCCTATAGTATTCGCCCGTGGCTTTATTCGCGTGACCTTTTGTATTATTGCGCCAAAACTGAACTACAACTTACAGTTTTCATCTCTACGAATATACCTACTCTTCAAAAGCTTGAAGCAAATTTCTGATACGATTTTTTTTTCAAAGCCGCAAATTTAATTTAAACCGTTTCAATGGCCTAGTCTTAAAAACGTAACATAGAAACCAATATACATTCATCTTAATATATGTAAATCTCGTGTCACAATGTTTGTCCTCAATGGACTCCTAAACCACTTAACCGATTGTAATAAAATTCGCACACCATGTGCAGTTCGATCCAACTTGAGAGATACATGTAGGTACCACGGGCGAAGCCGGGGCGGACCGCTAGTATTTTTATAGGTATCTATTAGCACAGATAATATACATAATATTACACTAGTTAAGGATGATTTGACTGATGATGAAGGATTGAAGTTAATTAATGTAATGAGCTTGGTTGGTAGTGGCCCTGCCTTCTAAGCCAGAGGTCGTGGGTTCGATTCCCACCTGGGGCAAATATTCGTGTGATGAATATAGATGTTTGCTCTGTGTCTGGGTGTTAATAATCTATTTAAGTATTTATTTAAAATTATATATATGTATGTTTATCAGCCATCTGGTTTCCATAACACAAGCGAAAGCTTAGTATGGGATCAGATCGTGCCGTGTGTGAAAATTGTCCTGAATATTTATTTCATCATCATCATCATCATCATCATCAGCCCATATATGTTCCCACTGCTGGGACACGGGCCTCCTATGAGGGTACAGGCCATAATCTACCACGCTGGCCAAGTGCGGGTTGGCGGATGACACATATCGTCGAACTTTTGATTCTTCGACATGTCGGTTTCCTCACGATGTTTTCCTTCACCGTTCGAGCAGTGGTGATGTTACAACATGCGCAGATAAATTGAAAAATCAATTTATTTCCTGCGCGCTCGCCCGGTCTCGAACCCCGGACTTATCGATTCGAAGTCCGAGGTCTCACCACTGAGCCACCACTGCTCTCAATATTTATTTATTTTATTTATTTATTTTATTTAATATACATTTGTATTAATTTTACTTTTTAATGCCTATCAAATCAATCTTATCAAATACCTTAGTTATATTCTTTTAACAGAAATCAAAACTATAAATAACCATATCATATCCTTCGCAATATATCCTTAATTCCTGAGTCAAACAGACATACTAAAGCAGCGAACAACAGACGTGAACACAAAGCGTTATTGCGTGAAGCTGTTGGAAGAGACTGGCAGCCTGGAGTATACGAAGACATGTTTGCGAGATCTCGACCGGCATTTGAGAAATGAGGTAAGTTACAGGAAAAAGAGTAAAAAACATAAATATCACTACATAGTATAAAACAAAGTCGCTTTCTCTGTCCCTATGTCCCTATGTATGCTTAAATCTTTAAAACTACGCAACGGATTTTGATGCGGTTTTTGAAGTGAAAACTTCTTTAGCGGCGTTGAGCACTTTTTCTGTAATGGGTATAAAATCTTAAACTCGCGTCAGGACACGTGACCTGATCGAAAAAGCGTAAGACGGATACCATTCCAAAATATCAAACATGCTCAACGTTAATAATCAAGTTTTAACTTCTGCCGGCACTCCCGGAGTGCAACCCGTCTTTTTTTAATAGATAGAGTGATTCAAGAGGAAAGTTTTAGTATATAATTTATTATGTTTTAGACAAAGCGGGCGAAGCCGCGGGCGGAAAGCTAGTATATAGATAAAATCGTAATGAAAAAGCTTGCATTCTCGTATTTCATAGTCATAGAGAACAAGGTTGAAACCAACTTAGTAGGTTCTTCAATTACTTATCTTTTACTAATTATTCAATTTAAACTGAAAAAAATAACGTTACTATTTTAGTTAAATTCAATGTTCAAACTGTAAAAACACCTTACCGTATACGGCATCTGTGTCATACTATTTCAATACTGCTTCTAATCCATTATTCCGCAACGCCGTACAAAAATCATGGAGACAAGGAGAAAAAATCTCTACCTGTACCACAGACTAATAATAATATACTACGTATTCTCATCTGCACTCAGGTGGACAGCTTACAAGTGACGGCATAGTGCTCAATCTTATTATTTTATGCTCTTATATCGTTCTAGATAGGTCACCTGGTGGTTCAAATGACCCATAATTTTTTCAACATGGATCTATAGTCTAAAAATATATATTCTGTCAACCAGGCCAATACATCTTCAAAAAAATATAAATGTATATTCTGACAGTTGTAGTTTTAATATTTATAATCTGTTGCAGATACAACGTTTTGGCGGGAACCCACTGATGACAGCCGTGTTGGACATGCTACAGTTGGAGAATTAATTAAATTGTGATATTATTTATTGTTCAAATTATGCGCTTTATTTAATAAACGATATATTTGTGTAGTATTGAATATTATTAGTACGTCTTTTATTCGTAATTCTATATCAAGACCAAATGTTTAACATTTTATAAATCTCTCATTAGTTATCTCATTGTATTTATTTATTTTTATTTATTTTTTACATACATAGATTCCTTACAGCTATTTGTATTACAATATTTATAATTAACTTTAACAAAACAATACGCCAATAAAAAGGAATACCAATAATAAGACAATTAATGTGACAGTAGTTTTACATTAATTATAACAATGACAAAGTGGAAAAAATTAATATATATATTTTTTTTTTTGGACATGGTATACAAAAAAGAGGAAAACGTACCCATTATAGAATGTTTGGTATGGATGTGTGAGTGTGTGTACTGTGTGTGTAGTGTATAATGGTGTAGTGTGGTGAGAATGTGTATGGTAAACTAAGAAATTATTGAATTGGTGATGTCTGTTACTGCTTTTTTAAAACTGTTACGGGAGAGATGAAATATGTCAACACTTGAAAATTTCTTGTTGTAAATATCAGGTAGCCGGAAGAGTGTAGAATTTTGCAGGTGTTTGGTTGAAGCGAGGGGAACCATTAATAGTTGGCAATGCCTTGTTCGTAATGAAAGAATTATTTAATTATTTTATTTTTTTAATGTAGGTAAGTAACATTTTATAATTTGAAGAATTATAACCAAAGTAGGTATAGCGGTAGCTAAAATAATGTTTATTTACCATTATTAAGCCATTTTATTTTAACGGTGACCAACAAACATAGGTACTGAATTTATCCCTACGTATATCTAAATGACTTTAGGTTTAATATCTACAGGAAATTAATTAAATAAGCTTAAAATGATATCGTTTTGGCAGAATATCCAACCTTTTTAATATTAGGTAAGGCTGCTACGCCAAAAACTATTTCGTATACAACTCATATCACACTCCTATTTTATATTTTCTATTGTGTAATTTTACCCAGATACTGAATATTTTGCTTTGTCTTTCCTTTTAAAATAAAGGACAACTTGAATCATTTATCTTTATAATAAATTCATATATAATATTAAGTTGTAATTTTTAAATTGAAAAATGCTAATTATTGTACGAACGATTTGAAAATACACTTAGAATAATCAGATATCAGATATGTAAAATTAATATATTATTAATCTATACGTTGCACACTTCTCACATTTTTTTATTTGTATTAAATTTCTCCATAGTACATCTTTGTGTCCCTTTCTAAATGTACTAATCAACTACTCTTAATTTCAACAAACAATATTTTTTTATTAATATGAAAACAATAAACCCAACACAATTCTAATGATCAAAACAACACGTCATAAATAAAAATCCTTCCAGTGTTGTAGGGCATGCCAAAGAAATACACATACATACACCCGAAAAACATAACCCTCTTTCTCGCAATCGGGTAGAAACTTAAAATACAGAAAGCGAAATAAAAAACAAAACACTTCATTCAAAAATCTTGGCATAAACAAGTTTAACAAAATATCGTTCAAGCTAATTGCCCGACTAGTAAAATCCAGGACACTGCGTCAGTTCCCTGGCAACTTGCCAGCAGGATACAGCAATAAATGATTAGTCTGCAATAGCTGGAGGTGAGTTATGTTACCTTTTATGTAAGATGTTTGAATTTAAAGTGTATTTTGGCTTCGTGCATTGAAGAAGACGTTATAACGTAATATAATATTATGAGGATGGTTTTTATATTTTTAAACATAAACGGTTGAAGGATCGGGATGAAATTTGCTACAGAGATAGCTTGTAATCTCAAAACTCAACGTAAATCGACTTACGTTTAAGACAGCCGTAAAAGTTCAATAAGGCAAAATCACCAACATTTACTTGCTGTTAATGTTCATAATCGATACATTATTGACGTAGGTAGATAATATATCTTATACATATATAAAATTCTCGTGTCACAATGTTAGTCTGCATACTCCTCCGAAACGGGTGGACCGATTCTCATGAAATTTTCTGTGCATATCGGGTAAGTCTGAGAATCGGCCAACATCTATTTTTCATATGTACCACGGGCGAAGCCGGGGCGGACCGCTAGTTACTTATATATTTTCGTTTTAATTGACAGCTAATCATATCATCAACCTAAACCGAAGCTGAGACCTGTCGTATGTTCAGAATGTTACCTAGCTTTACATTGAATATAATCTATAATAGGTACCAGGAAATACCAGGAAAAACAAAAAGGATAAGGAAAGGAAGGTATAGATCTTTTTACAGGTCGTATTTGCTTATATACAAAAGGGCAAATGGATGAGGTTAATTATTTATTACTTTCCGCCCACGACTTCACACTTTGGTTTTATCGCAATCAATGTTTCCCATACCAATTTGCTTTCCCGGTTACATAATGCGTTTACGTTTATTTGTAATAGCTACTCCGCGTGGTTTCACCCCGATGGCTCCACTCCTGTTGGTCGTAGCGTGATGATATATATCCTATAACCTTCCTCGATAAATGAGCTATCTAACACCGAAAGAATTTTTCAAATCGGACCAGTAGTACCCGAGATTAGCGCGTACAAACAAACTCTTCAGCTTTATAATATTAGTATAGATGTAATAAACAATTGTGTCTCTCAAGATAACATCTATTCACGTAAGTATAAAACCATAGTATAAAAAGAACAATACTTTCAAACTTGATACCAAACTTAGATATCATACATAAAGCTAGTATAATATAAGATAGGTACCTACTTATTTTGAAGTATGATCGTTTATTTCAGACACCGCAGAATAAAACTAGCCACAAAAGTTACGCCTGTACCAAATATATTCTAGATCAATACTCAGAGCTATACCTAAAAAGAAAGTCACGTAGGTAAATTCCTACCACGTTTCCGCAGTTTTAGCTCAAACTACGTAGGTTTGTCAATATTTTCGTGTGAGGTCAATCGGTCTGTAACCTTTTTAGCTAGAAGGAATTAGAAGTAAGAAAAATTAACGCAAGGGCGTCTGGCTGTGAAATAATATGACCGGTAATCTAATTATTCTGTCTTCAGGAAACTGACGTAAAGGTTACATTAATTAAAACAATATTAGTGTTGGAGTCTTACCACAAATGTAAAACTAATATTTTTCTTGCATTTGTTCTTCCTATACCGTTCATAAGTAGACGCTTTGTCTCATGTCTTTGTCTTTCATTTTTCACATGAATACTATGTAATAATTATGTTCGCCCGCGTAGGATAAAAATTAACAAATGAAATACTATACTAAAACCTTCGTCTTGAAACATTCTATCTATTAAAAGAAAATTGATTCAACATAAATTACCTACACAATTACAAAATATAGAAGATAAAAAAATGGAATCTAAATATAAATAATATGAAAATAACCACTTATAACAATAATTATTTAACCATACATCGATTGACCCAAAACGCGTAGGAAAACCAACTCTACTAAATTATTGCACAAAAATTAATCAATATGAGTGCAGGCATTCGATTTTTAATGTATAAAACCGCTGCGGTATACAAATTTTCAGGTGAGTTTGTGTAAAATCTTTGAATATGTACTTCGTTTTACTATTTAGTAATAATATTATATTACTATTACTATTTAGTAATAGTAATAGTGTGCGCATTTAACAAAGTGGGAATTATTCAGGGCAGTGAAAAATTCGTTACTTAAAAAAAAACCTGGTCACAGCAAAATTAAAATGATTTATTTCGATTTAACCTAACAAAGGCAATTATAACGAGCATCAATACAATTTTTCGAATAAAAAATAAAATATTGAGGCCGTCTACACATTTTAATAAATTAAAATAACAACGCCGACACTATTGAACAAAAAATATCCAATTAGTATTTTTCGTACGCTATGCACGTACGGCTTTTATTTAAATATCTACTAGCTGTCCCGGAAAAACAGATGTTGTCCGATTTTTAGACTCTACACATAACACAACATTTCATCAGAATCGGTTAAGCCGTTTCGGAGGAGCTTAACTTCAGATCCGAAAATTTTATGTATTAGATGATGACGGTGACAATGATGATATAAAAGCATTTTTTCCGTAACAAAATACAAAAATAGCTTCATATGAAACACCTGATGAGGTTTGCAATTTGATCGATCGTGACCTTGAGGTCATCGACCCGGGATATAGGGCGAAGGGAGTAAAGGTGGATCGGGTGGAATTCAATTTAGATTAATATTACAAGGGATTTATGAAGTAATAAGGGATTATTTTAATTGGATATGTAGGAATATCAGCTTGAGATAAGTTGTTTTTAAAATAAAATTATAATGAGAAAATTGTTATAGGTACATTGTAGAAAAAACAGTTGAGCCGTTTACGATAAATTAAATTCTTACTTAAGCTTAATAATTAAGTGATTAGGTAAATATGTATTAAGAAACCATATCAATTTGTGAACTAAATTCATGTTGTTTTGAACAATAAAGAATAATTATAAAATGTAGACATATTGTATAAAATATACAGTTCGTGTTCCGAATACATTTCGCAATCCGTGTGGTGCATTGTTACCTAACATTAATAGTTTTATTCTGTTTTGCAGATATATTAAAAATTCATATTTGTACACGTATGAAGTATAAAAATATTTGCTCATAGTGTCATAATATTTTTGTATTAAGTAGTACAAAAACCAGATTTTTAATGTAGGTAAGGTAGGTATATTGTTCTATCTGGATCTTGACATTGCCTTAGATCTTTACGTATTATCAAATAATTTGAATAAACAGTTTTATTAAAATTTAATTATAAACTAGCCGTGCCCCGCGGTTTTACTCGCATTGCTCCGCTCCGGTTGGTCTTAGCGTGATGATATATATAAGCCTTCCTCGATAAATGGGCTATCTAACACCGAAATAATTTTTCAAATCAGACTAGTAGTTCCTGAAATTACCGCGTTCAAACAAATAAACAAACTCTTCAGCTTTATAATATTAGTGTAGATAAGTATAGATTCAAGAAAACTCCACAACACGTGCATTTGTTCATAAATTTTCCGACCGAATTTAACAAAAACATTGCACAATCCACACTATCATTTTCAGCTCGTTCAACAAAATTAAAGTGCACAAAAGAATAATGTCAAACGCACATTTCAATTTTAAGTTTTCCATGAGTTTTCCGATATACTGACAAAGGCAACACACAATGCTTGTCAATGGCTCAGTGAAGCGAGAAATGCCAAACAGTCTATATAGTGATGGGCCGTTTTATTCTGATTTTACATAGGTTTTCTAGGCTAGACCTATTATAATAATAAAATAAAAAATGTATGCGTGTACTAGAGTACACACGTAAGAAGTGAAACTTCTTTGGACGGACCTTATTTTTCAAAAAATAATTTACTATACCTATGCAACTTTACAGAAATACGTCGAATCACGTGTGGTAGGGATAAGAAAAAGATGGCGCGTAACGGAAAAATGTCACGCGTAACGAAAAAATGTTACACTCAATTTTTTTCCAACCCCGATAAAGAAGTTTCACTTCAATAATAAAAATCTTTATTGACATAATAATACAGGTAAAATTAATGATATTATTAAATCTTCTTTTGATAAGTAGGTACTTTTCCCTAACGGGGCCAAATTTCTAAAGCTGATTCGTATTACTTTGACTTTTTACCCGACTAAGGGCTGATTTTCAATCGTTGGTTAAAACGTATTACTATTAACCTACCATTTCAAAAATGTATTCTGATTGCCCGTATTTGACAGTTTACAGGTGACATTTTCATAATATCGTGTAATACTTTATTGCTTTTAACCAAGGATTGAAAGATCGGGCCTAAACTAAACTGCTGATCGTATTTTGACTTATGGGGTGTCGTTGTAATTATTAGAATATTGTAGTGAGTGATATAGGCTGCATAAAATAGCAGACGGGTTTTTTGATTTCATAATAATAATTATTTTAAATTAGTGATAGTTTGAATGATATTATGAATTGTAAGGTTGGCAATTTTATCTTCAACATATTTGTACAATGTTGCACGGAATAACCTTAATTTAATTTATATTAACAATCAGTGTGCCAGATTAAAATGTATTGCTTTTTTAAATATCGATAAGGCTAATGTTATATTATATGAAGTTGTTATCTATTTTAACTGATGTTGAGAGTCCCTTTATTAGAAGCTATTTAAGAAGAGAATAGAGAATCTTCGTCTCTTCTAATCTTCTTTCCTTCTAACTTTGATAACATAGGTACCTACATAGCTAATTCACAAATACGAAAAACTTATATTATTTTGATTCTCTCAAAGCCTATAGGTAAATAGTGGTTGACTTGAAGAGATTACTCATAAGTGATAAGGCCACTTTCTGTGCTGTATCTTCTTCGAGTTTTGCTAATACATACAAATCACTAACGTTAAGCTGATCTTTAAGCCAGTCAGAAATATCCATAATATCCGTTATGAATGGAAAAACTCCAATAAATGGAACCGATATCGGCTCGGCCATGCCTAGCTCGAACAAAAGGCTCTATTTCTTTGTTGGGACTTGACGTTAGATGTGAGAGCCTTTCAATGTGTCCTCTAATGATAGCATTTAGCTCTTTGGCTATTGAATTACCTTGTTGATGTTGTTCTTTTGATGTGTCTTTGTTTGGTCACCTGCTCTTTGTTTTCATCACCAGCTTTGAAGAAAAATGTATGTAATGTAAAGTTTTTAATAGTTGTTAATTAATAATAAAGATATATATATAAACTCTAATGCGAGCGGGACGCCCTGACTTCACTCTAGGCATGAGTGCCTTTGGGATCACACACATATCCAACGATGAAAGATTTTTTTATACAGGGTTACTTGTAAAACACCAGCAACCTCGAAAGACAAGATAGCTAACATCATAAGTAACAAAATTTGTACCCTGTATACATCGGTCACATAAGGTGCTCCTAAGATAAGCTTGTTAAAGCAAAGAAATGAAGCTTAATATTATTAGTGAACTGAATAATTTTAATGATTTTTGCTTTGTTGAATTTTTCTCTATTTATGAATAACTTAGATAATGTTTTAAGCTATAAAAAAACGAGTGAAGCCGGGGCCTAGCTATTATACAATATTTTATACAAGTTTTCCGCCTTGCTAGCTTTGCACGTAACCACGAAACCCGATCCGCATACAAATTTCCACGCCGTGTTTTACTCATTGCAATTTTGTTTTAGCAGGAAAGACCTTATTTTCTTTAGAGTAGGAAAGGCCTAATCTTTATATTTATTATAATTGACTCAAATTTATAGTTAGGACTTCATTTATTCAAGTCATGGATATGGAACTTACAACTAAAATATTTAAAAACTGAAACCTATGGGATCAACAAATTGGATATATTTTTATAATTGTATAGATAGATGAAATTATTTTTGAACGAACATCATTAAAAATTATTCAACAAATATTATTATTTAATTAGAACGAATCCAAATGAAATAATAAAAGTTCTACATAATATTCACAAAGGTTGCAGAATCGCCAGACGCTAAGCCGTTTTGTAGGTTACGACAAATCGATATCTGTGTTATTCGATATTAATTTACTGAAAACTGATCGGGCTTCCCACGCGACTGTTGCTAGCGATACATGAATTATATGCAATAACTAGTTGTGCTCCGCGGTTTTACCCGCAGTGCTCCGCTCCTGTTGGTCTTGGCGTGATGATATAATATTATAGCATATAGCCTTCCTCGATGAATGGGCTATCTAACATCGAAAGAATTTTTCAAATCGGACCTGTAGCTCCTGAGATTAGCGCGTTCAAACAAACAAACAAGCTCTTCAGCCTTATAATATTAGTATAGATTTGTTACGCAAGAACAGTTGAAAATGTCATCTAATTAAAAGTCATAATAAAGGTAGCGTTTAGCTACTATTATGTATTCTGTGATAAAGGGTAAAGCAGTATGTATTTAATTTCTAATATAAAGAATATTCGGTATAAATTATAAAAACTTGTATCAATTTTTGTTGATCAATCAAAACGATTAAGTAATATTTTTACTTATAAATTGAAATAAAACAATTAAAAATAAGGGTAGTATTTAAACGAGTGACTGTAAATTAAAGTTTTAGTTATCAAAAATAATTAATTGGGGTAACAGAATTACTAAGTGAGCGACTGACTGCGAGCGATGAAAAATTAATAGATCAGCAACTAACAAACATTAATTTGCGTTACATAAAATACAAAATGAGCAGCTTCATAATATTTGAGCGACCTAATATTAATTGTTTGAGTGACAAAATTACGTCTTGTATTATAATATTCATTATTTGGCATATGATTTATTTATACTGAGTGGCATTTTATCTTAATCGAGGTATTTCGAATAGAAAATCACTTTGAAAAATACTATAATGGACAGAGTAGGTACTATCGGTTCAATTTGTTTTTGAAAGTTGTATCAAATAACTATTTGAACAATTTATTCTAGTGTTTTTAGTCGCTCTAGATGAGCGTAATTTAGTCGCTCACTTAGTAATCTATTCGCTCAACTAGTAATTTAGTCGCTCATATAGTAATGTAATCACACAGTTAGAATTCTAATATATCAAATGGATTAATCACAATCCTCCTTTAGTACGCTCAATCTGTATTTTATTATCAACTAATATTCGTTGCTTGTGTAGTTTATTTGTCGATTACTCAAATTCATACCGCTCATGTTATTAAATCAGTATCTCATAATCAGTCGCTCACTTTATTTTCAGTCGCTCGTTTTATTATTCCCCTAAAAATAATGAATACCCAGGCAGACAGATTTCAATATAATATCAATTGAATAAAATGGAATCGCAGAACCTTTTAAAGGTTTAACAATCAATTAAGTAAACCCGTTTTTCAGCATCATTTATCGAGATGAAAATTTATGAAAAAAAAATCTACCTATGAAAAAACTTTATTTAGCTGACCTGACAAAAGTCGTTATGACAAGACATCCTAGGGGACTACACTACCTAATGGGGACATACACATTTAGGGGTGTAAAGTGGATTCTTACTTCTTAGATCTACCTATAGGTGCTAAAAACTATGAAATTGGTTAAGCCGTTTTGAATGAGTTTACATACAAATATTTAGACACGAGAATCATAATATAAGGAAAGATAACTAACTGCTTTCTCTCACTTGCAGGTTAATATACTAGATGTAATTTTCTAATGCCTAAAAAAAATTTTAAAATTAGTCGAGTAGTTTCGTAGTTAGATAATACCTAATAACATACAAAAATACATATATGTAAAGATATAACTTTCCACTTTATAATTAAATATTAATTTAGATTAGATGCATGAAGTAAATTGACTTCGAACTTAATATTTATTTAGCTCCCTATAAACGATCTCATGCAATAGGTTAGCTAAGCCTAGACTCCATGCACCCTCGGGGACACGTAATGAAGAATTTAATTGAAATTCCTCTGCAACTCGGAATCAGTTAGTTTGTTTTTGTGCCGCCTTGGGATATGTGTGATTGTAACTTTGCTATTAAGATATATTCGTAGAATATTAGTAGTAAGATTACTTCATATAAAAACTGTTTAAAGTTTTAAAATTTCAAAAGCATATTTATCCGGGATTCAAAGTTCATCCAAATGTCTTACGAGACTTGCAAGTTGCAAATCATTATTAAATAAATTATTATATTTTATTATGTAAGCATTTCGTTATGTAGAAAATTAAATATCTTAATTATTTCGTTTAGTTTTAGGACTTTGTCAAGTAGCAAAAGTGTTAGATAAATATGTGATAGGTACAAACCAAAAATACCGCCCAAGAGTACCTAAAGGCCACACATTTTACCAAATATTTAACTTCACTGGACGCGAAACATATTGTATTTCTCATTAGACGCTTGTCCCTTCGCCGAGTAAAGCCTGGCTTATGTTACCGTGTCACTTGGTAAGATGTAGCTTTAATGGTAAAATATTTATTACGTTCGAGGAGTTAAATCGTGATAAACAAATAGAATTAATCAAATCTTTCCTCTTTATATTATAGCTACTGGCTATTCGGTCGCAGCATCGCCCGTGTCATCATCATCATCACCATCAGCGCATATATTACGTTTCATTGCATTTATAATATCTATATCTACTAGTTGTCACTTGTCCCACGGTTTCATCCCGTATTCCTCCGTTCATTTGGTCGTAGCGGGATTGAATATAGCCTGTAACCTTCCTCGATAAATGGGCTATCTAACACTGAAATAATTTTTCAAATCAGACCAGTAGTTCCCTGATATAAGCGGGTACACACAAGCAAACTCTGATCATGATAAGTATGTCTAGCATTAGTTAGTGTATTTTAACAAAAATCTAATTGAATTAATTTATAAAAAACATCTAACATCGAGAGAGCGTCATGGCTGGCTCAGTACGAGTCAACCATTAAAATATAACATTGGCTAGCTGCCAAGTTTGAACCCTCAACGTGGTTTAACGAGTTCTTATAACATTATACCGCTGAGTCAGTAAATGATTGCTTGTAGACGGGGAATATTGACCTGTTTCCTGAATTTATAATGTTTTACAATAATATGTAAGTTTAAAATCTTGCAAGTTTCTTATTCCTGCTATAACATAATAATATCGTACCATGGACTAATAGAATCTAAAGAGGACTGATGATTGTCATACTAGAGATCGTACCCCGTAATTTCAGCTTATTGCTAGATGGCGCTCTCATTTGAGCTTATTATTTAATTTGCAGTTTTAAAAGCGCCACCTAGTGACCAATTTTAGAACTAAGGAAACAGCAAACTATCGATTTTCAATTATTACATCTAGAGGGCGTTGTTTTAAAAACTTCGGTGTTTTTGAATTATTATTTTAGGTTTAGGGAGCATCTAAGGAAGTGAGTACCTCTATTACGATTTCGACACCCACTACAAACATTCGACATAGTGATCAGAGTAGTGTATATAATATAATTATATTATATATATTTTCTTTATTTTCTGTTAAAAAAATGTCTATATCTTTTTTCTTCTTAAGTATTCCCTTGTAAACAGTATTATTTATATGACCATAAAATACGGGAAAAGAAAAAAAAATGTGGATGCACAGCGATGATTTGAACCAGCATCTATCGATTTTAAAGTACGAGACACAGTCAACACAGCTACAGGCACTTATACGTCTTACATTGAAATTTATGCTCTAATTGTTCGAGTATTTCTTTGATAAATACAGTTCATAGCAACGCGGTGGTGGAGCATCTTAAGGAAGTGAGTACCTTTAATAAGATTTCGACACCCACTACAAACATTCAACATAGTGATCAGAGTAGTGTATATAATATATATTATATATATTCTTTATTTTCTGTTAAAAAAAATGTCTATATCTTTTTTCTTCTTAAGTATTCTCTTGTAAACAGTATTATTTATATGACCATAAAATACGGGAAAAGAAAAAAAAATGTGGATGAACAGCGATGATTTGAACCAGCATCTATCGATTTTAAAGTACGAGACTCAGTCAACACAGCTACAGGCACTTATACGTCTTATATTGAAAGGAGATTGCCCAAGTGACTATGGCACTTGGTATCGCAATCAAACTTATTGTGTCAAGATGAAATATAGCTCAATTTAAAGCTTGATGTTAGTACTTTTAGAAACGATTAAAGTTTTTATGTAAATAAGCCGCAGTTCTCGACAATAAAAATAAAACAATAGTTTTATTCAACGCTTCAAAAAAATACTTAATCGAGTTTATACTAACGATGAACGTTAAGTTTTACATTTATTACATAGGTAGTATTTTAATTTACATGACAAATGTGAAAAGTAAATCGTAATAAACATTATAATTCAAAATAAATAACGTCGAACAATGCGTCGAACACATTCATTCAACTATGACATATGACGCAGGACGCTTGCAAGAGAGATAGATATATGTGTCAAAACAGAAACTTTTACTTTTATTTCTATTTATTCGGTATAATTACGACTTAATAGTGATAAATATGATCATTATAAATACAAATATGAATTAACAATATCACGAATACGTGACACAACTAGTATTTTACCGATTCCATACGTGGTCATACATGTTTCAAAAGAATAACTTTTACTATTATTTCAATTTATCCGGTATAATTAAGACTTAATATTGATACATATGATCATTATAAATACAAATAGGAATTAACAATATCACGAATACGTGGCACAACTAAAATTTTACCGATACCACCCGTGGTCATTCTCCTTTATGCTCTAATTGTTCGAGTATTTCTTTGATAAATACAGTTCATAGCAACGCGGTGGTGGAGCATCATAGAGTAACTTATATAGGATTGTGGAGCATCTTAAGGAAGAGAGTACCTTTAATAAGATTTCGACACCCACTACAAACATTCGACATAGTGATCAGAGTAGTGTATATCTTTATAATATAAAAATGAATCCCAAAATGTGTTGGTAAGCGCATAACTTGAGAACGGATTAACCGATTTCGTTAATTCTTTTTTTATAATATTCCTTGAAGTTCGAGGATGGTTCTTATGTAGAGAAAACGTGAATATGTACCACGGGCGAAGCCGGGGCGGACTGCTAGTCTTATATATAAAAATGAATCGCAAAATGTGTTGGTAAGCGCATAACTCGAGAACGGCTGAACCGATTTCGATAATTCTTTTTTATTATATTCCTTGAAGTACGAGGATGGTTTTTATGTAGAGAAAACGTAAATATGTACCACGGGCGAAGCCGGGGTGGACCGCTAGTAATATATATTATTTAAATTCTTTATTTTCTGTTAAAAAAAATGTCTATATCTTTTTTCTTCTTAATTATTCCCTTGTAAACAGTATTATTTATATGACCATAAAATACGGGAAAAGAAAAAAAAAAAAGATGTACGGCAATGATTTGAACCAGCATCTATCGGTTATTAAGTACGAGACTCATCAATACAGCTACGGGCACCTGTACATCTTACGTTGAAATTTATGCTCTAATTGTTCGAGTAATTCTTTGACAAAAACATGGTCTGATCATTAAGTAATGGATGGAGTACGCTGGCAAATGTTCTAACTAAACTTTCTGCTGATTTTGGTGCGGGGAAGGTAACTCACACTATTGAAACACAATCACACATTCACAAAAATAATTTGTGTCACGAAAGTCGTAAAAATTTATGACCTTTTAAGCGACGAGTTTTTAAATTCAACTCTATCCCTAAGTTCATAAAGATTAAATTTGTATTTCATTCCAAGTTGTCTCGTGGGGAGTGCGGTTCAATATCGCGTTCTAAATTCAACTTTATAACTTAGATCATAAAGATTAAATTTGTATTTCTTTAATGCCTCAGCCCCCGGAATCACAGACACAATAGAAAATCTATTGTGTCGTGGGCCGTGGTCCGATCGGGCCGCTCGGTGGTCAAGGGGCTAAAAGATAGACTCGTAAGGAATGCGGTTCCTTATCGCGTTTTAAATTCAACTTTATCTCTTAGTTCATAAAGATTAAATTTGTATATTTTCTTTCCATGATGACGCATCAATGATCGAGTAAACGACTCGATTATTTGTCTTGATCATATCGCTAAACGATACATCGACGATTATTAGAAATTGCATTTAATTAGAAATGTACGTTAAAAAAATATACACAAATGAAAGGTTATTCCATCTTTTTTAATATTCGACATGTTTGAATTGCTTCTGCAAGGCTTGACAGTGCAAAACGGCATTTTTAGCGGAGCACTCGCAGAAGTCCTTTCGATGTTTTAGCCTAGGAAAACGCAGAGTGTTTGTAATCGATTACGCAAGTAGTTTTTATGAAAGCATAAGATTTTTCGATTCGAATAATCTTATAAGATAAACTTTATAAGAGTAAACTGTATAAGTTTCATATTCCAATTATTTGTAACTAGCGGTCCGCCCCGGCTTCGCCCGTGGTACATATTTACGTTTTCTCTACATAAGAACCATCCTCGTACTGCAAGGAATATAATAAAAAAAGAATTATCGAAATCGGTTCAGCCGTTCTCGAGTTATGCGCTTACCAACACATTTTGCGATTCATTTTTATATATAAGAAGATATATAATTATTACCCTTATTGTGGTGCTTTTTTTTTTGTAATGAATTTACTACGCTACTGTATTTTCTTTGTTTTAGACTTTAGTTCAATACTTAATTAAACACCCATACAATTTTGTCACGAGTCGCCTCTGGTCAAACTAACCGTTATTAGTGTTACGTTTACTCAAAATACAAAAATGAAGAAAGTATTATTTTACGCTTATTAAATCTTTAAAACTAAAACAAAATGATGTGGAGGTAGGGAGGTGGATTTCCTCAACCGAAAAAGGGAGAGACTAGTCTACTCGACCGGCCGGCCGGCCGTAAAGGCCCCGATTATTGATGGCGGAAAGTTGTATATATGCTCTGTAGCGAAAACATTTCGCTTGCGCGATTCAGAGCAAAAAATAACATTTAAATAAAAATATTTTTTTGCGTATTATATTTTACGTATTATATTTTACGTTATAGTTTACGTTTTTTGCGTATTATATTTTACGTCAAGATACTATTTGGCACATTGATTTTTTTTGTAGCGACATCTCTTAGCTTCATTAAACCGACTTAATGCTCTAAGGCGACATCTAGTTCTTAAACGTATAAAAAAGCTTATAAAAATGCCAAATGCTACTGTGAGTGACATCTATCGACAAAATTGGGAACTGAGAAACGAGTTACGTTTTTTACTATGGCGATTGTAAGTCTTCTTGAGTAATTAGTCTATGATCGTACGCAGCCACGTTTTACTACAGTCATTATCTTCTTCTTTCTTCTTCTTATATATAAAATTCTCGTGTCACAATGTTAGTCTGCATACTCCTCCGAAACGGGTGGACCGATTCTCATGAAATTTTCTGTGCATATCGGGTAAGTCTGAGAATCGGCCAACATCTATTTTTTCATATGTACCACGGGCGAAGCCGGGGCGGACCGCTAGTTATTATATAGAATGAGGTACTTTATTTTTGAGATTTACAAAATTCAACTTAACTTGTACGTGCATAGTATTTAACTGTATTTTGAAGATTTATATGTAGTTATGTAATGTTTTTTATTCAAACTTATAATACATTACCTGTCAAAACTACTTTTAACTGTAAAATCATCCAAAAAAGTTTATGACCTGGGACCACCTTACCTTACTTACCACATAAATGTCACATAAACGTTTTAAAAATGAGGTTCTAATGATCAAATCCTTCGAGAGACATAAGCCTTATTTCACTAGTAAAACGTAACAAACTTTGTTATTACAGCGTATAAAGTGATTATCTGAGTTCGTTACCTGAACATTTAGTTTACATGTCACCCTGCAGTCCTATTTGTTACCCTCAGTTTAAAATAATACGACCTAACCATAGATAACATAGGATATTCGTTTTTTAATTGCTTTTTAGCTTTTAGACCACATATGTATAATATACCTATTAGGTATATGAAAATGAAAAATTATTTATTTCATACACACAATTTTTAAACACAGAAATTGGTGGGACCTCCGCGTAAGTTTAAACTATTTATATATTACTACCTATTGTCTACATCCTTCCTCGATAAATGGGCTATCTAACACCGAAATATTTTTTCAAATCGGACCAGTTGTTCCCGAGATTAGCGCGTTTACACAAAAAAAAAACAAAGTCTTCAGCTTTATAATATTAGTATAGAAGATACTAGTTATTTAACTGATAATTGAGCCAAAAGGATGTTTGTTTGGATATTATGAAAACGGACCAACCATTTCAGGATATATTAAAACGGTGAAAATCCTGTCTTTTTCCTGTTTCCTGATATTGTCTGGACCTTAGTGTAACTAATTTTAGGAAAGAAGGTAAATTTCCGATGAAAAGATCTTATCTAAACTCATATTAGTTATGGGTGAAAATAATCTTCAAAAAGAATATATTTATTTAATAATCGTCCAGTTTTAGATCATCTAGGATCGAAGTAACAAGAGGGTTGCCGCCAAAACGGGATACCTGGAAGCAAATTTAATATTATGTGTAGATTAAGATATATTTAAAGTTAATTAACAAAATATAGAGCCTTTTTTTTCCAAAATTGTTGTTTATGACACATTTTTAATCATTTGGTTTTTTCAATAGATTATACAATATCATATTATGTCTTTATAATGTGTAGTTAAATAAATTATACAAAAATAAATTATACTCGCCGAATTGAGAACCTCCTCCTTTTTTTGAAGTAGGTTAAAAAATTAACACATCGTGTAGTGAGTAAATGAATGCATTTAACAAAACAAGAACTTTGTTTTATTTATTTTAAGTAATTATCGATTTAATGAATACCTACATCTTATTTATTCTATCTACATACTTCAATAGTATTGTTATATTCATATCATTTCTTACCTCACTCCTTAAGTATTTGTCTAAGTCCTGTAACGTCTCTTTGGTATATTGCAAACTACCCGCTTTTTCCAATAAAGAAACACAATATCGCTTCGTATTGATATCTGTTGTACGTTGTTTTAGTATATCTATATTGTGATTATTAAGAAAATTAAAAATATATATATTTATGTTAAATTACACGTTTTACTAGAAGAACGAAAAAATATAATATGTTGCCCTAAAGGAAAAAATATATCTTGCCCTAAAATACAGTTTGTGTGTTGTCATGTATCGTTGGTTTGAAGTTTGTCTTGTATTTTAAGTACATAAGTATACGTAAGTATGCTAAAAATAGTTTTATATAGTTCCTGGTTGACGCGTGAGCGTAGAACCGAGGGGTCCTGGGTTCGATTCCCGGTGGAGACGAAAAAAAAAATGTCTCGGTCTGGCAGGACACAGAAGGCTGATCACCTACTTGTCCCTAAAGAAAAATCGATCAGTGAAACAGATGTATGAATAATGCATCTGCCCCCTACCCCACTACGGGGACACGGGACTTCACTTTTTTATAGAGAAAATATCTAAATGTATTTTTGTTTTTCGAAAAGGATACTCAAAACAGTTGCACCATGTGGGCCTTTGGATGCATGGATTATGGGCAAAGTGAATTTTCCTTCTGTTAAATCCATGCAATAGTCGTTTAATTTCTGGAAAAAAATCATTTCTATTAATGGATTTTTAAAACTAAAAATAGTTTCAAACTAAATTAAACAATAATAATACCTGATCAGCCGGCCTTTCTTCTTGCGCCTGCAAAAAAATAGGTACAATACTTTGATAAACCATTACAAATTTTATCTAAGTGAATTTAAACTACTAGATGGTTATATTATATAGCTTATGACCTTATGTATTATACTAGAACTGAATGGGACCTAAATTAACTTCTATACTGAACAAAAAGCTGTATATTTTAATACTTCTGCCTGTTTCCATCTCTGTGTATTTAAAATTGTTATAATAAGTTAAAAATGAATATTCAGATAATTTAGGATTATAATATTATTATACTAGATTTCCGCCCGCGGCTTTGCGCTTTGCCCTCATTTTCAAAAAAACCCCACATAGTTCCCGTTCCCGTGGGATTTCTGAGATAAAACCTATCCTATGTGGATAGGTTGTGTTGTGTTAATCCAGGTTACCCTCTATGTATCTACTAAATTTCATTGTAATCGGTTAAGTAGATAATATTTGCGTGAAAGAGTACCTAACAAACACGCACATACACATCCAACCTCACAAACTCGCATTATTTTATAAGATTAGTAGGATAACACCACATACCTCAGGCTGTGCTAAATTGCAATAGTCATCTCTCAATTGAAAATACATTCCAAGTGTTTTAGCAAAACCGGAATAATCGGTTTTGTTTTCGCTAAAAATATGCATCAGTTGAACCGCTAAACTGAACATGCATCCCGTTTCTATGAAAAAAAAGCCACATGAATAAACCTATTATCTTCATTTATCTGTTAAACGCTTGTTAAACGCCAATCTTATGAAAAACGTGTGGTGTTGAAATACCAATCTTTTTTATTTTTCAACTCAAATTTTGCACAAATCAGGAACACGTTTGAAATATATATATCTTTCGCCATATCGATAAATTGTTTTATTTATGAATCGAAAGTAATATAAAAAAATATAACTAACGATATTCCCGCGACTATTTACAATAATTAGAATATAGGTAACAGTATATCAAATAAAAACTATTTCATTAATTTAATAATTATTAACTATTTGATAATTATACCCACTTTGTTCCAACATAGTCTTGTACTCCTCTTCAGAGGGACAAATGAAACTGTCCCTCCAATATATCTCCTTACCCTGACCCCGTAATAGCTCTAACGAATGCTCTGAAAATATCTGCTGCGCCTGAAATGATAGAGTTTGCATGTTGAGAAAGACTTGATTAGTTGGTAAAAAATGTTCAAGCTGGAAAGTATACTATAAAGAACTGGACTATTTATTGAGAAATCATTAACATAGAATAAAAAATGTCTTAAAAAAACTAAGAATATTTGAGTTATAGTATTTATTGAAGTGAAAACTTCTTTAGCGGCGTTGGGTATAAAATCATAAACTCGCGTCAGGACACGTGGCCTGATCGAAAAAGCGTAAGACGGATTTTTTTTTTAGCCCTTATATTCCATGCGTAAGACGGATACCATTCCAAAATATCAAACATGCTGAACGTTAATAATCAAGTTTTCACTTCTGCCGGCACTCCCGGAGTGCAACCCGTCTTTTTTTTGTAAATCGTAAGGTTTTTAGAATTTTAAACATTTCTTTACTTTGGCGAAATATTGTAGTTAATTACACAATTAGTTAAGTAGGTACCTAATGAATAATTATAATCCAAATAAAAGCTAACAATATTTTATTTGTTCTTACAAAAAGAAGACTTCATGATAATTAGATCCCGCTCTGTCGGGAATTCTAATGCCTCTTTCTTTATCCTTAATTACTATGGAATTCGATTTATCTTTTATAATTTAAATAATTTTGTGTAATAAGTGTTAGTGTGAGTGTATAATAATTAAATACCCTAAATTCTTACTTATCTAAAGATCAAATATTTATATTTGATTTATATTTATAACTTGTTCTAAAATATCCGATTTGAAAAACTATTTTGTGTTAGATAGCCCATTTATCGAGGAAGGCTCTATAAGTTGAGCTCTTTAGGGTAGGCTATATCATCACGCTAAGACCAACAATGAGCAATGCGGGTAAACCGCGGGACACAGCTAGTGGTATAGGTATATTTATAAGGAAAAAGATGACCTCACCTTTTCACCTAATTTGCAGCACTTGACCATCAACAAGGTGAATACATGGATAGAAGTATTGATGGCCCAAGGGATGCCATACACGCAGTGCGCCGCGGGGATGCCTCTGCGTATCGTTGTGTTGTCTTGTACATCGTCTAAACTGATTTATACATATTATAGTGAATAAATAATTGCTTCTGCATATTATATTAGCTTTGCCACGGAAAATCATTTTTTTTACAGCTTTATTCTGGTAAGTATAGAAGGTACATTACAGCCAAATTGAATATTTGTACAAAGAAAACTAACGTTTTCATGGAATAGCAATTGCTTCCATAGCTAATAATATGTAACGCTATGTAAGTTACCACTGCAAAATATCAAGATCCGCTCATTTGTTTTTGAGTGAAAGAGTTACAAACATTAAATTATATTCGTCTTTCTCTAAACTAAAGTAGAGATACTTCAGAAAGCATCTCTACTTTTTGACGTGACTACGTCTTATAATTCGATGGAGCCTGCTGTACCCACGAAAAATCATGACTCATGCGGCGTTACCTAACTCTGAGCACACGTGTCAGAAGTGAAACCTCTTTGGCAAGATTCAAAGATACCAAAATCGTCGTCTTACTCCATGACGTAACGGTATTGTCATGACGCGACCTTGAAATATTATTCTCAACACGCCATAAGTTTCACTTTAATAAATTATTTGAAGTTATACCTTCTAGTTTATCTTATGTAATAGCAAAGATAAAGATTATAATATCCAGCTGTATTTCAGTTACACTTTAGACTCACGTACCTAATTGTAGCGAATATATGTATTATCATAATCCGGCAATAATTCAAAACTGCCGGGTGTCTAGTGAGAAATTACCTATTAGGTATACAGTACCATATTTTACTTACATAAGAACTATATCTTACATCTTACTAATATTATAAATACGAAAGATTGTGAGGATTCATGGATTTATATAGGTACTAGCGGTCCGCCCCGGCTGCGCCCGTGGTACATATGAAAAATAGATGTTGGCCGATTCTCAGACTTACCCGATATGCACAGAAAATTTCATGAGAATCGGTCTACCCGTTTCGGAGGAGTATGCAGACTAACATTGTGACACGAGAATTTTATATATAAGATATAATCACTATATAGTATAAAACAAAGTCGCTTTCTCTGTCCCTATGTATGCTTAAATCTTTAAAACTACGCAACGGATTTTGATGCGGTTTTTTTTAATAGATAGAGTGATTCAAGACGAAGGTTTTAGTGTATATAATTTATTATGTTTTAGACAAAGCGGGCGAAGCCGCGGGTGGAAAGCTAGTTACTTATATTTTTTACTCTTTCCCGAAAAAAGTATTGGATGTATTTGGACGAAACTTTATACTAATATAGGTTATAGATCAGAATAACAAATGAGCTATAGAAGTGCTTGCCCGCGGGTTCGTCTACAGGTATTTTATATAAATTGAACGACAGTTAGACAGAAATCAAGAGAGATCTCTCTTTACAATTAAGTATTCTAAAAATCGAATGTTTTACTTATTACTATCTATTTCAAAACCATATGTACACCTTATTATAGTGTAAACTCACATAAGACTACAGTCGCTGTACATCTTAATAATTTCAACAACTTCCCGCATTTTGTCATCGGGCACTTTTAGCCAATGATTAAACGCCTCCGCGATCCTACTACGGAACCCCTTGCTAGAATTCTGGATAACATGAGTGTATGGGAGAAGGAGCTCCTAGAAATAGAAAAAATATGATTTAATATTAATAATAATTTAAGCTTTAATGAACTAAGTTTGTAGAACATAGCAGGGGCATTAGGCGTCTAGGAATTGAGAAAGGTAAACTTCAAGATTAAAAATATACCTATAGGTAAGGCTTGGAAACAAATTTTTCGCAACTTCTTCTATCTTAATTTTATTTGATAGATTATACTAATATTATAAAGCTGAAGAGTTTGTTTGTTAGAACGCTAATCTCAGGAACTACTTATTCGATTTGAAAAAAATTATTTCGGTGTTAGATAGCCCATTTATCGAGGAAGGCTATAGGCTATATATCATCACGCTAAAACCAATGCGGTGAAACCGCAGAGCACAGCTAGTGTATTATATTTTCATTATCACTTGCTTAGAATATAAATCCAGGGTCTAAAATATTTTGTATTAACGTAAATACCTCTTCAAGATGTGGTTTCACAGACGAAGACATTGTTAAACACACACAGTTTCTAATATTATTATTTTAAATAAACCACTATGTTGCCCCTTCAAATGACTACTAACTGTATAAATTTCCTTAAATATTATGAGTTCTTACAGAGTCATAACTCTGCTTTTTCTAAATAATAAAAAACATAATTAACATTGACTTAATTAAAGAAGATATTATTCGGCCATTAAGTTATCAATTACTTCATCAACTATATTAAGACGTTTTTCTTTTTCTTTTATTATACTATTATACCTATTAGCTTTCCGCCCGCGGCTTCGTCCGCGTAGTGAAGAAATAGCTCCCCTTCCTGTGGAAATTCCGGGATAAAAATCCTTTTTCGAGTTTCACAGTATGTATCTGTACCAAATTTCATCTAAATCGGTGGTTGAGGCGTGAAGAAGACACACAGACAGATTTAGTTTCGCATTTACAATATTATCTAGTTAGGATTAATTTATTTTAATGGAATTCAAACTTGCATTTAACTAGATAATTCATTAAATAGTTAACGATAACATTTAATAACTAAATGGTTCATTGTTTTCTTTAAAAACATAAACAAAGTTTTTATCGCAGGTTTAAAGTCAAATATAACATGTTATTGATTGAAAACTGACGTTAAAACTAAAACGCATTTTTTTTTCAAAATCGTAGGTAATAGGTATTTTTTTGAAGAATACCTTTGTCCACAAATATTATTGGTACATATGCCTACATTTTATCTACTTACAAGTATGTACTTACGCTATTTAATAACATAACGGAAAATAGTTCAGTTTTTCCGACAAGTTTATAAAATTAGAACCATTACATGTAGGGTAGGGTAGCGTGGCCGAGCGGTCTAAGGCGCTGGTTTAAGGCACCAGTCTCTTCGGAGGGGTGGGTTCGAATCCCACCGCTGCCATTCATTTTTTCTCAATTTTGTAAATAACTACTTTAAGAAACAAACTACCTATATAATCTTTTGTCGTTCCGTATAATCTAAAATAGAAAAAAAAATCTTAATAAAATTATAAACGCAAAAGTTTGAGGGTAGATCAGTGAAAAGACTTATACTTCACGAATACTGCTGCAAATCTATGTAAAATTTTATACATTACATTTATCGAAAACTAGCGGTCCGCCCCGGCTTCGCCCGTGGTACATATTTCGCAATAAAAGGTAGCCTATGTTCTTTCTCAGGGTCTAAAGATTATCTGTGCCAAATTTTATCAAAATCGGTCCAGTAGTTTATGTGTGAAAACCATACATACATACATACTTACATACATACAAACTTTTCCTCTTTATAATATTAGTATAGATAAAACAAGCGAAGAGTGAACCGGTAGGTACCTTCTAGGGAAGCGCGTACCATCCGCATCTTAGCTACCTATCCATCAGGCGAGATTGTGGTCAAGCGCTTCCCTATCTACATGAATTCTTAAAACTCTTTGTGTACACCCCTAACAAGCAACCTGCCCATGTTTGCCACCCGCACGTGAGCTATCGTTTAAGATTATGTTTTCATAGACAAAATGCTCACATTAGCGAAGCGTTATAATATGCCGGCTGCGCGAAGCTAGACAAGAAAACATGAATTTTAATTTTTAAGGAAAAATTTAGCAAAAAAAAAAATTTTTGGCGTCATTTTGTTAAGTATTTTTTACGTGATCAGTGTATGCAAAACTACAAGTCCCTTCGTGCTTAGTATACCGATAATGGGACACCATGTATATTCAAATACATTTAACTAAAATACATACTTGTTGCAAAGCATACCAAATAACTCTTAGGTAATCTACAGCAAATTATTATGTCTCACAGGGCTGCAACAAACGACGTAAAAATGTCAAGTCTTTTTTCTATATCCCCCGGATTTCCAATGTTGTTTTTGTAATCTGCATTTTAAAAGAAAAAGCCCGCATTATAAGCTCTGTATCGGATTGAGGGATAATATAAAAACACGGAGTGAATACAAACCTCTTGAAACACGAGTATATTTTATATCAAAACATAATAATCTTCCTTAAGACGCGAATGATACGTGATGTGCTATTTTTAATTTTTAATACGCGTTTTTTTATTTTAATTAATAATCTAATCATTTAATCTGTACCACCTGTCGCAACTAACCTGCTTAATCAGCCGTCGAATTAATTTCCTAGCCTCTTCATTAAACTAAGGCACTACATGACATGGATCTGACCAAGACCATCTTAGAGAATAAGGGTACTCGTATTGCAAGGCACCCGTATAGATTGGACCACCTATGTAGATGGTTTGAAGCAGCCATCATCTTTCATTTCCCCTGTATGTACTTTCAAGGGTCTATCGGTATGAGTATTACCTATTTATTAGATATAAAAGGTTAGCTACCTTTTATATCTCCTGATTATTATTACGATGAAAAAATGCTACGAATTGAGAAAAGGTATTTGCGAGTTTTTCTCTATGTGGCTTCGTTCAATAAAATATTAACCAACTAGTTAAAAACTATAAATTTTATAACGGGATACGATTAGAATAGAAAAAATATAAAAACGAAAGTATAAATACATTTACTAGAAACATTTATTAATTACGTAAATATGTAAACAAACGTCAAAATGAGAAAAAACTAAATTTGATACGAGATAAGCTTATCATACACTTGCTACGAAACAACCTACGTCACTATTTCTTAAAGCATCCACGTAAAATATATCTTTCATTCAATCTATCAAAGGAAACATAAAAATACCAACAATAACAATTTCTTAGCACACAATTCCCCGGATAATAATCCGAGATGAAAATGCGTGAAATAACTATTTGGATGGATGTACCTATTCTATTCAATTCGCTGTTATTGAATGGCCTATCTGCGCATGCTCGTAGGTATAGCCTTAGGATTATAGCATAGGTATATTGTTTACAATTGCGAGAAACAATTAGTTTACGCAAATGGTAAAGACGAACAAGTCAATTATAGTACAAATTAAAATAATTTGTTTCAATCTACGAACAAACGACGATCACTTGATAAAAATTTAACTCGACGAATGATATAGTAGTTCTTGGAATCAACAAGTAGCATTAATTATAATGGTTTAAACATAGGTTTAAAACTTTTATTGATAGCTAAATCAGAGTAATAAGTAGCAATTAAAATTAAAGTAAGAACACAGATATAAATAATTATTTTCATGATAGAACGACGGATGGATATTTAAAAGAGCAACTATGGAGTTTCTTGCCGGTTCTTCTCCGTAGATACTGCTATCCGAATCGGTGGTAAATTTTAAAATACTTATGTAATGACGTTTCAAAAGTGCTTCTATAAGAAGTCTAATTGAATAAATAAATGTTTGAGTTTGATAGCTTGACATGAGAAGAACGATACAAGTGGTATACCTAATCGTTAGAAGGTTCTAACTGTGTTTATAAGCACCTGATTATTTTCTGAATCACTTAGAAGAAACGAATACAGATAAATCAGAAATAACATAAAGAGATGTGGAAAAGTTCTCACAAAACAAAGTCACAAGTACGCTTCTAACTAAAACGTGATTTGAGCCAATAAATCTTGCCTTACAGAGTTTTCTTCAATACAGCTCATCGCAGAGTAAAGTAATATTATCCACAAAGCAAATGGATAACTTCCGAGAGCCGTCGTTGTGTAGCTGCTGTATGTCACAGTAGCTACAGCTACTACGAAGTTTGGAAAATATTTCCTATTTCCACACATTGTGGCTTCAAATTGATAATACTGCAAATAATGGTTACCTATATAATAGCAATGTTTTAAAATTTAAATGACTTTACTGTGACTGATTTTTATCATAATTTATTCATAGTCCATTGAAAAGTTACATTTGGGGTTGCGTTTTTTAGAGGACGCTATTTTATTTTTTTGATGTGTAGGGGGGGTCAGTGTGAAGCCATCTTGAAAAGAGCGGTTGATATGGTTTTTACGATATAACTCTTAAACTATTTATCTGATAAAAAAACATTGTTAGCATTATTTGTTGAAAATTAAATTCTCTACAACTTTAGGCTGGTTCACTTCACACTTTGATTAGTGCGAGTGCAGGTGATTAGTGCGAGTGCAGGTGTGTAGTGCGAGTAGTGTCCAATTCAACTGCGAGTGCAGGTGATTAGTGCTAGTGCAGGTGAGTAGTGCGAGTAGTGTCCAATTCGCGACGCTACACACTACGCTAAACACTAAACACTAAACACTCTTGTCCAGACGTGTTTAGGCAGGCACACTGCGAGTGAGGGGGAAGGGAGGGCGCGTGGGACGTGGCTACTCGCAGTCCACTCGCAAAAAAATAGAACACGCTTCTATTCACTTACTACACAGCCTACAGCTAAACACTTGCACTAAACAGTCGCTGTCTACACGTAGTCACTAATCACCTGCACTAATCACCTGCACTCGCACTAATCAAAGTGTGAACCAGCGATTTAGTCCAGTAATTTTTTGTCGTAGAACTATAAATAAAAAAATTATAAGCGAAAATGTTCAGAAATTAGAGCTATTTATATTTTTCGATAATTTATTTTTTATCATTTTACGAAGAAATTATATCAGACCATTTTTGTAGAGTAGTTTTGTTTGTTTTTCGAGGAACAACTTTTATTTACACAAACTTGGTAATAGCTTCACACTGACCAAAAAATAAAATTACGTCCTCTAAAAAGCGCAAGATTAGGCCTAAAAAATATAACATTTCAATGGACTATTAGGTAAAAATTGAAATAATATCACTAAAAAGTTCACGCATTTACTATTCATTTATTCTAATAATTTTAAGATTCACAGTGGCTCAAGATATTACGATAACATGTTGTTCAAAGCAAATTTTTAAGGCGCTTTAGTAACGACTTATTACTTTACAATAAATTACAATTTCATACAAATACTAAAGCATATAAGTCATAGCAATTACTCGCCCTGTGTGCCTAATCACATAAGAGCCTCAATCAACATCTCTAGTCAATTTCAAGGGTTAATTTGCTAGACTAGGCTTAGAACTAGATATTTCAGAGCAAATATCACTGCTCTTTCATATAAATCAACACTATTCAGTGGATTGCTTCCATATTTAATGTCTTTTGGGATACCTAATTGGATCGCAAATACTAAGATTGTAAACCTAGTACGATGATGATGTACCCAAAAGGGGTCGTTATTATTTCTTTTTAATGTATTTATTCTAACGGAATTGAATAGAATTAAAATAGTGAATAAAAAAAAATTGTGCGTGTACTTGTGTACACACGTAAGAAGTGAAAGTTCTTTATGACCTTATTTTTCAAAAAATAATTTACTATATATGCAATTTTACAGAAATACGTCGAATCAAGATGGCGGGTAACGGAAAAATGTCACGCGTAACGATAAAATGTTACACTAAATTAATTTTTTCCAACCCCGATAAAGAAGTTTCACTTCAATAAATTGAATATTTTTCTCTTAATCTGTCAATTTTTAACGAAAAATACCACACGTTTGGATGAAATTTTAATGATTTTTTTTTCATAAAATTTTTACGAACAAAAGCTTTCAAGTTAGTAAAAGTTAACAATGAAAGATGTTGAAAGTTACTGTCTGTGATTTTTAAAGTCGAAACCGAGGGTAAAGCTAGTTCACTATTCCATAATTTAAATAGGTAGGTAATTAAAATTTATCAAATTATATTTCTACAAAATGCTGTTCCTACTAATTATTACAAACCGCACGCATAATGGACATTGATTTTTGCAAGTTAATTAACCATACCGTAGATGTAATTAAATTGATGTGGTTTCTAGTTTAAATAGACAACTCTATCGAGAGTTATTAATATATTTGTTTACAACTAGCTGACCCGACGAGTGTAATTTTGCTAGGGCACCATTATTACGTAGGGGTAGATAATTCTAACTATAATAGGTAACTAAGTAGGTACCGATTATAAACAAAAAAAAATCATAAAAATCGGACAAGACGTAAATTTATAAAGATAGAAAAAACTCGATCATGAGGCGGGATCTTTATAAATTTATAAAGCATTTCATTTGAATGATATAAAATTAAAAAAAAAATATCAAATTCGTCAGACGGAAAAACAGAAGACGGTTTTTTACACGCTTTATATTAGCTTCACCTGTATGTTTGTTTGTTTGTAACCGACTTCTTTGGGCGCGATTTTGACCCACTTTAAACGGCCAGATTTCGTTCAATCTTTGTAGATTTATTGTGGACCGATGACAATACACTAATTTGATAAAATTTTCTATTTTTAAGTTCGGTTTTCTATAAAAAGCGTGTTTTTTTTTAGTTTTATTAAACTATTATTATTTATTTCGGTAAATTTTTGGATTCAAACTATACATAAACATAACAAACAGCTTTAAAAGCTTAGCTCTATCCGACTAATGCTCTAGTACAAAAACCTAAACATTTCATATACAGGCCACTTTAAGTATACAGCTTCCAAAGAAATCTATTAGAACCATTATGAAAGATTAAGCAGTGTTATAAACATGCCCGGGCTCTCCCGGGCTACGTCTTTAAGGATGCCGGGAAAAATGCACTTCTCAAGTTAAATTTACATAATCTTGAAGCAAGATGAATGCACAATCTCGGAGTTAGCTTGCATAGTTGGATACTATACACATTTGTTTGAGTTTAATTAAGCAATGGAATTTTTATTTATGTGATATATATTTTGTGAGAGTAGGGCCGATTTTGGAAAGCCTTGTGCTAGCACAGTACCTATTACAATATATGCTAGTGTTTATTATCATAAAGAAAATTGCAAATTCAAATTCAAATTGTCTTTATTTGCCGAACGTAGTTACAAAGCTGAGGTACAAATAATAAAAATACTTTTAAATTTGTGTACAACTATTCGGGAGGTACAATTGAATAAACATAGGTACACACAATAGACGGTAAACTAGTAGGAACAGTTAAAGGAAGAGAAAGATCTCATATTTTTCAAAATCTTAAGATATCAAAGACTTTCAGAAACTTTCAAATACACTTACTTCACTTTAATGTGCAAACAGTATCTTCAACGTTATAATGGTATAAATTCAATGCATTTTCAATTGAACTATTGCAGAGAACGTTCCAGAAATACTTTGTTGTATTCACATTCGATATACTAAATACGTCTTAATCGTAATAAATGCGCCGTGCTTAAACCCATTTTTTTTCCATCATTGAAATTGCAAAACAACGGACATAAGATCATTGGATGTTTGTCATTTCCTTATCTACACTATTAAAAACCATTTGCTGTAATTTTAACAGCAACAAATAATAGATAATATCACATGGTAAGGACCAATTAACAAAAGATAATCCTAACCGACTTAAAAAAAGCTATAAAATATATCGCAATTGCATCGATATTCAAATTCACAATTTGAATATAAATCTAAATTGAACAACGCACGGGAACCGTTCAATTTGACTGAAACAATACATTCTCACTCACTCAGACTTGTTGCTTGAATGTCTGACAAAAATGAATCGAGATTTTTTTAGTGATTTAAGTTTTTAGATTATCCTGGTTTGACAGAAGTTAAATAAAAACATTTCCCATGTCAAGCCTATGTCACTCTGAAAATGTAATGTAGATCGGTACTTACTTTATTTTAAAAATAAGTCTGAACTGAAAAAAAATAGTACCGCTCTTTAGCATAATATAATCATTAAGACATATATTTTACTTAAAAAACAATCCTTTTTCCCGTTAATTATTATATTACAATTACGACACGTCGTAATTCTACTCATAAATAACTTCAGTAACAAGCTATTATACCCAGTGTTTCCAACAAAGGAACTGTAATAATGGAAACAGACTGAAGCGTTTATTTGACGCCGAGACGACCCAAATTTCCTCTTTCTTCGGCGCAATTAATTTTTGTCTTCTAATGCTTGGGCTTAGGCAATTGAAATGTACGAAAAAGTAATTCTTATGGTGGTTTCATTTGCTTTAGTAGGATTTTTTGTTTCGTGTATTATATTATTATCGTAAAGTGTACCTACGTAAAATTTAACATTAAACAAATTCAATATTCCTACACTTGTACTTGTATACGTAGTATATTATTATTAGTCTGTGCTTGTATCTTATTTATAAAAATAAATCGCAAAATGTGTTGGTAAGCGCATAACTCGAGAACGGCTGAACCGATTTCGATAATTCTTTTTTTATTAATATATTCCTTGAAGTACGAGGATGGTTCTTATGTAGAGAAAACGTAAACATGTACCACAGACGAAGCCGGGGCGGACCGCTAGTTTGAAATAAAATTAAGTAATCATAATTATTAGGGTAGATAGTAGTTGGCTATAATATGAAATGCGTTGTAAAGTTTTTGTCTTTTTTAAGATAAAAATATATTAAATTAGCAAAAAAACTGAAGCCTGAAAGTAACATCTCAAAAAAAAATATATTAATTAACTACTTACCAATAATTTTGGCATCATTCCCGTATTCGGCCTAGGTAAGTAGGTATATTGAGAAAGCCCTTATCATCCATGCTTCTAAAAACCCGTTCGGCCTGCGCCCGCCGGCCGCGGGCCGCCTCCCGAGCTTCACAAATATCTTATTGACAAACTTGTCGCAAAACTATAATAAACTAATATGCTAAGCTAATATGTATTTCAATTTTAATTTTTAATTTTATACAGCGCGCGCAGAATGTAGCGACATCTTGTAAAATTACTTAAAAATGAAAATTATAATATTACCATTATTCAAGCATAGATGGCGCTATATCTATTTCGACAATAAGTATTTAGAGCAACTTTAACTTGTCCTAATGCTCGGTCCTAATGATATTCACAGATTAAACAATTCACTATTATTAACTAATTTTCTTAATTTAATTTTCATAATATATTATATTTTGCATTGAACTATATTTTAAAGACCGGTTTTACCGGTTTGCAAATGACATAGCTGTACTTTTTTTCAATGTTTAGACATTATTGACAAATTGAGTTAACTTGACAATTTATATTCCGTCACCGTCATCTCCGTATATTCAATGTACTCTGTGGTCATCTCATTAACTTTTGAAGCTCAATAAATCAGGGCTCAGTATTATAATTTAACATTTTGTACTCGTTAAATATCCATCGATATGTGTTATCAATAGCGCGGACTGGTTTGGGAAAGTGCAACGTGTTAAAATTGTAGAACTCGATCGCAATAATGAAACATGTCGTCGCAACCTCACTATGGATCCATGTACAACAGAACAAAAAGAAAGTGACGAGTTGATCGTGTGTAAACTTAGTGTATTTTAGTTTATTTTTTAGTGTTATTTAAAAATGGCGCAGACGGTGAGACGTGCCATCGAGGGGAGATATCCCTCTTGTTACATACCTAGCAGAATTAAGGAGAGAAGAGCGAAGGCAAGGGCATTGAGGTAATTAAATGTAAATAAAGAAACACTCGAGATCAATGACACGAATACGTGACCTCATATTTTTGTTACCAAACTTATCTTTGTTATAAAGATTCATTTGACCTATTTTAATTGCAAACTTTATAGTGCCAAAAGTGTTTATTGGTTTATTTACTAACTTATGTAAACTTCTGCATACAACTTTATGATCGTATTTTAGTTGTTGTATAACATAATGAGAAGGCTTTACTATTTATATACAAATAAATTAGGAAAGCTGATTAACTGTTGCCATGGTATTGGATTATTTATCTAAGGTAAACTAGCGAAATACAAATAAGATAAGAGAAAAATAGGCAGAATAGATTACATAAAAAGTCAATAATGCTTACAAAGTCTCTAATTTTGTTGATTAGAAATGCTATATTGGTAATTGGTATGTATGTTTAATAAATAAAACTAACATTATAAATACCTATATAAAAAGATTTTAAGTTTGATATTTTAGAAGTAGTTATAGGACTTTTTAAATTTTAATTATTAAATAATCACTTAAATCAAACCTATCTATACATCGCTACTATTTGTTGTAGATTAGAGCAGCAACGAAAGCCTGAAAAGCCGGAAGACTTTGTTTGTTACTCAGATAGCGATAGTGAGGAAGAGACACCAGCTCAGCAGCACAGGATCCTATCCACGTCCTATAACTTTGTGGACTATGTTCGCTCCAGGGAAATACAGGCTCCCGAGGTATGATATACATCTTAATATATATAAATCTTGTGTCACAATGTTTGTCCTCAATGGACTCCTAAACCACTTAACCGATTATAATAAAATTCGCACACCATGTGCAGTTCGATCCAACTTGAGAGATAGGATAGGTTTTATCCCGGAAATCCCACGGGAAAGGGAACTATGCGGGGTTTTCTCTGAAAACGCGGGCAAAGCCGCGGGCGGAAAGCTAGTAAACTATAAAGACATCATCATACATGGAAAATTGCAAAAAAATATGAACTAAAGGCATTCTATTTAACCATACACAGTCATAAGCTTGTTCTATACAAGAAAGAATGCATACTATGCTTGTGTGAAACAAAAACAGGTACAAAAACATTTATGCGTCTTTAATGCCTTGATAGAATTTGAGAATATTTTTGTATTATGCTAATGGCATATTTATACGTAAATTGTTGCATCTTTCTTTGGCTAGATTGAATAAATTCAAATAAAATGGATTTTCAAGTTTCAAGTAACTTTATTTTCGCACTAAATTCTATTGTAAAAATGATATAGTGATATCAAATTGAAGTGCAAAATTGTGTATGTAATAATAATATTGTTATCAATTCCCAAAGTTATCAAAAATCAATATCAAGATGACCTTTGGAAAACTTTGACTTTGTCATGCCCTATCAACATTTGTGAAGTACTAATGATTATTATTAATAACTAGCGGTCCGCCCCGGCTTCGCCCGTGGTACATGTTTACGTTTTCTCTACATAAGAACCATCCTCGTACTTCCAGGAATATAATAAAAAAAGAATTATCGAAATCGGTTCAGCCGTTCTCGAGTTATGCGCTTACCAACACATTTTGCGATTCATTTTTATATATAAGAAGAAGAAGAAGAAGAAGATTAAATAAATTAATAATCTTATATATAAAATTCTCGTGTCACAATGTTAGTCTGCATACTCCTCCGAAACGGGTGGACCGATTCTCATGAAATTTTCTGTGCATATCGGGTAAGTCTGAGAATCGGCCAACATCTATTTTTCATATGTACCACGGGCGAAGCCGGGGCGGACCGCTAGTTTATTATATAATTGTTTTTAAAAATAAGTTTAACAGGCTATGCTTGTTAAACATGTTTACTAATTCCCATCTATACGAATATTATAAAGCTGAAGAGTTTGTTTGTTTGAACGCGCTAATCTCAGGTACTACTGGTCCGATTTGAAAACTTCTTTTGGTGTTAGATAGCCCATTCATCGAGGAAGGCAATAGGCTATATTATATCATCACGCTAAGACCAACAGGAGCCGAACAATGCGGGTTAAACCGCAGGGCGCAGCTAGTATGAAATATACATTCCTAAGTATGTGAGGATGGATGTGTATGTATGTTTGTTACTCTTTCACGCAAATACTACTGAAACGATTACTATGAAATTTAGCACACATATAGAGAGTAAGTAACTTGGATTAACACAGGATAGGTTTTATCCCGGAAAACCTACGGGAACGGGAGCTATGCGGGTTTTTCTTTGAAAACGCGGGCGAAGCCGCGGGTGGAAAGCTAGTACACAGAAAATAACCATGTGCTTCCTATATGATATTGTAGACTTATATAGAGGAAAAAATATAGTTAAACAAACTTTATAATCCGGTATAGTGTAGTGGCTTAAGTAGTATCATGCATACTTGGTATGTGTCAATCACAATATTTATATTTTTTGTGGAAAGATAAATGTTGGTATTGAATTTCCTCCCAAACTTATTCTTTTCGTGAATGATGAAGCATAATGTAATTGAAAGAACAGTATACAGGCCAACTACAAATTATTTAAACCTTCATTCAACACATATTAGTTGAACTCTGTCTAAACATGCAAACAATGTTTGAAGAATATTCTATTTACAAATTTAATTTTCCGTTCGTACAGAGAATTAAATTTTCAAATCAAAGTTGCTATTCACTTATTATAAAATACAGGTTTCATTTTAAACTATCATTCACTTTTTCAGCCTCGTTCCGTGGACCCATCATACGCGACACGGCACATGCTCACGCACGACATGTACCGCGAGACCCCCGTCAACCTGGGTAACATGAACAAGGTGTTCTGTTCCCAGTGGCTCTCCGACAGACAGATTGTGTTCGGCACTAAGTGTAATAAGGTAAGTCTTATGTAAAGGGGTTGGATGATATACAATATTGATTACATGTATACGCCACACGGCACATGCTCACGCACGACATGTACCGCGAGACCCCCGTCAACCTGGGTAACATGAACAAGGTGTTCTGTTCCCAGTGGCTCTCCGACAGACAGATTGTGTTCGGCACTAAGTGTAATAAGGTGAGTGCATTTGAGTGCAGTTTTATGTCCATAATAATTGTTTTCAGGAAATCATTTGCACATGTGGACTACTGAGTAATGATTTACAGATTTTTCCCTTCTGTGTTAGTATAAAGATCTATCTTATTTCGCTTTTCTTGTTTGTTCTATAATTCCTTCTGTAAGTTGTTAAAATGTATGACATAAATTATTTGAGTAACACAACATTGTTCATATTATAAAAGATGATATTATTATAAAATACTTTTCAGACAACAGACTTTGCTTTAAGATATTCTGACAATAACGGCATACATTTAACAAGGACATTTTTTTTCTCTGAATAATATTAAATAGACTAGATAACAATATTAGTGTGGAAACATGATAATCAAAATAACAAATTATTATAATTTAACTAGCTAAAACCCAATAAATTATATACTAAAACCTTCCTCTTGAATCACTATCTATTAAAAAAAACCGCATCTAAATCCGTTGCGTAGTTTTAAAGATTTAAGCATACAAAGTGACATAGGGACAGAGAAAGCGACTATGTTTTATACTATGTAGTGATTTATGTTTATTTATTACTTGTACAGTTAATGGTATACGACGTGCGCTCCCGTTCGCTGGACGCGATCCCGACGCTGCGGTCGCGCGCGCCGTGGCCGGGCGCCGAGCACCAGACGGGCATACATGCGTTGCAAATCAACCCGTCGAGGTAAGGCTGTTGACACGCGAGGCGGTTTTTGGGCGTTTTTTTTTTGGTGATAGGAATTGTTAGTAGTAAATGCTTTTATATTGGTTTTCTTTCTCTTATTTATATGATTTTAGCAATGAAGCGAACGTAGTAGAATTAGCATATTTAAAATTTTTGTTGTTGACAAAATATAAAAATATAATTTTTGTTTAAATTACTAGGTAATACCTTTTTTTTACAATTTAGTTAAGTATGACATTGCCTATTTTTCAGAACACTATTAGCAACAGGCGCACGTAATTCTTGCGAGTTGGCTATCTACCGTCTGCCAACACTAGACCCTGTGTGTGTGGGTGAAGCGCATAAAGACTGGGTAAGTCAATAATACATATTATTCAATTTATAAAAACAGGATAGTTCTTTGATATCATTATTTTTTTGTAAAATTAGTATGATATGAACAGAGGTAGTAGGAGAAATTACTTCACAGGTATTTTCTGTAGAAACTACTATTCAAAGCGGTGGTTTTGTCCCTTAATTACGACGATTCTAAAATACCAAACCAATTCGAAATAATTAAATGCATTTTAGAGTTGTAATAAATTGTCAATGCGATATTTAATATTCTATATTTATCAATTAGTTTCATTTTTTTTGAATAACAATTCATTTATAAGTAATATAAATCAGGAATACCAATGGTCCAAAATGATGTCCTTGTGGAACTCCAAACACCAATTCGTTGTAGGATCGTGTATAAAGCCTAGAAACCGGTGTCTTTAGATAATAATTAGGGCAGAAATAATGTAACTGTCACTGTCTTGTACATAATATCGCGTGTGAAAATTCTGCCCGAATCAAATTTTAGTGCTTAATGGGTAATGTTACCCATGTCAAAGGCCTGACATGTTTGATTCATCTGAATTATATTTATTGATATTTTAAACTTAAGAATTTGTTAGCTAGAACGAGCTTAGCTCTAAAATAACTCGAATAATAAGTAATGAAAAATTATTTTTGAGCTGAATATATGATTATTTGTTGCGCTTCTCAATATGAGCAGAGCAGCAAAATAAAATGTTGCACAAATGGAAAAAAAAAAATAATTTTGTGAGCAAACGTGGATGGGGGATCGCTAATCTATACTAATATTATAAAGCTGAAGAGGTTTGTTTGAACGCGCTAATCTCGGGAACCGACCGGGAACCGATTTTAAAATTCTTTCGGTGTTAGATAGCCCAATCATCGAGGAAGGCTATAGGGCATAGGCTATATAACATAGGAACTAAGGAGTAACCAACAGGAGCGGAGTCGGTAAAACCGCGTAGCACAGCTAGTGCAGAAATATTTATATCGTCCCATTGAGTTACTATGTTACTACGTACTAGAGAGGCCATCGCTACTACTCTTTTTCTAACACGAGTCAGAGTCAATCGTCTCAAACTATTTTTTTTTGTTACATTGATAAGTTTATTCATATTTTTATAATAAGATAAACAATATTTATTTGTTACATTGATTGGTTTTAATTTATAAGTAATAATAGGCGGAATATTTGCAAATTGTATGACTCACTAGCCGCCCCGCCGCGCTTGTCGCACAGATTTTGTTGGTGTCCTCTCTATAATAATAGCTCAATGTATCGTCCAGATCCTGGACATGTGCTGGCTAGACGACGAGTTCGTAGTGACCGGGTCGCGTGACTCGCGTCTTGCACTGTGGCGCGCGCCGCCCGACGAGCCGGCGCCGCTCGCGCCGCTGCACCGCTACATCGCGCCGCACGCCGCACGCGACTGCCGCGCCGGTACGTGCACACACAGACATACATACACACACATACAAACACATATAACCACAGAATGTTTAACCACACATGTTTGTTTGCAAACCAGGGCCGCGATCACACGCATGCACATTACCCGCATTTCCACCCTACTCACACATATACGTGTTGTTTATACACGCAAACAACCACAAACACTTCTACTTCCACCCAACACGGACATTGTACATGAAAACATAACACACACGTATTATTAAACCTTCTTTAATAAATTAAATTCAATTTAACAGTGTTCCAACAACAAAAACCCAAACACAACACAACTAAACCCAAAAATATAAAAATTGTAGCAGCTTAATAAAACACGAAATTCACAAAATCATTACTGTAATTCACAAAAAATATTAACCCCAGGTCAAAAAGTCCGCGCACTAACATTCAACAAGCGATGGCGCGAAATCGCAGCGCTCACTCTCAACGGCTACATACACGTGTTCAACGCGGCGACGTTCCGACAGACGCTGTCAAGGAAGCTGCCGTCGTGCCAGGATCTAGTGTGTTTGGCTACACAGGTAAGTTGATATACACAAAACATGGGTTTTTTTTTTGTTAACGTCAATTATTTTTCAAATGAAAGTTGGCAATGTTTAAAAAAAATTTTGTGACAAAAAAAGAACGATTTTGTCGGATTTTTTTATAATTTAAGACTATGTTTGCATGAAAACAATTCTTTTATTTAAGATTTATCTGTTCGTATAGGATAAAATATATCTACATACATACATGATATCAGTAGTGATTTACCTTTCGCATTTTCAGCACTTCAATTTAACTTGAGGTATCTGAAACCGAAATCCTAACCTAAATTTTTTTTTTTAATTACAGGAAAGCGGTATCTACGCGATCGGCTGCAAATCCTACACTCTATTATTAGACTGTCGCACTTTACAATCAGTTAAGAAGATCACATCGAGATACAATGGATGCGGCATCCGATCGGCCACGTTTAGAGGCGATATGCTCACCATTGGCACGGGTTTGGGTAAGTAACAGACTAGTTATTAAACTTATTGGTTAATCATAATAAAAAATAATTACGCAAAAAATAAAAATTTGACAATAACCTAAATTGAACGACAGTACGTCGTAAGATTATTTTTAAATTACTCACACCTGCCCCCCTAGTCAAGTGGCTTTCTGTTAGCGTAGCGTTCAATAGAATAGACTACGAATGTATGAGATTGACGTAGGCTGTAGATAAACGTATCTACAGGTTACGTCAATCTCATACATTCGTAGTCTATTCTATTGAACGCTACGCTAACAGAAAGCCACTTGACTAGGGGGGCTGGTCGATTAATTTTATTCATATTTGTCAAAAAATATCCCAGTGGCGTTGTATAAAAATTCATTAAAATTTTCACCATATCCCGTAACAATAAGGTTCAAAGTCTATTGTCGCTTATTTAAAAACTCTGCCAAATACACGCGTAGGCAGAGTTTTGCTGTCGGACAATTTTTAATAAAACAACTAAGGTAAAAAGACGCGTTTTTAATGGATATGTAACTTATGCATTGTTCCAAGTGTTTATTTCGCATCCTTTAAACTAAAGAAATGTATTTTTCAGGCTTGTTAATGTTCTACGACCTAAGGGCGGGCAAATATCTAGAGAGCAACATTCATTCGTCAAAAACAGTCACACTTAGAGCTTCCAGAGGATATGTGGTAGGTATTTTTTATTTTAATTATAACAATTTTTTAACGACTTCAAAAAGAAGGAGGAGGTTATTTTGTGCAGAGATGTTGCTACAATCGAACATTCTCACATATTAATAAAATAAAAAGAAAATGTAGCTCAAGTGTTTATAAAAGATTTTCAATTCAATGGGATGATGCTGAAATCATATCTTTTTTTTTTGTTAATTTTTGTAATTTTTATAGTGAAAAAAGTCGCGGGCGTCGGCTATCATATAAATTCGCCACTGCCAATTATTATTTTATGTCACTATATTAAGGCGAAGCCCCTGCTCAATCATGATTGAAATTTTATTATTAAGGTGAAGCTCGCAGGTTCGAATCCCGCATCCCTGCTGCTAATGATTTTTTTTTTATAAATTAAAAAAAATAAGTAAATTAAGGCGAAGCACGCGGGTTTGAATCCCGCTTGTCAAGTATCAATTTTTTTTTTAATTTTACCAAAAAAATCTGCCACCAATACAACATAAAACGCGCCAGTTCCCCGACGAGGAGGCGGAGGGGTTCAACCAGGTGAAGTACGTGCCGGCGATATACACGCACTGCTACGACGACAGCGGCACGCGCATCTTCACCGCCGGCGGCCCGCTGCCCGCGCCGCTCGTCGGCAACTACGCGGGCATCTGGCAGTAGAGAGGGGGGACAACTATGCGGGCATCTGGCAGTAGAGGGGGGAGCAACTACGCGGGCATCTGGCAGTAGGGGGGTTCTATAAGTCAAGAGGCAGAGGGGGGAAGCTGGGGATGGGGAGGTCGCACGTTGGGAAATATACGGCTTCTGGCAGTGTGAAGAGTGGGAGGGGGAAGCATACAGAAGAGCGGGAGGAAGCTCACGCAAACGGAACCTGGCAGTAGGGAACGAGAGGGGAATACAGTCATCCCCTACGGATGACTGTATGGAAGATAAAAGGGGGGCGATTAGTTGTGTGATAAAAGTGGGCTCATGTTTTGGGAAGGGGGATAGGCAACAGTTTGTGTAAGAAAAGAGGGCAGGAGATCTTCTAGCTGATTGTGTAAGAAAAGAGAGTCGAACGGTAGCTGATATTTCTTGTATTGGCTGGCTTGATCATACGCAAGAAGGGCTTGTCGCAATAACATGATGATAAATATCTAAATAAAAATTAAAAAGATAATCAAATATTATGCTATTAGATTTTATGAAAATGGTTTTAATATAATATGGATTGCTTGGAGATTTTGTATTAAATGTTCTGACAAAATTATAGATTTAAGCGATTTTAAAGGTAACGAATGCAATATTAAATGCCTTTAATATTATGTACCTATAGAATTTTTATATGGTATTTAAGTAATGTATATTAATCAGCAAACAGCAGTTGCCTCTCCCCTCTTTTTCGCAGTTTTACCCAATGGATGTAATAGTATCGCCTATTATAAATAATATTTTATGTTAAACAAAATTGAGACCTTTTTTTACTTTGTGACATGCCATTACATTTCCCTGAAGAAATTAAAAAACGTAAGATTAGCTGACTGAACATCATGTGATTTTTCGTTGCTCAAATAACTATGTTTTATTTTTATTTGTTTTAATGACTATGTGATCAAATAGTAAAAATGTAAAGATTTTAAAACACTATGATATTTGTGTTTAAATAATATTTTAAGTTATTTTTTTATTATTGTTATTTGAGCAATGAAATCACTCCTTAGAAGATTTCTAAATAGGTAGTGATGAATTTATGTATTCTATTATTTTATTTCTGTAAAACTATTAATTTCCGGTATTTTTATAAATTGATTTTGAAATAAATACAATGCAATATATGAAAAAAAATTAAAATGTTATGATAATTGCACTTGTCATTTTTTAGCGTTTACAAAAACAGCGAAAATGCGAAATGCGCATCAAGTGATCATATTCTTCGTAACTTTAAAATTAATTAAGTCCAATTTAAAAACAGTTCTATCATTGAGTGATTATTATTGCAGATTATTCCATGCAGTTTAGAAATTTCAATCGTAAACGATTAATTTATTTATGAAGTTTACCGCTATTTTGTGATCTGTGACATTGGCCTTACGTCAAAAATTTGGGAGGGAAAATTACGAAGTTTTATTATTAAAGGCTAATGATTGGCAAATTATTTACCTAAGAATTCTAATGTTTATAATATTATAAGATTGATGGATACGTTATGATAACATAAATGTGAGTGAAATACTTAGCAAATAGCATCGTGGAACAGCCTACAAACTAAAGCAAGGCAAGTATGTATCCAGGTTTAAAAAAATCGATCTGTGCATTAAAATAGGCATGTAGGTAAGTAAATCATGTAGTTTATAGTCTGTTCTACGTTGTTGTTTGGTATGAAGCCGTATTACCTCAATTTGATGTAATGTAGGTTTTATTCTTAGGATTGATTAAAAGTTTGAAATGGCCGTGTTTAAATTTGTCGTGTTTCGGGAGCAACCTTGAAATTATATCATTTTAGCTTTGAAACCATATATTTACTGTGAAAGAAATTGATAACTAATATTCTCAAAAACTCGATTGAAAGAATGTTTAAGTTATCGTAATAAGAAAAATATTCTTGTAGGTATGTCGCTCAAAACGCTAAAATTTAATTATTATTATTGAAAACAATCTATATCTTATTGAGCTGCGATAATATTGTAATATGTTCATTCTAAGAACTTTATACAAGATTAGTTTTAAATACCACTTACCGAGTAATTTTGGCGCGCTGTCAGGTAAAACCATAGACCATAGGTTATAAATGTATGCAATGTAATTTAATGTAATGGAGATGCGTTTGGTGTGTTTTTACAAGTAATTTTCTTAAAAAAAAGGATGATTAAAAGACTTGGATACACAGTATATTGTTTTTCTTATAAATTTAAGGATATCTATCACTACATAGTATAAAACAAAGTCGCTTTCTCTGTCCCTATGTCCCTTTGTATGCTTAAATCTTTAAAACTACGCAACGGATTTTGATGCGGTTTTTTTAATAGATAGTGATTCAAGAGGAAGGTTTTAGTATATAATTTATTAGGTTTTAGACAAAGCGGGTGAAGCCGCGGGCGGTAAGCTAGTATAAAATAAAGTTATAATCGACATTTTTTTCCTGTCATAGTATGGGATGTCTAAATAAAACAACAGATTCTATCAAATTATTTATTAGGAAGCGATATAAATGCAAAAAATATCAAATGTATTGAAAAGCTGTAAATACAATCCAAACTTATATGTTGACAACCCATCCAGGTGGAAGCGGAGTGCCTTCACTATCAATGTATTGATCCCATTGGGACCTGAAACAATAAAAATTCTCTATTAGATTAAGAAAAAAAAGTACTGACATGAAGTTATCTATTATAAATTTTATATTTTTATGTAATTTTTTGTTGATAATTATTGGATTTTTAGTTATAGATGATATTGTTTACACAGCAATATTCATAGACTGACTCAAAAAAATAATTATTGAGAAAATTTCCTATAAATTTTTTTATTCAATGTATAATACATACATAGTTTATATCTGTACCTTTACTAGAACTTTTTATGCAATAAAACAACAAGTACATGAATAGGTACATGAATATTTCACATAATATTATATAACACTAGCTGCGCTCCGTGGTTTCACCCACGTGGCTCCGCTTCAGTTGGTCTTAGTGTGATGATATATAACCAATAGCCTTCCTCGATAAATGGGCTATCCAACGCCGAAATAATTTTTCAAATCGGACCAGTAGTTCTTAAGATTAGCAGGTACAAACAAACTCTTCGGCTTTGTAATATTAAGTACAGATAATTAAAAAAAATACCAACCTGACGGAAACAAACTTGTCATTATCTCCTTTAAAATCAACTTGTGGGTTTGTCCCACCAAAGAGCACCTGCCTCCAATCATCCAAAACAGTGTCTATTTGTATGGCATCTTCCACTGGCTTTGCTTCTTTGGTCAGCTGAGTGCGCAAATTGGTTTCCTCTTTATCATACATTTCTAGCCTTTGTGCCCATAGGGTTTTTAACTTTTCTGTAAGATAAGATAACCTTATCTTATTATATATAAATCTCGTGTCACAATGTTTGTCCTCAATGGATTCCTAAACCACTTAACTGATTATAATAAAATTCGTACACCATGTGCAGTTCGATCCAACTTGAGAGATAAGATAGGTTTTATTCCGGAAATCCCACAGGAAAGGGAACTATGCGGGGTTTTCTCAGGATAGTTTAAACATGTAGGTACCACGGGCGAAGCCGGGGTGGACCACTAGTATTGCAATAAAAAACAAATTATTTTTAAATGTGAATGAATAGTATTAAAAATTAGTTTACAATGAAATGCAAGTTAAAAAATTGCCAATTAGATTTGAAACTTATTTTTTTTTTTATTGAAACACCATGTTTTGTTAATTTACAGTATAAACATTTCATGTTATGCTACACCCCAAAATATACATGAAGAACCAAAAATAAAAACTTACCAATATTTTTTTGGAAGGCATCAGTTTCATTATCAGATATATTTTGACCCCTGCCTTTGGCTGTGTTCTGTCTTGCTTGCCGCAACTTTAAAAGAGCATCCAATTTGGCTAAACACTTTTTGGTGTCATTCTTCTTTCTGATAACATCCTTGAGTACTGTATCCGCCTCTAATTTAGCTTGTTCTTCCTGTGGACAATTTAAAACGATTGCACAATCAACCAAATAACATACTTATATAATACTAGCTGCTCTGCGCGGTTTCACCCCCATGGCTCCACTCCTGTTGGTCGTAGCGTGATGATATATAGCCTAAAGCCTTCCTCGATAAATGAGCTATCTAACACTGAAAGAATTTTTCAAATCGGACCAGTAGTTCCCGAGATTAGCGCGTTCAAACAAACAAACTCTTCAGCTTTATAATATTAGTATAGACAACAGTTAAATAGTAAATAATATCTTAGGACTTTAAAGTTGAAAAAAACCATCACAGAAAAGCTTAAAATCGTCATTTTATAAGTCAACCTGTAACTTGATAATAACAAGAACTTGTTATCACAGTAAATAGCTCACAAAAATCATAGCTACTTTACCTTGAGTAAATCATCCTTTATCTTTTGCAGATCTTCATCAATCTTTCTAGATCTTTCCTCAATTTCTTTTATTCTTTCTATCTTTTCCAGTTTCCTTTCATCTCGCAATCTTTTCATACGCAACCGTTTAGCGGATCTCTTTGCCAGGGATTTCCTTGCTAACTCCATGTATGGACTATCAAATTGTGTAATTATTCCATTGATTATAGCCTTTTTCTCCATAACAGTGTACATTATAGACTTCCATTCTTCTTCTGTGTATTTATCAACATTTTCTGATAAGTCCTTGTGTTTCTCTTGTATTTCTTTCAATTGCAACATTAATGTTGTTAGTTTTTCTTTCAATTGCCCAATATTTATATCTTTTGGCTTAGTTTGCTGTGATGATTTTATATGGCGTTCAAATTTCTTAACAAATTCTTGATCAGTCAATTGAGGTGTTAAAGAAAAAGGGGTGACAGGAGGGGGTGGAGGAGTAGGTAGTGGGTTTGGATATTGATTTTGGAATGTAGAATTGCTTCCGTGATAAACATTATAAAAGTTTCGATTATTAGCCATGATTGTTAAAATAATTATAATACTATAAGAAAAATTAAAAGCTAGCTTTAGGTTGATTCAGGCAGCTGGCTTTCAGCGTCTTTGAGCACCTGCTCAGCTAATTGGTAATCTTCGTTTTCTTTTAGGTCCTGCTCTGATTCCAGGATTGATTTCAGGTCTGTATATGCTTTCATAAGTCTGGAAAATACGATGATTATTAAATTAATTTTACTTACATCAGACGAATTAAAATCTTTTCAAGTATGCTTAAACAGTTTAATCACACTGCGACCGCCTATCACAAAAGAATCATGCAACTAATATGTTGACCGCAAAACATAACCTTAGCACACATGTGAAAAGAAAGTCATTTTTAATTGTAATTACGTAAAGTCTACGTTCAAAATGTGTTTCAAAATCAGCCCCATCGAGAGAAATGTTAGTAAAATAAATACGTACCGTCTCTGACAGTCAGGGACCATCATAAGAGACTCCTGAAGAACTTCCTCCTGCTTCCGAATATTATGTTCGTCCTGACCCTCGTCTTTTATTCTTTGTACCCTATTCCTTTGCTGCTCGGCCTCCTTTTCGTAAACTACTTTTTCCTTAGCAATGCGTTTTACAACGCCAGTCTTAATTTTTATTTGTCTAATGCGGGGATCTGCCATTGTTGCTCACGCTCGTTTTTGTTTTTTTCCAAATATGACAGTGTCATGAATCATGATTCATGTTCAATGAATCACCACCACCTTCAAAGTTCAAATTCGGTTTGACTTTGACATAACTACGTATTTGTACATTGCAAATCTTTTGCAAATCATACCCAAAAAATATATTCAATGTAGGTATGTATGCAAAAGTATTTTTGAATGAATAGGTAAACACGTGTAACTTTTTATCTTTTGCACAAAATTTAGCGTCATGTGAGATTTTTTTTAACTATATTGATTATTTTTCATATGGCAACTATTTCAAAATACCTAATACGTGCTAATACTTTACTTCTTCGGTTTAATTCAAATAATGATCTTCAAAATTAAGTTGACCCACAGGGTAGACCCTATCCGCTATCGTTTGCGGCACAGTGGCTGCAATTATCTTAAGCGCTGGCTATATTAGGTACTTGCTATGTTGCATTGGCCACAACCTGCGCTAAGTCAATAATAAGGTTTCTGAGTACATGGGTAATAATTAGGACAGGGTCTAGGGATGAGAATTATTCGTTAAATTATGTGTATACACATACACCAAAAACAATTCTAAGTAAGCTCACATTATGACGTATATTTCTGATTTAAACCTTTTTTAACAGACCACCTTGACATATTGGTTGAGATTTGAGGCGTTAGCATAGAATCGAGGTATCCTGTGTTCGATTCGCGGTGAGGATATGGAAAAATATTAGGTATCTTGTTCGGGCGGGACGTAAAAGACTGATCACCTACTTATTTATAAAGAAAATCAATGAGTGAAACAGGCTAATTGATTTTCTTTATAAATAATAGTTGTATTGTTTATGGAGGTAAATATGTTTAATACTCTAACGATTAACGACCAACAAGGGGATATTAAGTTACTTCACCTTAAGTTTGATGAATTATTACGTATATTGTTTATTACTTACATCATATTTTATACAAAACACTTTAAGATGACAATATCTAATCAGACAAAATTTTATCAGCACTCGATAAAACCGTTATGGAGTCCAAATTATATATCAAAGGTGGTTACTGGTTGTCATGTATGATCGCCTTCTGAATAAGATGTAAATTTATTTATTATTTATTTAACAATTCTATCTATCTTCTACCGCATTGATTTAAGTATAATACATAGATATTATATCAACAACTTAAAAAGGCAAAAATGCCTATTTTAAGAAAAAAACATTTTCATTTATGAAACATTGAAGAGCGCCTAATCCAATAGAAAGAGATTAATTAAAAAAGTAATAAAGTTTCATTAAGCCTACAAAGGTATAACTAGGCCTTGATCGAGATTCAACGCTCTTCATTTGTATATATTATGCCGATATTTCTCTACCAACAATTGAATAAAAAATTGGAAAATCTCTCAGTAGTCAAAGAGTAATCATTAGGAAGGATCTTTTTTTCACAGAATATTTTCAACACAATGAAGTTGAACAGAATATTTTCAACACGTTGAAGACTAGTTGAGTTAAACACTCGAATATCGAATCTTTCCCGAATATGTTTTCTCTAACCGGGGATTAAAGATACTGTCAAGAATAACTGTACAAGATAAGAGGTGATATGGAGAAATAATAAATTGATCTCTAAAAATGAATTACGCTCATATCTCTCTGAGTTAAAAATGAAGTGGCTTGTCTTGTTGGCAGGTAAGTTATTTTTTTTATTAAGAATTTTTAAGATGACGTAATTCCGTTTATTTATCTTGGTAAAAACCTACTAGCTAGAGAGCTAGCGCAAAGCTACCTGTATGTATTTGACCAGACCTGGATTTTTGTGTGTTGATTCCCCTATACCTACTATACATGAGATGAGGAGTCACTAAGCCCAGAGTGGTGGACGAGCCGCGCGCTTAGGTAAGACAGGTGGTAATTTTTGGCGAACTTTGAAACCATTTGACCACGTCTGCCATTTTGATATTTGAAAATAGATTATTATTACTATCGGAAAATAACAATGGCAGACCATTATCACGCGGATAACATTCTGGCAGACACTTATGAAAGTGCTGAAAAAAATACAATTTTGAAAGTATTTGACCAGATCTGCCATTCATATATTTTATTTATTAGGGTCTTAAAAACTTATTTTCGAAACGGCAGACATTTTCATTGCGTACAGACTTCAGCAGACAACAAAAACTAGCTACTACATGGTCAGATCTATGCATACAGTACTATCTCTGTAGCTATTTTTTTCCATGTATATCAATATTATTCTCACTCTAGCCTATAGTATTTTTATTTTATATAGTTACTAGCATTCAAATAGTCTAGGTTTTATAACTGAGAGGGCTCTTTTCGGTTCCCACTCTAACGGTTATTGCCAGATGTTTTCAGTACAGATTAGATACTAGCAGATACATCACTTCCATGCAAAAGTGAAAATTACTACGCTATAAATAGCCTAAAAAATCTTAATAATAATAATTAATAATTACGCTTCACAGCAAGAAGAAATGTACCATATAGCTAGAGAGCTAGCGCAAAGCTACCTGTATGTATTTGACCAGACCTGGATTTTTGTGTGTTGATTCCCCTATACCTACTATACATGAGATGAGGAGTCACTAAGCCCAGAGTGGTGGACGAGCCGCGCGCTTAGGTAAGACAGGTGGTAATTTTTGGCGAACTTTGAAACCATTTGACCACGTCTGCCATTTTGATATTTGAAAATAGATTATTATTACTATCGGAAAATAACAATGGCAGACCATTATCACGCGGATAACATTCTGGCAGACACTTATGAAAGTGCTGAAAAAAATACAATTTTGAAAGTATTTGACCAGATCTGCCATTCATATATTTTATTTATTAGGGTCTTAAAAACTTATTTTCGAAACGGCAGACATTTTCATTGCGTACAGACTTCAGCAGACAACAAAAACTAGCTACTACATGGTCAGATCTATGCATACAGTACTATCTCTGTAGCTATTTTTTTCCATGTATATCAATATTATTCTCACTCTAGCCTATAGTATTTTTATTTTATATAGTTACTAGCATTCAAATAGTCTAGGTTTTATAACTGAGAGGGCTCTTTTCGGTTCCCACTCTAACGGTTATTGCCAGATGTTTTCAGTACAGATTAGATACTAGCAGATACATCACTTCCATGCAAAAGTGAAAATTACTACGCTATAAATAGCCTAAAAAATCTTAATAATAATAATTAATAATTACGCTTCACAGCAAGAAGAAATGTACCATATGTAGCCGCACAAAGTCGATATTGTGTTGCCTACCATTCGACTCAATGGCTAGGGTTGTAACTACCTTTAATAATTATTACCAAACTAATAAACCGAGTGATGCGAAATAACCATAATTCTTTTAGAGTTTGATAAAATGATCAGGCAGGTATTTTCTTTAATCCTTTACTAAATTGTATCGTTGAAATTATTCTTAATCGCGTAAATTTAATAAATAATCATATGGAAAACACTTTTCATTTGTTTTTTTACTTTCACGCCCAACTACTATACAATAATTACGTTGTTTCGGTATTTTGACGAGAAAACACAGGAAACATCCGTTGTATCATTTTAGATAGATTGTATATTTTGTATCTGTAGAATTGAAATCAAAGCTATGTATATGTTGTCTCCATTCTTTTCTTATCGGATTGTTGATCCCAATGCGAATGCGTCACTTAAATTTTATAAAAGACAATTAAGAACATCAAAAATAAAGTGATACGTAAATATTTCACAGTGCAATATATTATGTAATTAATAATAATTATATATTTATGAAAAAATAATTACATCAGATTTAATAATCGCAATTGTTTTGAATGTACATATGAATAATTGATTACATCATAATAGTAATAATCACAATTGTTTTATTTCCCATTTGTTGCAACCCTAGCATATTTTCATGTAGCAGCAGAAGTACCTACACTGGCGGCGCGCGGCGGCCGCGGCATCGTGCGACATCAAAGGCATTGCCTTACTAGGTAAGTTTATAATGATTAACTCTTTAATAATTATTTTTGACTTTACTCATTTCTTTTATAACTTATATAATTTACGTTTTACTTTTACAGAATCCGATTCAATGGATTATGAAGACGAGTCACACAACGCCATACGATAGTGATGATGAATGAACATTTCAATAAATGCATGCGTGTTTTTTATGTTGTTTTGTAATTGTTAATTGTTTCTTAAATAAAGAAATAAACTAAATATTTAAATGATGATTTGTTATTTGCAACACAACTTTATATTTGAGATTCTTTACAAATGTAAGTATTTAGTTTTGTATCATCAAATTTATAAATTTTATTCCATAGTTTTCAAAATTAAATGTAAATGACCATACAAACATTAATAAAGTAAATCATTGATGTAAGGTCAGGGAACGTAATACATAATATGTATATACATCTGACCATGTAGAAGCTAAGTCTTGTTGACTGCTGAAGTCTGTAATGTTTTGTTGTCTGCTGAAGTCTGTACGCAATGAAAATGTCTGCCGTTTCGAAAATAAGTTTTTAAGACCCTAATAAATAAAATATATAAATGGCAGATCTGGTCAAATACTTTCAAAATTGTATTTTTTTCAGCACTTTCATAAGTGTCTGCCAGAATGTTATCCGCGTGATAATGGTCTGCCGTTGTTATTTTCCGATAGTAATAATAATCTATTTTCAAATATCAAAATGGCAGACGTGGTCAAATGGTTTCAAAGTTCGCCAAAAATTACCACCTGTCTTACCTAAGCGCGCGGCTCGTCCACCACTCTGGGCTTAGTGACTCCTCATCAAATTCAAAATTCAAATTCAAATTATATTTATTTGCAAGAATGTAGTTACAAATTATAGATGTTTTTAATTACAATATTATGTGGCTAATACATTCTACCCATTGATTGGGTGTGCAAATATTGAAAAAGAAAGTTGATTAGTCTAATTATTTAAATGTACACACAATTCAATTTTCACAATTACGCGAACGCACTACGATTAACACGATTATATCACACACTTATCACACACAATTCAGTTTACACTACTTAAAAGTCATAAATTCTTCAATGTCATAAAATTGTTTCACCATCAACCAGTTCGTCAGTTTATTTTTGAAAAAGTTTACTGGTAGTTCCTTGAAATTGTCCGGTATTTTATTATATATTTTAATAGCCATAAATATTACACTGTTTTTAGCTTTGTTAATTCTACACGTTGGGAAATGTAATTTGTTTTGGTATCTTGTCAACATATGCGAATTTACATCTCCTTTCTTCTTAAAGTATTCCGGGTGATATTTTACAAATAAACATACTTCTCTTATGTACATGCAAGTTAAATTCCCCTATACCTACTATGCATCTCATGTATAGTAGGTATAGGGGAATCAACACACAAAAATCCAGGTCTGGTCAAATACATACAGGTAGCTTTGCGCTAGCTCTCTAGCTATACGCGTTAGTGGTTAATCGAGCTTAACAAATGCGAAATAAGCTAAATTTTTCGAAAAACTTGCAAAAAAATCTATCTTGTTGGAGCCAGGGCGAGTGGTACCTACCTATTTTAGAAAATTGTTGTTTAGATTGCTTGAATTACTTAATTTAATAATTTTATAATTATCAGGGACATAGTTATGAACTTGTAGAATATTAAAGAACATTCTACTAATATTATAAGCTCGAAAGTTTGTGAATAATTAATGAAATTCTATGATATAAGTGACTTGACAAATCAAAAATAGTAATTTAAAATTAATGGATATCATATCGGGACATAAATTAATATTTTAATCTTTTTCTGCTACTGTATTGGGATCTATAAGTGTTGTGGGATATAATATTGTATTTAATGTAGTTTATAATATATTTGCACGCTCAATTACGAGCAGAATGTTTAAGGATCTATATTATCTGTATCTACAAATATCTTTGTAATTCTACATTCTGCAAATAAAGCAATTTGAATTTGAATTTTGAATTTGAATTTGAAGTACAAAAAAAATGAATTACGCAAAAACCACTGAATAGATTTTGATAATAATTCTATGAAGTATAAGCACTTGCCCACTGGTTCGGCTTACTGTCTTTTCATTGCTTAGTTAAGTATGATCATTACATTTAAGAGCTTAGACTATCCTTTTAAATTTAGGATCGTATAACGCATCTTTAGTAAACCTCGCAAATTCATATTTAATAAAGTTTCGATAACATCAAACCAGAATATTGTTAACCATCATCATTTTTTCACAGGCTTTTCGGTGGCCCTGGGTGTACCCCGGTCGCCCACCGCCCGCTCCTTTATCATGGAAGACCATGAGAGCGGTGGAAAGGTACTCATTGCTGCTCCTTCAAATGGTAAGTACTTAACAATAAAAAAAAAAACTAATATAGTCATTAGGAAGAGTAACAGAAGTAACAGAATCAGTAAGATCTAGTAATATTGCAAGCCTCATAAGCGAAGCGTTGAGGTGGGTACTACTGTCACTTCGCGCAAAACATCTGATTTTTCAAACTTAAAATGTCTTTATGTATCATACATTGCACTTGTAAGATAATACATACACACACATATTAAGAAAAAACACTATTTTTAACGTTCATGATATTTTTGATGTCATTTTTGTTATTTAAACTAGTTAAAAAACAGTTTAAAAAAGTTCTGTCTTGGACGTCCGTGTGTCTGTATGTGCGGATCCTTTTTCTTGTTAACACGATAGCGACCGAAATACTTTACTAATCGAGTCTTTTTTTTTCTCTTACGCTTGAGTATGCTCAGGAATAGAACCCTTTCATTTTTCAGGGTCTGATTCGATGTGGTTTAATTGTTATTAAATAAACAAAAATAATAATTAATAAATATTTATTAAAAAAAAATTATGAGGCGTGCACTTTTGGATTTTCCAAATTATTTATATTTTCTACGAATAATTTAAACTAGTTATCAATTAAATTCGTATTACTTTAGAATACCATGCCATTATTGTATGTCAAATCCGAAATTATACCTAATTGAAAGTAGCTGAATCATCCCTTCAAGATTACAAGGAAACTACTGTAATAAGATTACTATTCTGTTTAAATTAATATACTATAGTATTTCATAGTCTGTGTTTTTATTTGATACTTAGGTAATTCGGACTTCGTGGGTCACATTGGGCGCAAGATTTCCCTCGATGATGATGAGGTATCATTCGACGTATCTGGTACTTACTACGACGATATCCAGGGCTACAAGCTATCTGTTTCGTGGGACGGGCCTAGTGACAGAGTATTTGAAGACTGTTATAGCTTCGGTAAGAATTATTTATACGTAGCCAAATGCAGTTTACATTTTGAATGAATGAATGAATGAAAACGCTTTATTGTACACCATTACAAACAGGAAAAAGACATACATATACAGAAGAGAGACATGCACAAATGGCGGCCTTATGGCTTTAGTAGCCATCTCTTCCAGGCAACCAAACACAAGATAAAAAAAAAAAGTGTACAGTTACTTGCACTTACAAAAAATGCATTTTTTTTTTCACACAAAACTTTTTAATATTTATTTATTTACCTTGATCTACGATTAGTTACACAACAAATAATGGAATTAATTATTTTCCTTTTCCTTAATAAGGCTCAGCCCAATGGTTCGGAGGACCGGAACAAAAAGAACAATACTGGCCAATTCAAAAATCCAACCTGCAAAAATACTCAACAATTTCAAAGGAAGACGACAACTCAGCTGTATCGGAGAGATATTGGCTCAACTCCGACGGTGTTTACGTTTACGTCCACCCTGATGCACCACTGTTTGTTGACTACCACAACGTTTTGGACAATCACATCTGTTTCATAGCTGAAGTAGCAGCTCCTTACTCTTCAAGGCGTACACATAATGTGCTCAAATACGATATCTGGTTCTTCGAGAACGCAAAGGTAGCCCACCAACACGCAGTGAGCAATTACTTGGGACAACCTTCTGGCATCCCAGATTACAGAATGATTCAGTACCCCATCTGGTCTACATGGGCGAGGTATTCCAGGGAAATTGATCAAGACAGCCTATGGGCTTTCGCTAATGAAATTAAAGATAGTGGCTTCCCCAATGCCCAGTTCGAAATTGACGACCTATGGGAAGTTTGCTACGGATCTCTGACAGTGAACGAAACTAAATTGCCAAACTTTAAACAGCTGATTCAGGATATCAAGGGATTAGGTTTCAGAGTTGCTATTTGGGTGCATCCATTTATCAACAAGGACTGTGAACCTTGGTACTCAGAAGCTCTAGAGAAAGGGTATGTGATATTTGCTAATGCGATACTTAATATTTATCGATCATTCAGCTTTTCATTAAATTCTAGTTTTGTATAATTTTAACATGTAATATAATCTTAATAAATCAATTATTATGCCAACGGATTCCTTATTTAAAAATATTTTTATAGTAAACAAATAACACGTGCTATTCTTATCTGCTCAATTATTTTAGCTATCTCGTTCTAAACGAAGAAGGCAGTCCAGACACAACCTGGTGGAACAACAATGGCTCTATCCCTGGATACATCGACTTCACAAACCCAGAAGCTTCAAAGTGGTACACTACCAGAGTTCAAGACTTGATTGAAACTTATGATATTGATACTTTAAAATTCGATGCTGGTGAATCCAGCTGGTCCCCTCAGGTAAGGTATATGAACCGCTCTCTCAAAATGCTTACTTACAAAATGCTTACTCTATACTTGTGTATCCCAAATTAAAGGATAAATTTTTAATCTAATAATTATTTTTTTAGATTCCAGTTCAAAACGGAGACATTGATTTACATCCCGGACACATTGTCCAATCTTACGTGAGAGCTGTCGCTGAATTCGGACCCATGATTGAAGTTAGATCTGGAATGAGGTATATTTTCAAGTTTATTAGTTTTATGTTAAATAAAGCATTTTGAATTGTGTTCATTTTATAACCTTACATAAAGCTAAAATGTTAGATAAGCAATTCATCAAACTTGAAGCATAATAACGCAATACGTAATCGATAACCTTTTTTTTTTGGGTTGATATATTTATTATTTTTGTACATGTTACTTGTACTAGTTGTACTAGTTGAAATATTTTTGAAGTGAAACTTCTTTATCGGGGTTGGAAAAAAATTTAGTGTAACATTTTTTCGATACGCGTGACATTTTTCCGTTACGCGCCATCTTTTTCTTATCCCTCCCTTTTTCTCTTCTGTAAAGTTGCATATAGTAAATTATTTTTTGAAAAATAAGGTCATAAAGAAGTTTCACTTCTTACGTGTGTACAGTAGTACACGCACACATTTTTTTTTATTATATTGATGATCTCATTGCTAAATAAATGAAAATAAATACGACAAAATGCACTGTTTATCCATTTCTTTTCAAGCTTCATAAATACATTACTAATTCCTTTCCACCATTGCAGAACACAAGACCTCCCAGTATTCGTGCGAATGGTCGACAAGGACACATACTGGGGCTTCAACAATGGTCTCCAGACCATGATACCAACTCTTTTGGCCATGAACCTCAATGGATATACCCTTGTCTTACCAGACATGATTGGTGGTAATGGGTACAATGATAAACCGAGCAAAGAACTGTTTGTGAGGTGGTTACAAGTGAACGTGTTCATGCCTACACTGCAGTACTCTTTCGTGCCATGGGATCATGATGATGAGGTATTATTTACTTCATCGGTTTTAAGTGGTGATGTTACCTTACATATATGGATGATATGATTGTTTTCCTCAGAAGAATAATATGTTAAAAATTTCAATTTTATAAATGAAGACAGCTAAGTTTTACGTAAGATTTTATATGTCAAATTATCCACGTAGTCCATTAGAGCTGCATCTCAAATAAACAAATATTGAATACCACTCGAAAATTAGTATTTACTGATGAAAATTATACTACTTAAAAACTATTAAATACAATACAATACAAAATTATTTATTTAACACACACATAGGTACAGAAGATAAGAAAAAGAAAAGAGAAAAACATATAAGATAGGTAAACATGTTAAATAGGCGGCCTTATCGCTCTCAAGCGATCTCTGCCAGGCAACTTTTGGATAGGATTAGTTTTATGCAAACTTTGGATAGGATTAGTTTTATGAAACTAAATTTTCTTTACTGATGAATATTGTCACTTAAAGCTACAATTTTCATCAGTTAACAACCACTTAATTTTCGTTTTCACATATTCCAGGCGGTAGAAATCTGCCGCAAGTACACAGACATACACGCGCAGTTCGCGGATGAGATCGCAGCGGCCATGGAGGCGTCAGTCCGCGACGGGACGCCGGTCAACCCGCCCGTGTGGTGGCTGGACCCTGCTGATGAAGCCGCACTTGCTGTTTGGGATGGTGAGATAATTAGACATATTATTTCCGTTGATATGTTATCTTAAAAAACTCACTACTATTTATAAACAATATTGTATACCGCCTTAATAAAATGTGGTGCAATTAATAATTAACTGATAATAAAAATGATATGTTTTTAAAATAGCGCTTACCACTGTTAAGCGCGTCCGCGCTGTTACAAATGACCCACAAAATTTCGGGTCATCTGTAACAGGATGGCGGTTCTACAGGGGTCTTAGTACGCAATGACAAAAAGAAAAAATGATGGTCAGAACGCTGATACCGGATACCTAAAGATACTGTAATATAAAATATTACAGTATCTTAAGATGAAATATTTTAGTATCTTCACCGTGTGTGACGCGCTTAACCGATACTTATGATAAACCCTTAGTTCTTTTATCTTATATTGTGAGAATTTTCAAAATAAAGCTTTATATAGTGTACCTATCTATTACAATTACAAAATATTAAAATTATTATTATTTCAAAGTTTACCTTCAATACGCACAAAAATAATTGAAAGAACCTAACCTTAACTGTGACAAAATATGCTGCTAAATAATAATATTCTGCTAAAACTCTTCGTATATTTTTATTTAATTGCTAAATTCCATCTGTGTTTTGTGTAAAATAATTAACAACCACACAATCTTCCAGAATTCCTCCTCGGCACACGTATCCTCTCAGCTCCCGTGGTAGAAGAAGGCGCTGTATCCCGCGACATCTACTTACCTCGCGGACAGTGGAAGGATGGCAACACTGGCCAGGACTACACTGGGCCAATCACTCTGTACGACTATCCTGCTCCTTTGGATATCCTTCCCTATTTTATATTGCAAGATTAAACAATTAATAAATTGTTTTAAGTAAAACTTGTGTTTTTTTTATATCACACTAAAATACCTATATTTTGGCAACACTGGCCAGGACTACACTGGGCCAATCACTCTGTACGACTATCCTGCTCCTTTGGATATCCTTCCCTATTTTATATTGCAAGATTAAACAATTAATAAATTGTTTTAAGTAAAACTTGTATTTTTTTTATATCACACTAAAATACCTATATTTTGGCAACACGGGACAGGAGTACACTCGGTCCAGTAGTATATGCGTGAAAACCATACATACATACATACATACAAACCTTTCCTCTTTATAATATTAGTATAGATATTCATTGAAATTTTTAACACTATTTTCTTAATTTAAATTCATTTAAAGGAGAATGGGCAAATTGGGCCTGAAACTTGGGCTAAGACCAATACACACGAAATATTGTTTTTGTGATAGATCATTACACATACCTTACGAAAAAAATAAAATAAAAAAATAAATCAACCGGGTTCTTGTACAGTCAAGGCAAAAAGTTTTATTTATTTGGCTATTATTTTGCGCACAATAACGGTGTTTTTAATTCGAATGAAGTAAATATAAATCTAAATGTTACTGGAGTGACTGAGTTTAACCACAAAAAACGTCTAACTACGTTGAATTATAATAAACAAGGTATAGGTACCTTATTTCGGTTATTAGAAGGCTTAAGATTAATACGTATTTGTAAGTGAAAGTGAATTGGAGTAACATAAAGATATTGTCATTGTCTTATAACAGTTACTTAATGCAAAAAATATTATACACTAAGAAATAAAACTTGATGTGACTGTACAAAAACCCGGTTGATTATTTTTTTATATATATTTTTCTCGTTATGTATGTGTTATGATCTATTATAAAAACAATATCTCATGTGTATTGGTCCAACTCAAGGGTTCAGGCCCAACTTCCATAGTAAAATGCCCATTCTCCTTTATTTTCTATTTTTTAGTTCGGTTTTCTATAAAAAGCGTGTTTTTTAGTTTTTAAAGTGAAACTTTTATTACATCGTCTCAAACTTTTTGGTCTGTGTAGCGCATGTCGCGTGACGGGCAAACCGTACGATAATAATTATCGTATAAATACGATAATTTTGTGCCTAAGTTTCACTTTTACCGTGGTTTCATGAAACCACACAACATTTTTATATTTTTTTAACTATTATTTTTTATTTTTTCACCTCGTTTACGTTGTTGGGTGTGTAATGTTGGAGTAATTTAATTACAAATAACGTAGACCTACATCTTAATCTTGTTCATCCTAATTGATACTCATCTCATGATAACTACTGATACCTATGCTGATACTAAATAACACAGTATCAAAAAAAAATGTTATAAATTTAAACCAATAATCACTCAAGACCTAGGTACTGAATATTGATATAGGAAATCTTCAATCTACAATTGAATATATATTTACCATTATAGATATTTATCTTAAATCGATACTGTCAACAGGAGTTAGAATAAGTTATCTGATAAATTCATCGTTTATTTCGAGAGATTTCGATAAAAGATGATAATAAATCACGAGTTAGTTGCGGCTGCTGTGCGATCAAAGATGGCGGCTTTGACTGTTTTTATTGGTATGTAATTAATTAATTTATACTATGTATTATGATTCCCAGAAAAACAACTAAGTAAAGGTTTCTAGACTGTGCTCTCGACTGAATTTCGCATAAAGGGTGCTAAATTATTTTAACTGGGAAGATTTGCTATATATTGGTGCAAACTAGGGAATCGGACTATGTAGATAATTGATGAAAAATCCATGAACATAAACAGGAACAACACCTATGTTCTTGATAGCGGGCTTCTAGTGATCTAATAACTAAATTATTATTTCTTTCGACTTAAAACCTGAGACATCTCGATTTGAACATGGCTACCACTAGACCATCGCGCATCGGTACAGAATTTATAAATTATTTAAAACTTAATATTAAAAAAATGCACAATAGCGTAGGAGTAGGAATACCTGTATTATTTTTTTAAATCTAAAAAATTGTAAAGATTTAACGTAACGGCACCAGTCTTGTACAGATTAAGGAAAAAATTGAAGTTTTTTGCAAATTTCTCGTAGGTTTTTTAACTTTATTGGATATTGTTTAGTTATACCTTTAGTTCTATGTTATTTTAACGTAACCAATGTTAGAAAAAAGATTACAATGCATAAATAATGAAGTTATTTATAAATTAAAAAACCACTTTTTTGCACCAGTGTTGGACAGTGAAAAATCTAATGATGGACACCCAGTTTTGGACAACATCCAGTTATGAACACCCATTTATGGACTGTACCTAATGTCGTTTCTCCAGTTATTTACACTTGGAGAAGACTTATAGTTATCAATAGAATCTTGAAAATGATGATTGAAATACAATAAATCGGGGATGTATTTATAAAAAATAGTACTTATTAATTATTTTGCATACTTATAATATTTAAAACAGTCTTAATTTCCATTTTCTAGGCAAAAATTGGACAAATGCATTGTTAAATACGAGTTATGTCCGTTAAGAAACACCAATATGGTTTTTTTTCTCAATAAGTCAGGGATGAAAAATATAACTAAAAAAGTACTGCCATTCCATCCAATTTGGGACTTCTTCTTCTTCGTCATATCACTCTAGGGGGGTAGATGTTACCCGCTTCACGATGTTCCGCCATATCTCTCTGTTTCCTGGCATTCCGCTACACTTGTGAAGTGAATCGCCAATCTGAATCCGCCAGCAGCCTTTAATCTGATCGGTCCATCGATATGGATTCCAAATTGTAGCACGAGACAAAAAGCTTTTTTCAAACTGTTGTCAAGATGGTGTGGATGAAATTTAAGCGTGTGTGCTATATGGTGGTGGAATTTAGCAGCAGACAACGATCCAAACAGTTCATCAGAGAACTCTCTATGATAGATGCGTTACAATACGCATAAGTACCTATGCGACTTCTCTACGCAGTGATAGAGAATGAAGCCGAGAACGAGTCGCACAGCACATAATGACCCATTGTTCTAAAATATATTCTTCATGTTTAGATAGATATTAAGTTGTTGGACCCATTAGTGTAATTTTAACAAAGAATATCAATGTCCATTATAGGAACCAAAGCAAATCCAGTCATGGACAATTGTTGTACAATATTGGAACCCTTTGTTTGAAATGGTCGTGATAAGTATATTATTAATCAGAAAGAAAAGACAATACAGAAAAGCGCATGTAATTAATACCTTTAAAAAAAGTTTATTTTCGACATATGTCCATAAATGGATATATCCATAGAATTAAATCCAGTTATGGACACTGATGAATTTTATTTAAACAACATAACCTATCATGATACTAAATCGTGTAATATTTCGTACATTTAACTACTATAAATAAAAGTAATATCAAATTTTTCTGACATTGATACAAAAATTCTTATAACCAAAATTGTGTGCTCACTTCCTTAAGGATTTTCTTAGTAAAAACGGATTTCTTCGAAACGGGTCGCAGCAACTAAACATAACGTTCTGCCATCTTCAAACATTTTGGCCGAATAAGATGAAATTTCGTATTTTGATAGCTTATGAACCAAACTTTTATTTTAAGTATTGTAAAATTATATAACGTTAATTTTGGTCTTAATATTTAAATTTAATATTTATTTTGTCCATTACTGGATGCTTGTCCACGACTGGTGCCGTTACCTTACGTTAAGTTTTAGTTTTTTTTTTTAGTTAGTAAAAAATAATAGGAAATTATATGAATATTGTTTTCGAGTTTTGCTTTGAATTCGTTGCCTAATTTCTTTAGTATCTACTGAACTCAGTTTGAAACAAGAAAGCATATTATATCAAGTCCGTTAATATACTTAATATTTTCCTTCAATTTCAGCGGTGCTGGCCTTCAGCGCAATAGGCCATGCAATGCCAGTGTCTCTCCGAGCTGATGGTGTGGAGCTGACGCTAGAACCACAGCTCACTGGCGGATTCCACTTGGTACTAACAGAAGGTACTTTTATATACTTTAAAAAGAAACTTAAAAGCAAAAGATCCTTATCGAATTTTCCGGCGCTTTCTTGTCGGTATGTTAGGTTCGTTTATTTGACAGAAGAAGATAAAACATTGATAATACAGGGAATTTAACCGAATAACAATATGACTCACGATTTCAAGAGATAACACTTCAGAAGAAAAACACCTTTTTTTATAGTGGGGAAATCTTCCAAAGATACCCACGACCCCCGGGGAAGGAGCCGTGGGTTATGTCAGATTCTTACCGACTAAAACCCCACTGTGTTCCGTTGAGCCGCTTTAATGATGGGGCCCCTATTTGTTAGAATTCTTCCGCGACCGAATGTTTCTCAATATTTAACGTTATTTTATAGGTGATCAGAGAACTGTATATGGCCACATTGGAAAGACGTTATATTCATCATTCACGTCAGAAGATATAGAGGGAGGTGTTCTTATCCAAATTGGAGGGACCAACCTCACTGTTAACACAGTGTTCGATAAAACCGCTGACGCGAGAGGCGTTAAGATCAAATGGGATACAGAGAACTTGATGCGATTTGAAGACTGTATAGATTTTGGTAAGGAATATTTACAGTATAAGTGAATGCTATAAGTCTAATTATTTTAATTACTTAATATTTTAATTCTGACTATGAGTACGTCGCTACTTTGAATGAACTATCTATATCTATAATATAAAATCGATAGTTTATCAATAAGTAACAATATTTTTCGGCGCCTACATCTTAACAGACTGCTTTAAACATCTTTAATGTAGCTTAAAGTAACAAATTCGAAATTTCATTTAAATTGAACTTTGTGTTCAGGTGATAAGCAATGGTATGGAGGGCCAATGCAAGAGGACCAAGTGTATCCCATTCAGCACGCACATCAGAACTACACAGCATACGTGACACAAGAAGCCGACAACGCAAACATAGTCGAGCGATACTGGCTCAACTCTGCCGGCGAATACATCTACGTGCACCCACAAGTACCTTTATTCGTTGACTACAACCTCCTTCAGCCAAATCACATTTGTTTTGGAGCTCAAATCGCTGAACCCTATTCCACTAAAAGAACACACACTGAACTTTCATATGATATCTGGTTTTTGTCGGACGTTAAAGCAGCGCATAAACATGCAGTGGCCAACTATTTGGGGAAACCGTCTGGCTTACCAGACTTTCGCATGGTACAACACCCCATCTGGTCAACTTGGGCTCAATACTCTTATGATGTCACTGGACAGAAAGTTATGGACTTCGCTAATGAAATAAGAGAGCACGGATTTAACGATTCGCAGTTGGAAATTGATGATCTTTGGGAGACGTGTTACGGTTCGATGGAAGTCGATACAAATAAGTTTCCGAATATGACTCATCTCGTTGAAGAGGTAAAGAAATTGGGATTCCGCGTTACAATCTGGCTGCATCCGTTTATTAATGGAGGATGTGAACCTTGGTACTCTGAAGCCTTGAGCAATGGGTAAGTCGAGATGTTGCATTAAATTTGCATACAAAATATTATGTAAGCAGATTAAAAACATTAAAATTCCACAGAATTATGTAATTGCATTTGGTTCAGTTATCGACAGTGCATTGTTTTTCGATCATATCATCATCATTTTAACAAGACTTCATTAAAATATTTTCTTTTCATAATTAAGTAGATTTGATCTCTGATGCGATCGTCTGTCATCAACGATTAATATGTCCAATATTCAACAAAAAATAAATAAATATAAGTAGTCGCTAATAACACATACAAACAATTTTACATAATACATTAATCCCATTTATCATTTTCCAAATATTTAACCTACAAAATATTTCAATAAACTTCCATCTTCAGCTATCTAGTACTCAATGAAGAAGGCAGCCCAGCAGCATCCTGGTGGAACAACAACGGCACGTCGCCAGGTCTGATCGACTTCACGAACCCGGCCGCGGCGGGCTGGTGGTCCTCTAGAGTGAGGAACCTTCTCGATACTCACGGCTTTGATAGCGCTAAGTTTGACGCTGGACAGAGCAGCTATTCGCCACAGGTAACAATAGAATTAAAGATATTTTCTTTCGTTTCAATAACGTTTATGTTATTGAAACGAAAGAAATATCAATTAATAAAATTAATCCTGCCAACGACATGACATGATGACATAGTTACAGCATACTACCACAACGAATTTTACCTTGCTAATAGACCGGGAGATACTGACACAAAATTTCGAGTCATTTGTAACAGGATGGCGGTTCTACAGGGGTCTTAGTACGCAATGATAAAAAGAAAAATGATGGTGTGATCGCTGATATCGGTGGCTTAGTCGCGTGGGCGTTAGCCGAACTCGTCGGAAAAATAGCGAAAGTCAAACGATTTGTAACACAAAAATTTTAGTATTTACCGATAGCCCATAAAAAAGAAGTAGGCGGTAGTGTCATGCCATACTTTTCCGGTGTGACTTACAGCCCGCCATACCGACGCGAATATGTTGATTAAAATAAAACAATTATTCAACCATTTGTACCAGGCTAACTTTTGCACAGGTAACCATCGTCGTGCAGCCATTTACGAAAATCGCTATGCCATACTTTTCGGACGATTCCAAATGGTCGCCATACCGCCGAAAATCTGCAAAAAAAATTTATTTCGCCAAACTTTTTGTACCAGTATTGCATTTGGATTTTTGGAGAGTATTTGATAAAATGTGACCATTATTATATTTGCCATACTTCTAGTAGGGGGAAAAAGTGCTGTCATACTTGAAAAATTAATTTAGTATTAATTTATATAAGTGAAGATTTCCAACACCTAGATCTTTGAAATTTTGTATTTATATTCTTTGATCCTCAAACTTCCAGGAAAAATAAGTGCCATACTGTTACAAATCGTTTGACTTTCGCTATTTTCCGACGAGTTCGACTAACGCCCACGCGACTAAGCCGCCGGTACCAGCGTTCACACTATCATTTTTCTTTTTGTCATTGCGTACTAAGAACCCTGTAGAACCGCCATCCTGTTACAAATGACTCGAAATTTTGTGTCAGTATCTCCCGGTCTATAACATAGAATATGAATAAAAAATATGTAACGACATTACTCGAGCTTTCATATTTTTAAAGTGAAACTTTTATTACATCGTCTCAAACTTTTTGGTCTGTGTAGCGCATGTCGCGTGACGGTCGGCTGCCGAGTAGGTATAAAGCAGTGTTTGAAAAGTTTCACTTTTACCGTGGTTTCATAAAACCACACCACATTTTTTTTTTATTTATTTTATTGTATAATTATTTTTAGGTGCCAGTACAGAATGGAGATATAGATCTACACCCACACCACATAGTGGACGCATTTGTGAGAACTTGCGCAGAATTCGGAGACATGGTGGAAGTCAGAGCAGCATTTATGTAAGAAAATAAATACCTACTAATACTAAATAAAACGATATTTATACGTTTGAACTTTGAACCACGTTTGAACCATCAATTTATCCAACCTTTTTCCACATAAAAATTGATTCATTAATTATCTGATTAACTACGTCGTGAAAAATTATTATTTCTGTGAATATTTTGTTAAAAAAAGTTTATTTTTAACTCCATACTCCTATCATCATACACAAAACCTTTACTTTACAGGACTCAAGACCTCCCCATTTTCGTGCGCATGGTAGACAGGGACTCCATCTGGGGCATCAACAACGGCCTGCCCACGGTCATCACAACCACCTTCCAGATGAATCTGAACGGCTACCCCTTCGTGCTGCCAGACATGATCGGCGGCAACGGATACAACTTGAACCACGCGCAAGCTGACATTCCTTCGAAAGAACTGTTTATTCGCTGGGTTCAAGCGAACACGTTCTTACCGTCGATGCAGTATTCGTATGTGCCGTGGAACTTTGACAATGAGGTAAAATATACCTATTAAGCATTTTTGGAGATTAAAAGAAACGGCCAAGTCTATTTTCGTACCATAACCAATGGAAAGCACAGTTAATTCGTCACACATCAACACATCCCTATTCAAAATGAAATAGGGATGCGTTAATCGCATAATTATCGTAGAGTAATTGAATAATACGATTTGCGTCAATATTCGTTATACAGTTTACAAAAAAATATGTTAAAAATTGAAACGAAATAATTATTGTGATTTTTTAAATAAATCATATCACCATCTAAAACAGACTAAATTAACAGCATTATACAGCTGTTGTAAAGCAGATTATTGTGTTTTATACGTATAGAAACATCATAGAAATCATTATTTTAACAGATTGCAGTTAGACTAATCTCTAGAATTTTTTGTCCATCGCATTTCGCATCGCATCGATTACGACATAGTACCTACATCTCACAAATAAAACAATCAATATTTAATAACAATGAAAGTGTTTCTAATGCTAGGCTTCGTGTTTACAATCTTCGTCATCACCTTTGTTAAATACAAATTAACTCTAATTGCCAGAGACACCTTCAGGAATAATAAGACGTAATATCTATAGCATATTAAATCGTCAATAATCAATTATCTTATTGAATGAGTAATTACTATTGATTAGTGAAATAAGCACCTTTGGTCGGATTTCGTTACAAACTAACTAAATCATTCGAATTTAGACGATTTATTATAACAATGCAGAGTTAAGATTTTAGACCACTAACACCAAACTTGAACATAGACATTTTCATATCCAAATGAAACAAACATAGTTAAAAATAATAATAGTTAAAAAAAACTAAAAAACACGCTTTTTATAGAAAACCGAACTAAATAATAGAAAATTTTATCAAATTAGTGTATTGTCATCGGTCCTCAATAAATCTACAAAGTTTGAACGAAATCTGGCCGTAAAGTGGGTCAAAATCGCGCCCAAAGAAGTCGGTTACAAACATACAGGTGAAGCTAATATAAAGCGTGTAATATAATTCTTATAGCATATTTTAATTACATTTTAGTTTATCACGTTATCTTTGGTACCTGAACAAGGAAAAACCCTACAGACATCATTTCAATATATTCCAGACGATCGAAATAAGCAAGAAGTACACAGACCTCCATGCAGAATATGCTGACCAGATCTATGCGGCCATGCATGCGTCCGTGCATGACGGGTCACCTGTGAACCCTCCGCTGTGGTGGATCGACCCTACGGACCCTGAGGCCCTAGTTATAGCTGATGGTAAAAAATTTTCTTATATATCTTATGAATACTATTTTTCATGAGGAAGGTTATGATAGATAAGTATGTTGATATGTCTCTTGAACGAGCAGTTTAGATGCTTCACGATACACTGTAAGAAACCTCGGGTTACATTTGATTAACTAAAAAGTGAAAAACTTTAACTTTGGCAAATAATTCATAAAATTAGTAGTATTCATTAAGTTTGTTTTGTATCCTGTCATAACACTGAACAGCGAACGATCAGGATAATTTTTATTTCAGCTTACAAAATTTTCAAATATTAAAGTTGTGTTTTACTCGAATTTTATAAAACACAAGATAATTTTCCCATCTTTCCCAGAATACCTGTTAGGGGAAGAAATCCTCGTCGCTCCAGTTCTTAAGGAAGGTGCTAGAACCCGTAACATCTACCTACCAGCTGGCACTTGGTTCGAAGAAGGCGACCCAGATAGGGCTCATTTGGGACCTATTTGGCTCAAAAACTACCCAGCTCCTTTAGAAACACTCCCATACTTCGTGAAACATAAAGAAAATGTATCTGATTCCGCAGCTATTCCTACCTTAACTTTAGCTACCTTCCTATTAGCTCTAGCTATGATTTTCGTTTAATTAACGTTTGAGAGTTTTAATATTGTATTAATATATTAAAATGTAAATTGTAAATAAAATACTGTAGTTAGTAAGATAAAATAAATTATACTTATTTAAGAATTTGTTGTTGTTTTATTTCAAAAACTCAAAACCGAGAGGTTAGATAAGATTTATTTAGACAGGAACCGAGTTCCTACCTATTATTTTTTCTGGAAACTATGTTTACGCAGTAAAATAATTAGCATTTGGACGATTGAAAAGCCAGTCTTAAAAGAAAGCTATTTAAATAATACCTGTAAACAGGTGTTTAAGAGATGTTAAAAAATAAGTAAAATTTTGAGTCATGAGAAGTGATTTGTAAGATCCGCTTACGAACACTTAGTTGTAATTTCCATACGATTTCCAAGAAAGATTAAATGGCTGAAACAGATCAGTTGATCTGCCTATAATTATAGAGATGTAATTACTTCCAATGATAGCAAAAACAGATACAAAACAAACGCAGGGACGCGAGTTACACAGTCGCCGATGTACTGACCTACGATATGGACCACAAATTATTGTTCTGTGAGAATACATTTTTCTTATCTATATACTAATATTATAAAGCTAAAGATTTTGTTTGTTTGTTTGAACGCGCAAATCTCAGGAACTACTGGTCAGATTTGAAAAATTATTTCGGTATTAGATAGCTCATTTATCGAGGAAGGCTATAAATTATAATATCATCACGATAAGACCAACAGATGTCGAGCACTGCGGGTAAAACCGCAGGGAACAGCTAGTTATTGATATTAGGACATTTATATTTTAAATACAAGCTAATAGTTCTATTTTAATTGCGAATAGATAGAAAGATACCGATAAATAAAGAGAAAACAGAGCCGAACTAAGTTAAGATCTCCATTCTTCGGCGCTGCAAAGGTTTTGCAAAAGCTGTTTCCAATTGTATCAAATATTACCTTAATTGTTGCTCTTAAATATTCTAATATAGTCCATAGTCCTGAAAATCTGGACAATAAATAAATCTAGACAATAATAGGTAGGAACCTATCCTCTAATTATTGTAAGGAGATGTACAGATATGATTTTTGTAAAATGCCAATATGTATTCATAGATGAGATGAATGCATAGATGAATCTTATAAATATTAAATTTCGAAATACGTAACACCAAAAATGTACGCCTTACAACCAAATTACAACTAAAGATAATTTCTAGCACAATCGTTTAAGTTTTATTATTTTTTTGCATAGTGCTCGCAGTGTTATCTGCGAGTGTGTATGCTGTGGATATCAAGATATTGGATACACCAGACATAAAACTTCAACTGGAAAACAATCCTTATGGCGGACTTAACGTTATATCCGATCGCAGTAAGTATTATTTATTTTTAGCATACAAACTAATTTTAATGATTATATTTTTTTGTACCTATATATGCCAGGGATCGAAGACCTCTCAGTTCTAGGATCACACATTTATCACCACCAATTTTGTGTAGTACCGAGATTTAATGAAATCAATTAAATTCATTTTTTGAACCGATAGGGCAAGTCTCCCATGACCAGTGCCGTCTTTAAGGCAGGGCCCGCAGGGCCCTGGCCCGAGGCCCCGAGGTAGGCAGGGGCCCCACAATTCTGAAAATTTTCGATATACAACAACAAATTTTATAACATAATAAGAAAAATATCAAATCACACACTTGGTAAAATAGAAACAAGATTTAGAAAATTTGTTTAAAAATTTATTTTTGCACTAAAATAACAGTAATTATATACAGCTTAAAAAACTTTTTTTCTCGATTTCTTGCTGTTATAGGCTATGATGTCACGGATGACGTCACTTTCATATATTTGTATATGAATAAATATAAGTATTGTTCTTTGTATAGATTATAATATATGGTTTTCATTCAATTTTATTTAAATTAGAATTGGTGGGGTATTAGTTTTTTAGATTCAAAAAATTTATTTATTGAACTCTCATATGTGGGGTGTTAAGAGACGGGGTTACGATTTAGCCTATTGCGTTATTGTAAACTGAAAAATGATAAAGGGATTTTCCATCCCTTACATAGGCCCCAGCCAGTACCTTGGCGCATAGCCTCGTTGATCCTAAAGACGGCACTGCCCATGACAAATCGATGTAACCAAAACGAAGTTACTTAAATATTTTAAATTTAAGCCGATATCAGTTAAATAGTCTTTCATCAATTTTTAAGCAAGATCTCATCTTTTAACCATTACATTTTCCTCAGAGGGTCTCCGAGAAACCATTTCCGTGATAGGCCGTCACGCCGGAGACATTAAAGAAACAAACCAAGATGGAGACATCATCCTACAATACGAGAACGACACACGACTCACTATTACGGCTAAAGAAGTGACCAATGGCCATCTCGTTACTTTTACCTGGCTCTCAGGAAATAAAGAGCGGCTTGAAGATTGCGTTAATTTAGGTATTTATAACCCATTGTTTGTAGTAATTATTGACCATAAGAATGTATTTTCTAACGTGTAAAGGAATTTTCCTGTTGAAGCTTATCTATTATTTTCAATCACAATGGCTTTCAAAGAAAACTACAGCAATGAGCTCTACTAACTTTTATATGATTAATCCGTGATTACGGTTTCCAATTTTTTTTATCAAACACTATTTTTTAGGTAGCCATCATTGGTACGGAGGACCACAACAAAAACGACAGTACTGGCCAATTGAAAAACTACTCTTGCAAGATTACTCCTACATCACGAAAGAAGCAGACAATTGCGCTGTAGCCGAACCATACTGGCTCAATTCTAACGGCATTTTTTATTATTTCGACAAGAAAGTTCCCCTTTTCGTCAACCAGAATAACATAGATAAGAATGCTGCGTGTTTCTATGCAGAAATAAAACCTCCCTATTCAAAAATGAGGGAAATAAACGAATTAGTTTACGCTTTGGGTATTTTTGATAATCCAAGGGCAGCTCATGAGTTTGCCATAGAAAAATATTTGAAGAAACCCAATGGATTGCCAGATGAAGGCATGCTAACGTACCCTATATGGTCTACGTGGGCAAGATATAAAAGAGGCATTAACCATGACGTAGTATTAAAGTTTGCGAATGAAATCATTACCCATGATTTTAAACGCAGTCACATAGAGATAGATGATGTTTGGGAAAAATGTTATGGATCTCTTACGGTAGACGAGAGGAAGTTTCCCGATTTTAAGAATACTATCGCTACTTTAAAAGAGATGGGATTTAGAGTTACGATGTGGGCTCATCCGTTTATTAATAAGGATTGTGAACCTTGGTATGTTGAGGCAGTGGAAAAAGGGTAAGCAGAAAAAAAAGGATAAGTTCAATGATATTATCTGTTATTTAATTTTTTTTTTCGATTTCATCTTCGTTTGATATGGTGTCTGCGGTTATGAAAACCTTCCCTGCTTTAATATATTTTGATTTTCCCATCAAAAACAGGTTGAGTCGTTATGAAGTTTTTGCAAAAAGAAACGTTCGAATATTTTTGTTTCAGTATTATTTTTCTTTGTATTATTAAAAAAAATAACATCACATGAATCCAAAAAAAATATGTATCTATTATCACTTTAAAAAAAATCTTACCAATTATAATCCCCTTTCAGTTACCTAGTGTTATCCGAATACGGTTCAGTAGAAACCAGCTGGTGGAATGACAATGGTACCACCACAGCATACATCGACTTTACCAACCCAGACGCGCGTGTGTGGTACACGGACAGATTGAAGAACTTGCAAATGGAGTATGGAGTGGATAGCTTTAAGTTCGACGGTGGAGAGTCTAGTTGGTCGCCGCAGGTAATTTATTTTCCGCAGAAATAGGTAGATTAGTCTTATTCCCAAATGAGCAAAACCTGTCCTATTAAAATTAGCAGTTTTATTTTAGAAAATCCCAGCCTTGAGCTGTACGTAGCATTGAGCAGAACCATCAAAATTCGTTCAGTGGTTTTCGTGGGAAGGAATATAAAACATTCATACATTCTTACAAACATTCGCGTTTAAATATTATGAGGAAGTAGTTAGGATAAATTAAAATTCTATTGGTATTTTTTAGATTCCAGTACTTAAAGGCGATATCAACGACCAGCCGGGTGTCATAACAGCAGACTACGTGCGAACTGTGGCGCAGTTTGGGCCTTTAGTTGAAGTTAGAACTGGATATAGGTAACATTTAAAAGAAGTGTAAAGTTTTCATAATTTTAAATTTGACAGAACTTTAGCCTACAATAATTATTGTGGTCATCGCACAGCGAATAAAGTGTTGGATTTAGCGATGAAGCAAACACCAATCAGAATTGCACTCCAACGTTAGGAACGTGTCTTATTTTACCATACCTTCCTGTACCTTTAACTATACACCAGTTAATGAAAGCATTACTCTAGGACGCAAGATCTACCCGTCTTCCTACGCATGATAGACAAGGATAGTTACTGGACCTTCGAGAACGGTCTTCCAACAGTCATCACCACATTACTCCAACTGAACATGAACGGCTACTCTCTGGTGCTGCCAGATATGATCGGTGGCAATGGCTATAATGAACCTCCTTCGAAAGAACTATTCATACGGTGGTTGCCATTTATGCCGAGTCTACAGTTTTCGTATGTGCCGTGGGATCTTGATAATGAGGTAAAATTCAGTAATATTTTAGATGCAAAATATATATTTTGTTTTATTGATTTATGTTTCGTGACAAAAGGCAAATATTTAATTAATTAACAAGTATAGATAAACCAGAATCTGATGGCAATTAGGGAAATCAAAAATTTTGAGTGTGCAACCCTAGGGAAAATGGACTGAACGATCTTGATACTGCTTATTTTTTATTTTGTCCTCAATATCATTACTCACATTACATAAGTGGAAAATACTGTACTTAATAATGAGATATCCACTTAATATTATGTAGGTACATACTAACATGTATAATATACAATTATACAAATTACTTTTATACAGGTAATACATATTATTATTTACACATACCTCTATTTTTATATTCATTACCAGTATGCCATGTGAAAATATCGATATAATGATAATGTAGATCAAAACTGATTATAATTTTTTAATAAAATAAAATAAAATAATGTTTATTTTCGTAAGTATTAACAGACACACATTATAAAATTGACTTGGACAGCTTGGACTTGACGAATAGCCGTATTGGAAACTCCTGTAATAAGTTTTCATAAAATTATATTCTAATCAACAAACAATATTATTATATTTTTTAATTTATAGTATCAAAACGGGTAAGTCCAATTTACCAATAAAATCTTCAAAATTGAAAATTGTGATGTGTTTGACCCTTCTTCATCGAATGTATTTCTATACACATTATAAACAACACCGAAAAAGCCGCTGCGATCACAAGCAAGATTGTGATCGCAGCGGCTTTTTCGACATTTTCGAAGATTTTTTTAGACAAAATCCTAAAAATTATTCATCGACTGCAAAAAAGACAAATAATTTGACATCCAATTTGATAGTTGTCAAATAAGTTGCCACATAAAAATCTTTTATTTCATAAATATAAATATGCCATCAGATTCTGGTAGACCTATATATGAATTAGTCGTTCTTATACATAAATTGTAGAGGGCAAAATTCAATTCAGTTTTTCATTAGAACCCCATAAAAGTACTAGAGAACTGAACAATCTTTTGTGTTTCAGTAGCTTTTATGTTTAAAAAGTCTGTAACAAAACAGCTTAATACTGAATGGTATTTAATTATTCCAGACAATAGCAATAAGCAAGAAATTCACTGAACTACACGAAGCATTCGCGCCAAAACTGCTAGAGGCGTGTTCGAGAGCGGTACAAGACGGGTCACCTGTCAACCCGCCTATTTGGTGGATAGAACCTAATAATACTGAAACCTATGATATTTGGGACCGTGAGTTAACAATTTAACTTTAAATATGATGTCTTTGTAAAAATACTTAACTTATAAAATTTGACTAGAATGAGCTAAGATGTCTTTGTAAATTTAATTAATATCTCTTTGATCCTAGAATTAAACAAATACCTACATGATGCATGGCAATACTTAGGTAACATATTATTTCGATGGGGCAGTCACGATTTTTATTTAAAGTTCATTTACTAAACAATTTACAAATGAATTTTGAAGAGATATAATATTACCTTTTTTTTTTCGTTAAAGAACGTATTAAATGTTCCTCTAAATTATACATTTCGTGTTTTCAGAGTACATGCTAGGTGAAACAATTTTAGTTGCTCCTGTAATAGAACATGGCGCTAAGAAACGTGACGTCTATTTGCCAAACGGAAAATGGCTGGCGCAAGGAAATCCAGACAAAATACATGATGGTGGTGATTGGATACGAGGCTATCCAGCGCCATTGGATACTTTGCCTTATTTTATAAAGGTGTAGAATAAGTTTTAATATAGAGTAGAAAATAATGTATCAAAGTTCGTGTATTTTTATTCATAAACTATTATGTTAAAAGACGTTTTTTTTATTCTCACCCTCGTTCCTCAGAAAAAGAACTGCTAGTTTTATAGGGTTCTACTGAACTTATGTCTTACTAACATTTGTACTATCAAAAAACAAATTGTCATATTTATCTATCTTTATCAATCATTTCTTTATGCATAAGATAGATTATCAAAGTTTTAACCGAAAAAAATAGAGGTTTATAGCTATGAAAAAAACTTATTTAATTGGAATCAAATATAATTTATTCCATAAAAATACTAAGAATTAACCACAATATCTGTAACAAGACCATTTCCCAGTATCCTGAAATCTTCTAAAATGGCTTCAATATTCACTTTATATTTTGTTTCTCCGTTCACTTTGATTGGTTTCACTCCGTTTGCGTTTATAATCTGGAAAAAAATCATTAATAAATAAAAATAACAAATAAAATACGGGAATTATCCTAAAAATTATACAGGTAAAAACTTAGTAAAAGGAGGCTTTTTCCGTCATAAAAGACTTTTTTTTAATACATATTTTTGTATAATGTGTACCCAAAAAGTCTATTCTAAATAACCTACCTGAAAATCTCTATGCTCTTTGATGTGTGGTTTCCATAACACTGCGATGACGTCACCGCCGTAGTGGTCGTGGAAAAATAGCGCGAACTCGTCGTATGCACTCTGAAATAATATTAAAAGTTTCACACATCTATATTATAATTAACGAATTTATTACCACATATATTATTTATAGTTGTTTTTTTCGACATTTACAGCGAGCGTAGTCGCATTCAGAATGAGTAAAGCGCGAAATCGATAATTTTTTAAAGTGAAACTTTTATTACATCGTCTCTTCACTTTTTGGTCTGTGTAGCGCATGTCGCGTGTATCGCGGCTGCCGAGTAGGTATACCTACTCGGCAGCCGACCGTCACGCGACATGCGCTACACAAAGCAGTGTTCGGAACCGTTCGAACAGTTTCACTTTTACCGTGCTTTCATAAAACCACACAACATTTTTCTTAATTTTTTGACGTTTTCAATATTTTAATAGTCGCACAACTATGTAACAGTAACTTTACGAGTAGCATATAGGTAAAAAACAATTTATTTTTGTAAAATTTATCAACAAATAGCAGTTAAGAACAAAAATGAGTTAAGTATTAAAAATTATATAGGACTAGCTTTCCGCCCGCGGCTTCACCCGCGTTTTCAAAGAAAAACCTGCGTATTTCCCGTTCCCGTAGGATTTTCGGGATAAAACCTATTCTATGTGTTAATCCAAGTTACCCTCTATATGTGTGCTAAATTTAATTATAATCGATTCAGTAATATTTGCGTGAAAGAGTAACAAACATACACATACACATCCATTCATACAAACTTTCGCATCCTACTAATATAATATTATAAATGTATGAATGGATGTGTATGTGTATGTTTGTTATTCTTTAACGTAAATACTACTGAAAACAAACAAAACGCGGGCGAAGCCGCGGGCGGAAAGATACTTTATAATATTAGTAGGAAGGATTGCTAATTTCTAAAATCTCACCCTCAAATCGCGCAAATACTCTTCCACTACGTGAAAATCAAGCACGGGTATGACGTCACAGGTCCCGTGCACACTGCGTGCCCGTGGAGCAGAGTCCACGCGCTCAGTGCGGAGCGGCGCCGAGCGTAGTTGGAGTAGTGCGTCATAGCCTGAGAGGGACGGGACAAACGCGCCCTGGGAACGGTACAACGGTATAGGCACAGAATACATAATAGTAGCTAAACGCTACAGAACAGACACTCTCCGCCTCCCGCCAAAATTAAACACTTACCTCACCCCGCACGATCAGTCTAAAATTGGTCCACATTTTTTTACAGGGACGAGACGCAACGAAGATTGACAACATTAATCAAATAGACTTAAAGTAATTTTATTATTTTGAATTTGTGATTATCGTTTTCGTAGAAAATGGTTAGATATTGTACGGATGTATTTCATCAGAATAGTGGTCCTTCGACCCGGATGTGAATCAAATTAATCAAACTATAAATTTTAGTAATATATTTTCCTATTTATAAAATGCTTTATAAATGAGATTGTTCTTAATAATAAAAAACAATCTCAACTTTATCTATTACTAAAATACTTACAAGCAAATTTTCCTCCCCTTTTTCCACCCCCTTCTCCACATATTGCAGGGTAGCTCTAGCCAACCCCTGTGCCCGGGCCACGACTTGCTGAGTCGGATTTGATAAACTCCATGCGGATGGTAGATCGCCATCGTACGACGTGGCTATGAACATCGCCGGTTTGTTGGAAGATTCCGTGAATTTCCGCTCTATTTCTGTTATTTCTTCACCTGGAGTACATTTTATGACTTTGAATATTCTATTATACAAAAAAATAATCATTAAAAATCGACTACAATTATTTATTTGCTTGATAAGTAGAATTTAAAAATAATATATTTTGTAAAACTTTTCGTTTTAGCAGAACTAACAATTTTTCGGCTGGCATTTTAAATGTTTAAATGGATGCTCAACTATTATTTCCACATAACATGAATAACAAAATAACAAATTCAGATTCTAAAAATTTCTAATTATATCTTCAACACAAAGTAAAATAATTGAACATAATTACATAATTTTTTTTACACAAAACAAAATTTCTAATACTAAAACCATATAATTTCAATAAATAAATGCAAAACAACTCACGCGTCATATCCTCATTAAAGTCTAGCACGTACATCTGACTCCTCCAGTCTGTATCGGCCAATAGTTTCAACGCTCTATACATCCCCGTGGTGGGATGTATGGGGGGGGATAGTGGGGAGGGGAGGATGAAGGGGATGGCCGCGAGGAGTTCGACCAGGGGGGCGGGGAAGTGGGGGGGAGAGAGGAGGTGGGAGGATAGCCAGCGTTTGAGGATGCACGCGGTTGGCCCGTAGGCTGGGTGCTTTGTGTGGAGGCTGCGGGTAGATGGATATTATAATATAGTAAATAATAATAGTGTGTTGCGGGTAGTTGGATAATTAATATAAAACTATTTCTACTAGTACTTGTTTCGAACTATACTAATGCATGTATGGTCTCGTGGTTATCGCCAATAAATTATAAATCTTTTTAAAGTTACTTTTATCATTTTAACATTAAAAAAATAAGGATTAGAAAGAAATTAACTTTTAAACTGATATTCCCTTTAATTTATTATACATAATAAAACAACTGCTATTATTATCGGACCAACAAAATACTACGCCAATCAACCTTTTAACACAGAATTCTCTAAAATATAACATATCTGCTCAATAAAAATATCATTTTTTTACCGCAAACATCACTATTATTTAAACCAAACTAAAAGATTATTCCTTGACTTACCCATGCAAAGCGCTCCTTAACCGCGGCAAGAGCACAGTTTCACACTGCAATCTCAAACTACCTTCACTTTCCTTAAACTTAACCACTCCATTTTCCATTTCCCGTCTCAAAAGAGTTATTTCCTTTGGATGCGCTATCTCCAGTCTAAATGCTAAGCCGTTTTTCATGACATCGATGTGCGTGGGATAGGCCTGGCTCGGTAATGTGTACTGTTGTGTGATTCGGTCGGAAATTTGCAAGTGGAAAGCTGCTTTAAGGCATCGGAAGGCTTCGATTTCTCCTGGCCATTTACCGCTGTGTGCTGGAAAATGGATGGTTTTAGAGATAACCAATAACCATATATTCACGTTACGAACAAAGAAATAATTATAATTATTATAATCATTAAAAAAAAATTGGTTGTCTGTAAAGTCGGTTTACTGACGATAGTTGAACGTGACAACGTGGGATTGTGCTTCTTTGTCGCTCGTTCCGCGCTCTCGCTTGCACTTCAAGCCTTACATGGAACGCCTCAGATGAGTCAGAGCGAGGTAACGCCGCATGAGTCATGTTTTTTCGTGCGTGCAGCCGGCTCTATCGAATTATAAGACGTTGTCACGTCAAAAGTCATTATTATCAGCATTTCCTAGAATATTCTTTCCTCTCGTTTGAAATACCATAATTTTTCATAACTCTCATAAAAAGGGTTACAGTATTATATTATTGCATCAGCGCACACACATAAACAGAAATTTTAAGTAAAGTGATGATGGTGATAAGTTTTAATGTATTTCTTTTGTGTTTGCTGAATTTTATGTTTACAATCTAGTCAAGTTCGAGCGACCGCGTGATGTCTTTTTAAAAAAAAGATTTATTTAATTTAAATAAGACTTTAATTAGTGTCTTTACAGTGAGATGCTTAGAGTATAACTGACGAAACTTAGACTAAAACAATATCATGGTATGAAGATCTCGTCTTCTTGGAAACGATTAAGGATGTCGTCGCGACGGTCGAGTGGGCGATTCTCCATAATCATTCCCTTACAAATCATAACACTGCAACAAAGTAAACACATTCCTGCACGTATTACTATTTATGTAAACTATTAAAATATAGAGTCAGCGGGTTTTGGCTGCATAACTCCTCCCTCCGTAAGTTCGAGATTATCCTCAAGGGGATGGGGATGATTTCGAACATTACTGTTTCGCTTTACCTTCTTAAATGATTTCCTATAAACTATGAATACAAGACATAAAATTATAATTAAAATTGTTAGAACTATGTTTCCTATACTTATACCCTTAAAATCTATAGCACTATTTTCACTATTTTCACTGATTGTCCTTTCACTCATAACTTCACTTTTCTTCAACAGCAAATTTAAAAGTTGGATATCAGTGATGTCGATTTCCTTTAAGTTTAACGGTTTTCTTTCACCGGTTGATGCTGCTTTCCTTATATGTGGTAAATTAATAATCGGTATATTGGTGGAAACAATGTCCTTGCCTTGAGATTGTTTCTTTCTCAGAGTGTGGTCTTGTATTTTGACATAGCAGTTATCATCTATAGTGATCAGGTAAGTACCACGGAGTTTTTCATGGCTTACCTCATTATTACAAAACTTTGATATAATTATTTCATTTCTGGTGTAGACGAGCCATCGATCAAGTTGTAAAAATTCAATCTTTAGATCTCCAATGCTAACTGGTAATGAAATGCATGTACTTATGTTTGTTGAAAAATTAATAAGATCTATAATGCATTTGTCCTGCAGTAAGGATGTGCTTTCCGTTTCTGGACATAGGAATCGTGCCTCATCTAGTTCTGCACAGGGCTGCGCGAGCATGCTTATTTTCAACCCTTTCACTAAGATATAGGGATACTTAGGAAGGATGATGGAAGTAATGTTATCAAAATCATTATGAACAGGTAACGGTATCAATTTATAGTAATTATAAGTTTCATTATTAATTAAAGGTATATGCATTATGAATTTAACCTGGTTTTGCTTTACATAAGCTTTAAGCTCGATACTTTGCTCTATTTTAACAATATTTTCTAAGTTTACAGGATACACTAATTTATTCGTAATTTCTATTTCTTTAAGGATATACACAAGTTCATCGGTATCAATAATTGATTGATGCAAAAGTTTAATTTTTGCAAAAGATAATGCGGTTTCAATCTCATTCAATCTAGTATAAATTATTTGAAAATTATGTGTAAAAATGTTATAAAAATGAATTAACTTATGACTTAATAATAATCTTTCCGTTTTATTTAAATTTATATGAATTTCATCTAGTTTTTCTTTAATTTGAATGAAATTGCTTCCTGTAGCATTTATAATATTGCTAAATTTTCCCATCATTTCTGTAATGACAGTCACCTTGTAATCCATAGCGTTTTGCTTGTTATTTAATTTACTAATTAACTGTTCATATTTTATGGCATCGTCATTATCCATATTACCAGTAATTGCTTTAATAAAAGAACCAATTGGATTAAGTAAACCACGTTTTATTCTAACTGATGGCACTAATTGCTTATATTTATTAATAGTAATATTCATTATAAAATCTGTTTGAATTTGTGCCTCTTTAAAATCTAAATCAAAATTCTTAATATTAAAACAACTATTTACGTATTTCTTTAACTCTATATAATTATTTAAATTTAATTCTAAATCCTTGTATATAGGTTCTAAATCTAATATCTTAATAACTATCCATGTGTCGTACGTAATTACGGCATTTCCTTCTTTTAAGGGTAGAAGGCCTGGATTTTCTCTAATCTGCTGCACGTGAGGGGCCTGGCTGAGGATCGCCTGAGCTACCAGCAGTACACACCTGCGAAGGGCGTTTTATGTCTTTAATCGGAACTGTAGTCTTTCGTTTTTGAGTAACGATAGGTACCACGTTCCTATGAACTGGTCCTGCTACCTGAGCTTTTTGATAGCGGGGTTTATCCTTACTACGACGTGTATTTACGCCTTTTATAAATACTGTATCGCCTAAATCGATGTCTATTTCCTTTTCACCACCTCGTTTATCGATGGTTTGCTGTTTTTGATCAATTATTTTATTTGTTAAATATTTATAAAGATATCTAGTTTTTCTAACATGATCTTTAACTAACTGTTGAGTATACTGTTTATTAAAATCTACGTGAAATGCGTCATTTGACTCTGTATGACCGAAAACTACCTCGAATGGCGTTAATCCCGTTGCACTATGTATGGTATGATTATATGACATTATTGCATATGTCATTACTGATGCGGCGTCGGTAATCTTCCGTTCATATTTCGCTATTCTATATATTTCTATGATAGTAGAATGAAAACGTTCTACTATTCCCATCGAATTTGGGTTATGCGGTGTTCCTATGTGTATTTTAATTTTATAAAATGATAATAATTCTTTTAATAAAGTGTTATTAAATTCGGCGCCTGGGTCTGCGCTTATTTTTAATGGTACACCGTACAATGAAAAGTATTTTATTAGTGCTCTTACCACTTCGGGGGTTGATCTAGTATCAATTTCGAATGCTTGACCTAATTTACTAAAAGCGTCTACTATAGTGAGGTAATATTTTCCTTCTATAGTAAATGTGTCGATGAATAATTCCTGAAAAGGGTATTCTTGAGTCTGTGATAATTGTAATTCCGGTTTTAATGGATTTCTGTCGTATTTCATTCTTTTACAAGTTTCACACGAATTTATCACACTCGCTACTGTTTGATCCATGTTATTCCAATAATACGTTCGTTTTAAATGGATTAATGTTTCTTTAATACCTCTATGACTATTTTTACCTTCATGATATTTTAAAACTATTTCGCGTTGTTCCTGTTCGTTACTAACATAGATAACGCGTTTTGTACATTCATAAAATTTAACTGTTCCCTTTTTAAAGAGATTAATTGTAGCTGTGGTAAATTGTTTCCTATGCGTTTCGTTTTCGAAAAAGAAAAAGTATTTTATTTTTGGTTTAGTATACTCTTTAAGAAATTGTTTAACAAGATTTACATTATCTAAAGGTAAGTGTACTTGCATTATTTTTTGTCTAATTCTATTTGTGATTTTAACTGATAATTCATTTCTATTCCAGGGAAATACGAGAACCTGATTGGGCTTCGTGTCCACGGCTTCTTGTAATATAAGTATACCTTCTGTGTCTATATCTTCAGCAGAATGTATAGTACTATTAATATCATTTTTTGATTTTTCAGATGCAGTTATGGTGCTACTTCCTATAGATAAAATACTATCGGTTTTTTCTGAATTTGGAGAAATTTCCATTGGAGTTTGATTTGTATTTTCTAAATTCCTATTTGAATCTAATGGTACATTTAAATTACGTCGAGGGCTATGATTACTTTTATCGACGTTTACCATCATTGATATATTATCCTGTTCGCCTAATGCGTTAATCCTAATTCTTGATAATGCATCAGCGTTTAAATTTTGTTTTCCATTTTTATATACAATATTATAATCAAATTCTGATAAGCGTAATTTCCATCTTGTAAGCTTGCTATTCGGTTCTTTAATTGAATTTAACCACGCTAATGGTCTATGATCTGTGTAAATTGTAAATTTATTACCATATAAGTATGGACGAAAATGTTTCGTAGCCCATACAATAGCTAATAATTCTTTTTCTATTGTACTATATCTTGTTTCGGCATCATTTAAAGTTCTACTTGCGAAAGCTATCGGTTTATCGCTACCAATAGGTCCTTGCGAAAGTACGGCGCCTAATGCAAAGTTAGAGGCGTCGGTAGTTAATACAAATGGCTTTGAAAAATCGGGAAATTGTAAAATTGGTGCATTAACTAGTAATTGTTTGCATTTTTCAAAAGCTTCTACGTATTCTTTTTTTGTACAATCTATTTTGTTCTTTTTCTTTAAACAAAAAGTTAAAGGTTGTGTTACCTTTGAGAAATCTTTAATAAATTTACGATAATAACCGACTAAACCTAAAAAGCTCTTAATTTCAGTTGCTGTTTTAGGCAAAGGAAATTTTAATACTGCATTGATTTTATCGTTATTTGGCATAAGGCCATTTTTCGTAATTGTGTGACCTAGATAAAGGACTTCCTTTCTTAAAAATTCACACTTATCTAGCGTAACTTTGAGATTTGTTTCCCTAAGTCTTTCAAAAATTTTCCTTAATTTTTCAATATGTTCCTGTAAGCTACTAGAATAAACTATAATATCATCTAAATAAACCATGCAATGTATCCCTTGTAATCCACGCAAGACATTATCCATAGCACGTTGGAATGTTGCGGGGGCTGTTTTCAAACCAAACGGCATTCTTTTAAATTCGTAATGACCCGTTTGCGTTGTGAACGCTGTTTTATGTTGGTCCTCATTATTTACTTCAATTTGGTGGTACCCACTCGCTAAATCGATGGTACTAAAATATTGCGATTTTCCAAGCTTATCAAATAGTTCGGAAATATTCGGTAAAGGATATTTATCATCAATAGTTACATCATTTAAACGCCTATAGTCAATAACCATGCGAAATTTTTGTTCGCCAGAGGCGTCCATTTTCTTTGGAACTAAATGCACTGGGGCACTATAAGGTGAATGAGAATTTTGAATTACGTTATCTGCTAATAATTTTTCAATTTGTTTTTGTATTTCCGCGTTTTGAGAGGGCGGATGCCTATAAGGCCTAATATAAATCGGATCCTCATTGGTTGTCCTTATTTTATGTTTAACTTGGTTTGTGAATGTTAACGGTATGTTCTCACAATAAAATATATCACGATACTCGAAACACAATTTTTCTATTTGTTTCCTTTCCTCGTAATTAACATGATCTAAACGAAGCTTAGAGAGATTCTGTCTTAACATAGAATCAATTGAATTTCTTTCATAATTATCTGAAGTAAAATTAATATTACAATTTTCATTGTTAAACGGAATTGCTTGTAACGGTTTTGTAAACGTTATTTTTGAAGGCTGTTCAGTTAGATTTTGTATAATAGTGGTAGCAAAGAAATTTTCGCACGTAACGATTGCTGCGGGCATTCGCACGCCTTCATAAAAATCTTCAAATTCAATAATCGCATCACCCGTTTGCAAGTTAGTGGGGATTTTTACTTTATTTTCCGATCTGGGTTGTAAATGTACCTCATACGGTGGACTATACATTATTGGAATTTGAGCTGTTTTAGTAATTAAAACTTGATTTTGCATATCAATTTTTGCTTCTAATTTTTTCAATAAGTCTGAGCCTACGAGACCATCGTATCTCTTGTCTACATTAAAGATATAAAATTTATGTGAATATGCACTTTTAAATGATTCAGGTAAATTTATTTTTATAACTTCGTTATGCATACTTTGTGCATGTGTGCTTATTACCGTAAATGGTTCATAAAACTTATGTTTAGAGTAAAATTCATTTGCCTTTTCGGGGCTAATAAACGACCTGCTACTACCAGTATCAATTAAAAATCGTGAGTTCAATTCCGGTATTACAATATGTGGTAATCTAAATATACTATCACAATAGTTTAAATTTATTACCTCGGGTTTTCTATTGAGGCATTTTCTTGAAAATTTCCTTCATTAGGATCTAATTGTTTGTCATAATAATATTCATTTTCATTTTCCATGCACCTTTCGAGTGACGGATTTTCATAGAAATTTGCTTCATTTTCGTAATTTACGTTTTCTAACATATTTTGTCTTATGGGCGCGGTGCGCATAGATACATCAGAATCTTGTAATGGATTCTGTTTGAATTGATTAGGTATGCCAAATTTAAAATTTCCTGTATTAGGAATACCATATTTATAGTTATTATTAAAACTATTTGTTTGTGGACGCAATTGATTGGTGAATTGGCCAAAACTTCGGTTCGGTGGTAATTGATTTAATGTAGGGGGTTTATATCCCTTATTTTGGTTAAAATTTGGTCTGTATCCCTGCGGTTGGTTAGGAATACCGAATTTAAAATTATTATTACCTACTGGCTGATTAAATTTATTATTAGAAATCGGTTTAAAGTTAGGTATAAAGTTAGGTTGTATTGGACGCATTTGATTGTGCGCGTTTCCTTTAACTATTTTATTTTTCGCGTTATATTGGCTAATGAAGTTCACCTCTTCGGTGACGGTGCTTAAGGCATTTTCTAAATTAGTACATCCTTTTAAACGGACTATCCTAATTAAATCTTCCGGTAAATTATACAAAAATACGTTTAATGCGGCGTTATCGTAGATTATGTTTTTCGCGGATTTTATACCTGTGTCTGTCAGCCTATTGACTTTGGCTGCCAAACTACTTCTAATACTTTGAATTCTCTGACAAAATTGATTATACGATTCGCCATTTCTTATTTTTAGTGACTCTAGCTCTAACGCTATGCATTCCTCGGATCGTGTATCCCCGAAATGTTGGGAAAGGAGAGTTTTTAATTCCTCCCACGATACAATATCCTGGTGTTCGCTTAGTAGACTGGCTGCTTTACTAACTAGCCTACTTGTAATCGCATGAAAAAGGTACTCGTTCTGATTGCGATTCCCTTCTACTTTAAAATTTCTTATAACGTATTCACTCTTTGATATAAATAAATTTAATAAACTTTCACTACCATCATATTTTGGTATTATATTAAGAATTTCTTGTGGAATTAATTTGAAAGATTCCATTTTTAATTTTTATAATTTATAATTTCAAAAACAAACAATATATTACTCTTAACCTAATAAGTACTACACGATGTAGTTATTATATGCAACCTAATTATGCGAGCCTATTTTTGTGCTTAACAAAACCAGATTAACATATATGTTCCAATGATGTTGATTGGAAATGGAAAAATGAGACAAGACAGGGAAGTGAAAAGGTTTACTCACAAGCTGCTCATCTGCATTCTCCCTGAGTTACACTGTACACTTCACTGCACGACACTTCACACGTTCACTTGACGTATTTTTATTAGATTCGAGATTTTCACTTCTGCGTAAAGACAGTTCCTTTCTACTTATACTTTCGCGTAACTGATTTTCGAGTTTTTCACGAAGATAGTAGAGGATTGCGGAATCCTATCGATTTTTCCTTTCACTTAATTATTCACGGAAACTGATTTTTGAATTTCCAGCGAAAACAGTAATATAAGGATTACTCAATAAAGATTTCCACGTGAAAATCCTACCGGCTGCGCCAGTCAAGTTCGAGCGACCGCGTGATGTCTTTTTAAAAAAAAGATTTATTTAATTTAAATAAGACTTTAATTAGTGTCTTTACAGTGAGATGCTTAGAGTATAACTGACGAAACTTAGACTAAAACAATATCATGGTATGAAGATCTCGTCTTCTTGGAAACGATTAAGGATGTCGTCGCGACGGTCGAGTGGGCGATTCTCCATAATCATTCCCTTACAAATCATAACACTGCAACAAAGTAAACACATTCCTGCACGTATTACTATTTATGTAAACTATTAAAATATAGAGTCAGCGGGTTTTGGCTGCATAACTATCTATGAATAATTGAAGACAAATATAAAACGTATTTAAAACATAAACATAATTTGAAAACGTAAAAAAAAAATAAAAAGATGTGTGCGTGTACTAGTGTACACACGCAAAAAGTGAAACTTCTTAATGACCTCATTTTTCAAAAAATAATTTACTATATGCAACTTTACAGAAATACGTCGACACGCGTGGTAGGGATAAGAACAAGATGGCGCGTAACGGAAATATGTCACGCGTAACGAAAAAATGTTACACTAAATTTTTTTCCAACCCCGATAAAGAAGTTTCACTTCAATAATTTTCCTTCTTATGATTTACGACAATTTGACAATTAATAAATTCTATAACTTACTCAACTCAACGATAGCCTTATTAGCTGGTGTGTACTCCGGTATGAATGGCTTCTTATCATCCTGGGGCAGCTTCAAGAGGCAGGTGGAAGCCCGTCTCCAGGCCCGAGGGTCTGATGAACTGGGCACAGCTGGTGTGGGGCAGCAGTAGCTGAACACGGGGGATGTTCCTGGAAACAATTTTAACGTGATAACGTTTTTAAAATCGTTTTAGTCGGGTGACATGTTCAGAAATTTGTGTCACACCAAAACCTCACGAGCGCGATCGCAGGTATAACGAGAGAGAGACGGACCGATCTCCCGTCTCATCTCGAGCGCTGCCACCAATAAGACGTTATCACGTAAACATCTCGATCGTAAACCTACTTTACAAACAACCAATTTTTTACTTGAGTATTATCATCATTATGTTTTGTACTATATTAGCTTTCCACCCGCGGCTTCGCCCGCTTTGTCTAAAACATAATAAATTATATACTAAACCTTCCTCTTGAATCACTCTATCTATTAAAAAAACGCATCAAAATCCCGCGTTGCGTAGTTTTAAAGATTTAAGCATACATAGGGACATAGGGACAGAGAAAGTGACTTTGTTTTATACTATGTAGTGATGGACAAAGATACTTTAAAAAGTGACTATATAGTGCTTTGCTGATTATTCTCTGTAGATGTGTGTGTATATTTAATAAACACTTGAAAAAGTTTACATGAGTTACTACTCCCTGATTGAGATCGCATATTATGTATTAGCAATAAGGTCGCTTTAAAATGAATGTTTATCTTTTTTAATTGGGCTACTCTGTAAAAAAGCGATAATATGTAGTTGTACATAAAATAATACACGTGGACTTCCGAACATCCTCTTTTTTTCGTCGGTTAAAAAATGATTTTTATTTCCACCATCTAATAATAAAAAAACAGCAAAAGCGGGATAAAGCACTAATTATCCAGATCATATTACTGTATGTTTTTTACTATATGTTCAAATTATGTATGTTTTTTATTACTGGTATTGTACAATAAAGTGTCATAAATAAATTAAAAAAAAAAAATATATGACCACTAGAAACAGCACTGACTCACCATAAACAGCGCTAATCTCCAAGGGAAGCTGTGTCAATCCTCTCAGATCCCTCCTCAACTCGTCGAAGGTCTGCAGCACGTGGACCGCCAGTTCTTCCATCTGATCTCCATTGGATTCCTTACGGGCCAGCAGGCTGTCGAACTGCCCGGATATGTGGTATATTTCTGATGAGGGTATACCTGTATTGAAAAGAAATATGATGAAAATATAAATGTTTTCACAAATTTTACAGGGTTAAAAAAAACATATAGGAATCTTATAAGTTTGGTTTTCAAAATATAACATTGCTTAATTAGAATTAAAATTAATTGCTTCATTATATGTAATTATATATCTGTTTAGCGATGGTTCATATTCAAGAAGTTTTTAATAGTTTCATGTTCTATTGATACAATTTATATCTTTTAAGTCTACAATCCGGCTCGAAGGACCAAATTTAAAAACAATCATCAATATAAATACATTAATTTCATTTCAAAAACAAATAAAAATCATGTATTGTCAAAATAATTCACAGTGACTTATTATTCAAAAATTTCTTACACCACTTCTTCATTTCATCTGTTATATAAAACTAGCTAACCGCCCGCGGCTTCACCCGCCATGTCTAATACCTAATAAATTATATACTAAAACCTTCCTCTTGAATCATTCTATCTATTAAAAAAAACCGCATCAAAATCTGTTGCGTAGTTTCAAAGATTTAAGCATACAAAGGGACATAGGGACAGAGAAAGTGACTTTGTTTTATACTATGTAGTGATTTCATTTTAAGCATTTAATTCCAAAACAAAGACTCTCACCATATTTCAACTGCATCAAATAGTCTACAATCTGTGTGGACACGTTCCTCCGTTGCGCTGGTGTGTGTGCGCTCCACACACACGCCTCTGTGTGCGTGCCGTCTTGGAAACGACGCAGTTCCGATTTGTCGCCCCAGAATAACCTACGCACATTCATTTTTACAGGAAATTTTATATTTTATTGTATTTATATTTCCATAGTTTCTATCGTGACACATGATAACTAATTTCGTTACTACTTTTCATACACTTGTTCTATCAATAACAATATATTAAGGCAGTTCTTAAATGTTAAGCATAACATCGAAATAACTTCGAATTTTTATTATACATATTATAATATGTAATAGGATTTTTCAACATTTATGTGCACTAATATATAATTTAGACGATTTTTCATAATTATCTTGATATTGACAATTATGCTAATATTATCATCAATTATAAAGATTTTTTTTGCAGGAATGGGATTTCAATAAGATGAATAACATACCTAAACTGTTCTGCCTCCGGGAGATTAGCTTCTGGGCCTTTATCAACGATTCTTGTTGCATTTGACGAGTTCAAAACTAATCCAAATGATAACTTCTCTTCGAACCTAAAAAAATAAAACATTTTTGCACATAAATTTTCATTATTTGAAGACAGAGCAATTTAATCACTAAACAACAAATGCTTAACAGTAACTTTGTTATCCACACTAATATTGATGTGAAAGTGTTTTTTTGTTTTTCTGTTATGCCACAACAGATTTTAAGACACGATTTTTGTACTTGAATATAGTAAGAAGGCTAGAGAGTGATCTATAGATCACTATTTTTAAATTTTTTGGCCACTTTACAAGCTTATATCTAAATCAAAAGTAATCTTACCCATCCTTAGCTTTTTCTGGAGTACTCTTCACAGACCAGGTAAAATCAGCATCAACCAATTGCAGTATAAGATCAACTCTATCAGTAAGACCTTTTGTGAGGAGAGAATACAGAGTTTCCACTACTAAGGGTAACTCGTCAATGCCATAGTTCAGTTTTTCTTGCTTGGATACTACTTTTAGGATGGACGTCTTTAAATTTTGTATGTTCTTGAATCTGTGTATTACAAATGTTTATTAAAAACATGGATTGATTTAAATGTATGCAATGTTGAAAATTTTCTCATCTTATTCGATAAATTGTTTAGAGTTGTGTAATAGCGATAGGTAACTTATCAATATTGTAAATTAATATATCAGTTTTATTGTAAATGAATTTATAATTTTATTAGTCATAGAAATATCACCAAAATTGTCCCATAAAAGCTACTTTTTTATATGTATTTACTTTTGTAAATAACTATTTTAAAAAATACTTAATCCTGAGAAAATTGCTATTAAATAAGAAATCAGTCTTGCAATATTCCAAAATAACCAAAATTAGAAATCAGACTTGCAACAATGTTTCTTACCTAATAATATGGTCAAACTGAGTCAAAGGCACCACTGGAGTCATAAAAAGCGGTATAAAGCTATTAATTTTTGGATGATCTAATATATCCACGGCCATACCACTCTCTCGCCTCAATGCATTATAAGTGCCCTTACACATTTGCCAGCAAATATTATAATACCCAGTTTTATCTAGGAAGACTACTGGGAAATATTGTAAGAACTCGTCTATTGGTGGTGTGTCATCTTCTTTGTATAGAGATAAACCTTTTGTGTCCCACTCTGAGGTTTCTATAAAGAAAATTAAATTGTTATATTGAAGAACTCAATGCAGACATGAAAAATAGATTCAAATTAAAATGACATGTGATTAGGTCCTAGTTTGTATTACAAAAATTGTTATATAAATAAACTGTAGTATGGCAACATTATCTATCAGGTACATTATTTACATATTCAATGATATTATTATTTTTTTTTATACATGACTAGCGGATCGCCCCGGCTTCGCCCGTGGTACATATTTCGCAATAAAAGGTAGCCTATGTTCTTTCTCAGGGTCTAAAGATTGTCTGTGCCAAATTTCATCAAAATCGGTCTAGTAGTTTATGCGTGATAACCATACATACATACATACACACATACATAATTACAAACCTTTCCTCTTTATAATATTAGTATAGAAGTATAGATAATGATATAAGTTTTACTGTTTTACCTATGTATAACATTATTATCAAATAGTTGAGAACTATACTTACTTAAATATATCCACACATTCCTAACAATCTGATAACTGCTCATGATATTATTGATCCGCTTCATCTGCACCAAGCAACATACTAACATGCTAATCACATGTCCAGATACATTCAATTTTCTTTGCCTTATCCAAATCTTTAGTAACACTATAGCCTGTTTCAAATTGTCGCTATTTGCAAGTGTCTGTTTCATGAAATCTTCATTTATTTTTGCCGTCAAGTCACACAATACACTAGCATTGTAATAAGGTGTTGGTGAACCAACTTCTGTGTTTTCTTCATTCAACAACCATGATTCACGTAGATTGTTACGTCCAGGGCTAAATCTGTGTAATTTATAAGCTTCCTCTTCACAAGTAAGGTTTATTCTTACTGATAATATATTGTTTAGCTTTCCCTTTGGATTTATATCTAATACAGGCTTTGTGAGACCTCCATTGAGCCATGAGTAGTTAATATTCTCTATTAAATCAGATTTCGACAAGTGTGAGGCGATATAAGCAAGATAAGCTGCACGTTTTTTATGATATCTGTAATTAATCGAGTCATTTTTTGTGTATGTTTCCGCTGGGACTGTTATTTGTAAATCTACAATCAATTTTGAGCTTATAGCATTGCCTGAGGCATATGAACCAACTATATCTATATCCTTGAATTTAAGGAACTTAAACATTGCCTTTGTTTTATGCAATTCAGTGGATAAAGGCAGTTTTACTTTTAATTGCTTCGTAATTGCTTTTTCTGATAAATCATATTCTGTGCCATCTTCAGTGATGGATAACAGGTATTCCTTCAGTAAATTAAACCAATCATAAAATCGCTTTACCGTCTTCTCTTTAAGTTGCACTTCTTGCAATATCTCTTCTATTTGTAACCGGAATAAATTGGAGTTGAACAAATTTTCTGTTTCTTGTAGACGATTCAACTCTTTAGCAGTTGGTTGACGGTATAAATTTCTAATACGTTTCTTGCCATCTTTAGAAGCTTCTTCTGCCGGCCTTTTCCCATTTTCATTGAGAATATTTGATTCCCCATCGTCTTCTGAGATAGATGTTTTCATTTCCTAAAAAAAATATTTTTACGATATTTTACAATGAAAAGCCTGATGTCCTTTATTTAAAATAAATATTGAAAACGTAAAACTCACGCTCTTAACCATTTTCTCACTCAAGATATTATTAAAACATTTATTTTAAGAACAAAATAACAATATTTGAGGTTACACTTTCGTAAACAACATGTTTCACTTCACATGTGAATAATTGTGAATTTTAGTTTGTCAATGTCAACACAAATGTCAAATGTCAATTATTGACAACTGTCAAAATGATTGCCATTCATAAAAAAATAAGAACCCTTCACTGGCACGTCCACAGTCCATGACACGTCCCAGATAGAAGGGGCAGTTCTAGTCAGGCACGACCGTATCTTAGGTCAACGTGTTAATTTAATACCTATACCACGTAACACTTATTACTACTTATTACTATCATATTGTGCTCTGTGCAGATATTTTAAAATCTGGATTATCTTGGGATTATCAATATATTCTCAAGAAAGAGAAAGAAAAAACAGAAATCATGTATTTTGTTCATATTATCTATTTGATTACAATAATTAAACTTCAGTCTTTATAGTGCAGTACAACACTTTTATATTGTGCAATTTAAAATACTCCACTTGGAATATATTATTTTACGTCGTAACGTGTACCGACAGCATATGAGTTTTACATGAGGCATGAGCAGAAGTCTGTGAGCAGAAGTATACAAAATTATATTTTATAATTTAGAGGTAAACTACCAATATAAATAAACGACCTTATTCTTAAATACTGCTTTGTTTGTTAAAACTATTTAAAAAAAGTTATTGGAAAAAGCGAAATATTTTTACATTTTATAGTCTGTTCAAATCTAAGGTTCAAATTTAAAACATTAATAACTATTTAAATTTCGATTTTTGAGAGGGTGATTAAATAAAGACAATTTAAAATTATAAGTATTTTTTTATTAACAAAATCTACACTAAATCGTGAATTTGTTGAATTGGGAATAAATAGGTAACATGAGACAACAACTCGGTTGTAATATCGACTTAAAAATAATGGTCTTTGGAAATTTGATTGATAACATCAATAATTTCTGAATAGGACTATCTTTTCACATATTATGTATAAGTAACATTTCACTGTAACACGGTATATAATACTAACAAAATTATTTACAATTTTGAAATGATGGCATTTGTGTATTCGCTGCACTTAGCAGTGCCTCCGAGATCTCCGGTGAGTGTCTTTCCTTCCCTCAATACTTCGTAGCAGGCGTTCTGTACTTTATCAGCGTGTTCGTTGAATTGTAAATGCCGCAACATCATAATAGCGGAGAGCAGCAGAGCGGTCGGGTTGGCCATGTCCTTGCCAGCTATGTCGGGAGCTGTACCGTGGACCTGTAAAGATACAGTTAAATGAAAAATGCTAGAATATAATGCTACTGTAATACCTACTGAAGTTCACTTGGCCTATCTATGATTTTTTTTTTTGATAAATATACTGTAATGATTTACTAATTACTTTTCCGAAACAAATTTTAGAATGGCAACACTTAATACAAATGGTAATCCCCCAGTTAATAGACTATAGCCAGGTATCTATTATCTATGCAAGTTGGTAATAATAACGATCCTCTGTATCAACTATCAACATTGTTTTATAGGCGTAAACTAAACCAATAGAAATAGTATTCCAAGTTTTGTAAATATATTTTTTAGAACTCCGTAAGCACTTCACAATTGTAACTTCCGTAACACCGTATCAGTGGCTAAACATTCAATTGTACTTTTCTATGGAAATAATACGCCATCTATCAAGAGTTGTTCAAACATAAGAAAGAAAATTTATAAGACTACTAGCGGTCCGCCCCGGCTTCGCCCGTGGTACATATGAAAAATAGATGTTGGCCGATTCTCAGACTTACCCGATATGCACAGAAAATTTCATGAGAATCGGTCCACCCGTTTCGGAGGAGTATGCAGACTAACATTGTGACACGAGAATTTTATATAAGACTATAATAGTGAAATGAAAATTTTTATGCTTTTACGGCTTAAAAAAATAGAAAGGGATTTGAAAAAAAAATACTAGGGATAATAGGGATAATACGGGGAAATGAGGTAAATAAAGCAACAATAATTTCAATCAACTTTATTATCTACATAAATTAATGTGAGACCACACCAACATCGTGTAATCGAATATTACAGATTTGATTAGCATTATTGTCAGATTTCATCTGAAATTGTACTTAAATAAACACGATCAATCACACAAAAAATAATACATAAAAATAAATACTAATAAAAATGCACAGGAATGTATTTCTATAAATACTGAAATTAAATAAGTACCTATTCACTAATTGTACCTACTACTGAGAATAGCTTTAAAAGTAAAATACATAATTCATAATGAATAAATTAGAAAAAAAATACTAAGAAAATAAGCAGACAACACAATACATAAAACAGCCATTTCTCACTATTTATAAATAATTATGGTAACACTAATTAGCTGACAAGGAACTGGCAACTTCTACATGACATAAATGTCGGTGGTATTTAAAATACAAGTGGAGTATGTTCTATAAATCTCGGGGCTAATTTTTAGATAAAAAGTTGCCATATTAAATTAATACATTAGTAATACGAGTATGCGATAAAGAGCATGGCAGATAATTGTTTCCAATTGTTGAATCCACTGCAAATGTGAAAATGAAGGAATTCGCCAAGAACATTTAATTCATATTATATTTTTCTTATGTGAAAATATTTATGAAATTTACATTTTTATATTGAAATAACTTCAAACGTCAAAATTTAGCCATAGCCTGATCATAAACAGTCGTGTCATAAAATGATAATTAAAATCATAAAACAACACATTTTATTGTATTTCTTGGAAAATCCCTTCAATTCCTCGCAGATCTTATCTTTTATACTTTTTGGCTTAACGCATTCGGCTCGTTAAATTAAATTCAGCTATAATTCCTCTACACGTCGATGTTGCGTCACTTGGTGAGGAAAAAAATAACTTAATACTATCGTCAATACTGTAAAAAAGATACGCGTTCGTAACGTGTTATATTTTCGAATCTAACAAACTATAATATACAATTTTAATGAATTTCCGATTTCGACTTTTCACATAAAACATTTTAATACGAAAAGCATTAAAAATAAATCGTCATTAAAATTAGATTTTAAACATATAATTATTCTTGTCAGTTTGATTTTCATATGTTTAGTCAATATAATTAAATTAACCATTTTTATTTCATTAAATTAACCGACGTTACAAACACGCTCCAACGGCGCAACACAACATCGACAACCGCAAATTTCCTTTGCCTAAAAAAAAAAACTAAGCCAGATTCTTTATGATCTCATTCGTATAATCTGTGCACGAGCTGTTCCCGCCCAAATCTTCTGTCAAAACTTTTCCTTCGCGCAATACGTTGAAGCAGGACGTTTCAATTTTGTCCGCGTGTTCTTTTAGTTGCATGTGACGTAACATCATGACACCGGAGAGGAGCAAAGCCGTGGGATTGGCCTTGTCTTGCCCAGCGATAGCTGGCGCGGTGCCGTGGACCTGCAAATGTTAGTCGTTTTACACACGGACAGACATGCGGTCAAGGAGCTTATATCTAATACACTGTAGATTTCGGTATGAACATTAACTTGTAACAAAAAAATATGACGTTGAATGACGCCTGTATGTTTTTTATCCCTTTCACACCTAACTTGCCAAGTTACAAAAATACATATAGGCGTCATTCAAGGTCATATTTTCTTGTTACAAGTTCATACTGAAATCTCCAATGTATTCGATATAAGCTTCTTGCATGCGGTTTACAATGGCCTGAACCAACGGAGTTAGTAAATTTGGGACGGGACTAACATATAGTGTTATATTTAGTATGAATTTGGTATATAAATGGGTTTTATAAAGTAAGATTTTAAATTTAAAAAACTTTCTGGTTGATATTTATGGCGGATTATGGTATGTTTTAATTATAAATATTATGTGTGATTTAGTTGATGTTCAATACATAAATGAATTATTATAATTACTATAAGTATGAATTTAAGTAAAACTATCTTGGATTTAGTTTGATATCATGTATGGATTTTATATACATACTTATAACTTGTAGGTTAAAGTAAAAATTCGAAACATATGGAGAATTGATGTGATTTTATTTGTGACATAAACCAATGTATTTTCCATAAGATAATATGTAACAGTTTATAATAATTTAATATCAGAATTGTTAGAAAAACGGATTTAATAAAAAAAAACTTCTAAACATGTACCTATGTTACATATAATCTTAATCCCACAAACACAAGTACGAAGCGACTTTTTAAATAAGTATTTTATTAAATTATTAAAAAACATCACAGTATAGCAATGTGTTAACAAATATCTTGCATGCAGCCATTCTGTACCACACCTGTTAGTGTATATTATATTGATAACAACTTACGGCCTCATAATATAGCACACTTGTTCTTTTTATTTTATTTGTTTATTTTTATTACCAATGTCTACCTGCCCCCCTAGACAAGTGACTTTCTATTAGCGTAAAGTTCAATAGAATAGATTATGAATGTATGAGATTGACGTTTGATTACGACGACGACGACGATTGATTACGTCAATCTCATACATTCATAATCTATTCTATTGAACGTTACGCTAATAGAAAGCCACTTGCCTAGGGGGGCAGGACACCTCTTCTAAGGGGTATAAAATAGTTGAAAACCAATCGCAGATCTACCGAACATTAATAATAGAATATATTGCATTTGATTTTTGTTGACAGTAAGTTTCTTTTGCTTTACAATTCATGTTTTTAATCTTTTGCCTATAAATATGATAAAAAGTTTAATATAGTGAAATAGTACAGTAGCACGTATATAAAAATAATAATATTTGATATAATTTTGAATCGTTTTCAGGTAAGGTCAGGTGGGGTAAGAGGGTCACTGGGGGAAGAGGGCCTAGAGACCATAACTAGTAAACCGAAGCGTTTATGACTAGGTACTTTCCGTCGATAAAAAAGTGAAGGCGAATTAGTTTGAGCGGTTTTGAGTAGATGTCGCTACGTAGCACAGACATCACAAAAAATGTAAACAAATTTGACAGTTGCGAATTCGGCTAACACCAAGTTGGCTCGTTTTTTTGCGAACCCATATTTTAGTGATAAAAGTGTGCTAGAAATATTTTAAATACCCTGATACACGGAGAAAACTGTAAGTATTTCTTTTATTAATCATTTTAGTTAAGAAACAACTAAATATTGTGAGTTTCTTTCGCTTGAAAATCCTAGACTTCAAAAACAATAGCTGGGGTAAGAGGCTCACTATTGACGGTGAAAGAGGAACATATGTTTCTCTTCCCCCGTGTGAGGGGTGACCAACATTTTGATTAATTTATAATTATATGTGGATAAAATGAAAAGAAGTGACTGACTGTTCTGTACCTATTACAATTTTAAATTATAACTAAAAATTTCTCGCTCATGTGTTTTTTTTATATTTTTTTTTTATTTAATAGGCGGGCAAACGAGCATACGGATCACCTGATGTTAAGCGATTTCCGCCGCCCATGGACATTCGCAACTCCAGAGGAGTCACAAGTGCGTTGCTGGCCTAAAGGATTATGCCTCCTGTGCCAGTAATTACTTCAGGGCCTCATCTCACCACCAAACCGGAACACAGTGATGCAAGCACCACTATTCGCCAAGTTTCGCTAAGTTCGCCTGTCTCAAAATTCCAGAAATTCCAAAGAATTTCTTTTGGATCAAGAAGATCATTTATATTTTTAACTGACTTCTTAAAAAGGAGAAGGTTCTTAATAGATGAATTAAAATACTGATTCGCAATATTGATCTCATCACATAGTGCCATTGTTATTTTTAAAGTGTAACTAACTAGGAAAACTAGTTAGGGACAGACTGTTTACCATTACTATGTATGATTAAATAAAAATAGAATTATAACTAGTCGACTTCTTTTTAGTTTGCCACCCCTGATCGAACCTGTATGTCCCTCTTACCCCGAATTGATGTATTCTTGTTTTTTATTCCAAATTATACCTTATTTCATCGACATTAAGATCTAATATTGACCAAAGACATTCTATCTACAAATTAACGAACATTTAGCAACGAATATTTTAATTCAAACTCCAATCTTAGGAAATACAATGATTGACCCTCTTACCCCTTGTAAGGGGGAAGAGGAACGATTACTCAATCTTGACAGTAATGTCAATATCTTCGTAAGAACTGTTATTAGACTAATGACATTTAGCCTACGGGAAGCTAATACATAAAGGTAAGTTCTGTGTGTTTCAAACATCTTAAAAAGCTATAAATGTTGTTCCTAGCAGTCAAAATATTTTACTGAAAATGAAATATGTTCCTCTTACCCCACCTGACCTTAATCTTTTTATCAGAGATAATTTTATTATATTGTCATGTTATTATATGACTCATTCTTTTGAAACCAGCCTAACATGTACATATTCTAGCTACTTTTAAATCAATGACATCCTTATTCTAAATAAATATTACTTTCTGATTAAATACAGACAAAAATAGTAATTTTGAACTTCTCGTTATTTATGAACATTTCATAGCTTTAAGTAAGGAAATAATAGCATACAGAATTATTTAAGATTCGAGTCAACGATTTTCGGTCATTTACATGTATAATTTTAAATTATAGTTTTATGAAACGTTAATGGCATGTACCTTATATTTTGTGTTTGAGTTTCTTGAACGAAAATTAAAATAAAATTTGAACATTTCATTCAATTTACATCTGTACTAGATTCAGTCAAATGTCATATCATTTTCAAGATATTCAAGATATTACCACATCTTGAAAATGCATTTGTATTTACACCATTTTGTCCCCAAAAAATACCATCTTCTGCAATTTGTCGTATTTACTTAAAAAAAAAAAGACGGGTTGCACTCCGGGAGTGCCGGCAGAAGTGAAAACTTGATTATTAACGTTCAGCATGTTTGATATCGATCCGTCTTACGCTTTTTCGATCAGGTCACGTGTCTTGACGCGAGTTTAAGATTTTATACCCAACTAAAGAAGTTTTCACTTCAAAAAATCTCAAAAAAGCGCGGCAAACGCCTATATCTCATACTCACAGACTCAAAAAGCGCGCCATTCTTGCCGATATTGCCAGATGGCGTGAGCCCGAGCCCACCGACGAGCCCTGAGCACATATCGGACATAATGTCACCGTAGAGGTTGGGCATCACCTGTAAAATAGAAAAAATTGCAATCTGTAAAAAAATGCTAAAAAATTTACAAAAAAATATTTTTTTAACTTGTTAAAAAAAAGGAATTGAAAGGAAACTTGTGTTTACGCAAGTATTATACATTTCGAAATTAAAAATATTAAGACTGATCTTAAAGTGTTTGAAACGTAGTATAATGAATAAATCACGTTTAAATTTGTAAAAAATATCCAGTATCAGTCCGATACGGATTAGCTACATTATTTGATTGACTAACAATACTAACATATCATATTATCATATTATCTAGATAATTATCTTTTATATCTATCTAATAAATATTATAAAGGCGAAAGTTTGTAAGGATGTATGGATGTACAGGTAAATTAGCTTGGAGAAATTTTTGCGTTTGTAGTAGTGTATGGTCAGCAAATAAAATAAAACAACATTTTATTTTTAGTTTTTATTTTATACAGGGTTACTTGTAAAACACCAGCAACCTCGCAGGACAAGATAGCTAACATCATAAGTAACAACATTTGTTCTACGACTTTTGGCATAACGCAATAAATTATTTTTAAATGATTTTTTAAACTTTTATTGTACTCTCCTTACATTTGTAAGTCTATGTTCTATTAATTATCGGATGGACGACGCGACGCCCCCTTCCCCCTCTCGTTCGCTTTTTGTTTACGTAATTTTTGGGAGGCGTAGAGTTTATAATATTCAGACGGAAAATTAAATGAATATTTATTTTTGTATGAAAATAAAATCTAACAAATTATCAAAAGTCGAAATGTTGTTACTTATGATGTTAGCTATCTTGTCCTGCGAGGTTGCCGGTGTTTTACAAGTAACCCTGTATATATAAGGGATTTTAAATTAAACTATATGTGTTTCTCCTCTGAAAAAGATGAGACTTTATTTTAATATTTGCACATTTAACATACATATAACTTTTACATTAACAATGTTACTAAAATGAAGAATTTACTAACCTGAAAAAGAAACGACATTTAAAGTTTAATTCTTTAGTTTGAGAAGTCAAAGGCTTGCCTCGACCATGTTTTAACACTGGAGCCATATTGAATTAACAATATAAAGTTACAACACTTACACACAAATTAAACACTAGTTATGGCCCTGCCTTCATACAAAACTGCTGAATACGCCGTTCGCACGGGAATTATAGAATGTGGATGGGATTTCCCTTAGTTAGCATCCAAGCTTACGTCTTTATAATTATTAAACTGTATAAATTCATTCTTTAACTCCGGTCTGCATCGTGCAGACATGGGTGTAAAAGTCTCATTTTAGCTATTAAATGTAGTTTTTAAGTACATCTGAGTTTTCATTTGGGGCCTCCGGCTGCGGGACATGTAATTCACTTCAACAAATATTATAACAATAATAACAAATAATAACAACAATCAACAAATACAAAATTTATCAATTAAACTACGTACATAATAATTATAATTTTTGAATGAAATGTGCTTTATGTTCTAACAGTACCAAACGACTGCACGTGGCACCTGCGGACAGCGTAAACTGGTTTATTCTGGTTTTGTGCGTGTTTCCACTTTCCACTATCAAGTGACGATTTATTTATTTGTTTTGTTTCGTAATTATTATGGTCAAATATTAATTATGAAACAAATTATTATGGACACGATATTTTATTGTTTCACGGTAGTCGCCTTGTCGTTTGCTCAAGGACGTAAAATTGAATGATATATTTTTTTTTATAAAGTCAAAACCATTTTCTTTCAAATAAAAACTTGTTTTTATTGAAAACAAAAGTGTTGCTAGGAATAAGTATAAAATTAAATAGTAATGTTAGGATATCGAAACATTTTTGTATAGGCCAGAACGATATAGTGGAAACGCGCTCTAAGATCTGAGTAATATACACACCACTACATATGCAAAAATTTCTCCAAGCTAATTTACCTGTATGGATGTTTGTTACTCTTTCACGTTAAAACTACTGAACCGATTACAATGAAATTTTGCACACATATAGAGGGTAACTTGGATTAACACATAGGATAGTTTTTATCCCGGAAATCCCACGGGAACGGGAACTATGCGGGTTTTCCTTTGCAAACGCGGGCGAAGCCGCGGGCGGAAATCTAGTTTTAAATAACCGGTGAAAACAAGACAATTGCTTAGTGATTATTCGACTTCTGAGGGTATTCTTAAACATTCAAGACTGTCAGTTATATTAAATCTGTCAACTATATAATTATTCATCTAAAAACGCAGAAGAGAAGTGCTATATAATATATCATCTTTTATAATAAAAAAAAACGTGTGGCACTCGGGGACTGCCGCGGTAAAGCTATTGCATGCTATGCCTTCAAGCCACACCTCCGCGCCCGTCCCCGTGGGGAGCGTGAGGTTTTTTCGTTACGGAATCTCTCGATTCGGTCCCCGCGCTCAAGGCCCGCGGTAAAAGCTATGCAATAGCTTAATATTTTCATATACTCACAAGGACATCAAACTTCGATGGATCTTGCACCATGTTAAGGCAGACTGTATCCAAGTAGCGTTCCTCGAATCTAATGTCCGGGTACTTGGTGGCCAGATCGCGGCAACAACGCAGGAACAGACCGTCCGACATACGCCTGGAATATTTAGATAGTAGAATTGTTATTGAATTTTGAATTATTGAATGAATAAAAAATTCTTCATTGCACACTAAATACAGAATTACAAAATAAGAGGGGCCGTCTTGTCGCGGTAAGCGATTTCTGCAAGACAATCCAAAAACAGAAGGATTCAATTTATTGTGGTGCCGTGTTAATGTTATATGTTTGCTTTAAAAATAAAATAATTATGCCATAAATAAATATATGTATGTACATAAATAAGTACCTAAATCTATACTAATATTATAAAGAGGAAAAGTTTGTAAGTATGTATGTATGTATGTATGTATGTATGGTTTTCACGCATAAACTACTGGACCGATTTCAAAAATTCTTTCAACATTAGAAAGCTGCATCTTTACTGAGCAACATAGGCTATATTGCATTTTCAAAAAAATTAGAGATCCTTACCAAAAATGCAATAATGTAACCCAAGGTGTAAAAAAATCCTCAATAAAACTTCTGTCATCGCGTACGCTGCGGAATCTATTGAAGATAGAACAAAAAAATGTTCTACGGTATTATAGAATGGATCAATATCTACAAGAAAGTCCGCGATACCATATGTCCATCTTCAGTAGTTATGTTACTACAACAACTTTTTTACGTTTTCAAAGTAAATAGAAGTGCCGACAGTAATCAAACCATGTTATCCATACACATATATTAAACCCTCGTCTGTCGGAACACAGATCTGAGCCAAAAATTTTGTACCCGTTGTCTGTCGTGGCACAGATCTGTGCCAAATCATCTCCGGTTGGAAATTAGCTCATTGTAACGCAAATATAGTTCAAATCTGCATAAACGACTATTTAGTTGATAGCTTATGAATTACTGAATATTTAAAGTCCATCAATTAATAATTTGACCGATAAATATTCGAAATATAACAGTAATTATGTCATACTTTAGTCGAGTAACTTTTAAATTTTAAAGTTTTATAAAAATGTAAAATTTTGCGGAAAGTTGATAAACGGTAAGTATTTATTGTTCTTTTTATTATTATTCACTATTATATCCTAATGTTTATGTGCCGAAATAATGAAAATTACCAATAATTATACCACAAATAATGGCTCCAAATATGTATCTACCATTTAACTGTACATTGCTTAGTTTTTGACCCCTGGTTAATCGTATTTTATTTTTAATATTGTATTTGTTTTTTACATCATTTTACAAGAAATTTTATGAAGATTTTTATAATATAATTCAAAATTTGATACTGTGTTCCATTTTAGAGATATTTCGTTTTCAATTCAGAACCGACAATAATTTCCCCGTAAAATCCGCGTACAGGATGTTCGCATATTGTATGAAATTGAAAAATTTAATTGATCGTCTTCAATTAAATTTTTCAATTTCATACAATATAAAATGTACATAATATGTTTTGTTCATATTGATAGATATCGTTTTTGTGGTATTTATTGTCCTCAGGTTTAAAACGATATAATCAACTATAAAAATTATAGTCCGTAACCTCTCTGGAATTCTTTTAATTTTAGTATATTATGGTTAAAAGTGTATATATTCTGGAAAAATAGTAAAAAAAACCTACATCGGGAACAATGGTTTTCACTATGACCTATATATAGGACAAAGTGTCTATGTTACTATGTAATTTGTGTAGGACAAACTGGAAAAGAAATTTAACACATTAATAATTGTACAACATATTCTTACCTTCATACAAATGCAACATATTATTTTTTATTGTGGAACCATATGTTTCTGAAAAAATAAAAAACCGGCCAAGTGCGAGTCGGACTCGCGCACCGAGGGCTTCGTACAAACTTATTTTTTTAATTATGCTGTAGGAAGGCTGTAGGCATCTTTTAATTCATATTTTAGAATTCTTTATCTGTGCTATAAGACGTTGCTATTTAACAAATTTCAAGACTGTTCACGGAAAGTAAGTTTTTATAACCTTGCAAATGTCGAAAATTACGAAAATTTGCAGCATAAACGGTTGTATCTTTTGATTGCGTTGGCATATATGTTTGATTAACTGTTTTTATTTTGTTTTTCTGTCGTCTCACAATTTCAAAATGAACGACAACACGGGAGTTGTCATTTATCTCTATTTTTGAAACCCAGATAGTCCAAAGATGTCATCACACACATATTTTGGGGTTATTTCTTTAAAACTGGAAGAATGTTTTTTTAGAGTTTTGAACCTCAATACGATTCGCGCTTCAAGGACTCCGAACAAACCTACTTTTTATTATGTTTTAACTTTAAAATTTATGTTTTTAGTGAATTTTTCTTTATCTGTGCTGTAATACCTTGCTTTTAACCAAGTCCACTTAACTTTTGACCCGTAGGTTTTGATTCCCTTGCTAGTAGGTTTTCAGAATATGCCGCATATGAATATTATTTCTTCTGATTGCATAGCTTAAATGTATTATAAATCTGAGTTTTTAATGTGAATATGTATATGTAAGTTGAAATTATTATTATTTTTTTTATAAAGTGTAATTAAAAAATCATGTTATTTGCGATTATTCTTATATCTGTTTTATAAAACATTGATTTTTACCAAATTTAAAGATTTTATGTACTTGGGAAGTACCCTGTCGGTTTTGATTCTCTTGCAAATGTCAAAATTTGCTACAAATTGCAGCATTAACGGCTGCATCCCAAAGGGTTTGGTTTTTAAGGGTCCAGAACCCTAATAGGATCACGTCTGTCCATCCCATCTGCCCATCTGTCTGTCAAGACTCAAGACCCATTTTCACAGGAACGCGTGATGTGACATAAAACTGAAATTTATATTGATTACTTGAGTCGATTGAAGCTGTGAAAAAGTCAAACTTATAAACCAACGCAATCAAAAGATAAAGCCGTTTATTAACTCAGACCCCGGAATCACAGACACAATAGAAAATCTATTGTGGGCTCAATGGGTTATGCTGCAAATTTCGACATTCGCAAGGGAATCGACACCTACAGGGTACTTTCCGTGTATGTTTTGAAATTGGGGTAAAATAAGGTCTTATAGCGCAGATTGAGGAATAATTTCGAAAAACATAAAATTTTGGAGTTACAACATAATAAAAAATTGGTTTGTTCGGAGTCCTCGGTGTGCGAGTCCGACTCTCACTTGGCCGGTTTTTTATTCTTATGTACTATATGTAGTACATTCGTAGGCAGAATGTTAAAGATGTAGATCGCTGTCTGAAGAAGATTATTTTTTTTGCATTCATGACTTTAAATAGCCTTGGAACATTACTTATTTAATAAAACGAATTAAATGCATCATTTGCAGTACGCCCGCAAATATAGATCTACCCTCTCATTTTGTAAATGACTAGCGATAACAATTATTGTATTTTTGCCTTTTGGTGTCAAATCTGCTTCTATTACCCAGAAGAAGAATGCAATTTTTCTATTTGAAGATATCACATTGCTGTCTAAAACTACATAAACAATAATAACTTATTTGTTAGGTAACCCTAGGCTAAAATAAACTTCCGTCGTGATATTTTAATTATCTTTCGAAAATAAAAATTTGTATTTGATAGGATAACCTTTTCTGATTCGTAAGCATTTGAGTATCAATAAAAGAGAATTCAAATGGATCTAAACAACGATTCTTGTGGCAATGGAAGACAAGACACTCCGAATAAGGCTTACTTTAACAATAGGACGTAACAGTATTTGAAATCAAGAAATATATTTTTATATTTTGTCAAATGAACAGTTAATCATACTAACACGATCAGTGTTTGGGAATTTACAGCTTTTAATTCCTGATACCAGGATTCTTTATGAAATTCTACACATAACACGTCTTACTTTATTCCAATCAAAATATTTTTAAGTTTCATGCTGTTTGTGTACTATGGACTCCCTAAACTACTGAACCGATTTTAATACAATTTTACCGATTAGTTTATGTCTTAATTACAATATGCTTGGAAATACTGCATGTATTGAAGTAAAATAAAAACTAGATTGGATAGCGTTCATCACTTTCCTGATCACATTCAAGTGGAACCTCGTGGTAATAAATCGTCGTCTTGAGGCGGTCGTTGTGTCCGATGTATTATAAGAAAAAATGTACAGAAGTTAACGTTATTTATGCTAAGTTGCAAATATTCCTATTTATTGGCCAATGTTGGCGTCAACACCACACATTACAACCACATGAGTATATAAATAGTACAGACACAAAAAGCTTCATAAGAATTTTTTTTTCTGTCAGTTAAGTAAAATTTATTTAAGTAAATAAAACATTTAGATGTATAATTGTTTATTTATTTTGAATCTTTAAGTTTATTGATTTTTATCCTTAACATAAGCTGTATTTTATAAAAAATATTTAAAACTCGAATTTCCGAAATTTTTGATTTATAAGTAAGTTAAATGTAACGGTTTATAATTAATTAAATTAAGTAAATGTAGATTTCACTTTTGTACAGCTTAGACATTTTTCTGTATGGATACAGTGCCTTTCGATTTGTAGTTGGACAACATTTCATTTTATAGGTACTATATTATAATAATTAAGAGCATGAAAGAAAAAAAAGCATTTCTTCATAATGCTATAATCTGCCCTGCTAAGCGCAAAAGCGGTATCTCAAAAAAAATCGTAAAATTGATTTTTATGCCATCGGATAGCTTTAAAAAATACGCATCTACTGGACTAAGCCATTTAGCACTATCTTGTTCAAAACGTATGAAAAAACCTTAAGAAAGATTTTTCTATCTCAGTTTTACCATATATCACTAAGGGTGTTAGAGGTATATTAATATTACGTAGGCAACCAGCCGCAAATTTAAATATCGCTAAAATTCTTAAATAAATACACAACTTTTGCTTAGCCGATAAGCGGTAAGTAGGATTTTTACTCATAGGATAGTGGTTTACAACGAAAGTTTCGTGCCAACTGGTCAAGGCCGAAAAGATTTGAGTGTTTTTCCTGTACTATGGTATGAAGGGTTGTTTGGACGTTCCAAAGCCGAAATTATAAGTGCATACTATCAATTTTTTATTTTTCATCGGGATAAAAAAAATATCATACTATGGGTTGATAATTGTTCCTCCCAGAACAAAAACTGGACGTTTTTTTCTTTCTTAATTTATATTATAAATTCTAAGGATATCAACGCCGACAAGATTGTCATCAAATATTTTGAATCCGGCCACACCTTTATGTCAGCTGATAGTTTCCATCATAGGGTAGAGCTGTCCATAAAACGCATGAAAAACAAAATTTATGATTTGACAGGATTCGATCAAAATGCTAGCATTATAGGAAAAAAAATTTTAAAAAGTCATGTCTTGCCTCCACCAAAAAAGAAAACTGCTCCGGAAGGAATTTCAAGAAACAAAAAAGAAAATATTTTGAAATCTTTTCAAAATATAATACCACAAAATAGAATGTCCTTTTGGAGAGAACTCCCTACTTTTGACTACTAAAATTCCTTCCAAAAACCGTTTGTTTTTAAATATTTTTTTATGTAATTTCAAATTTTAATAATAAAAAAACGTTATATATATACTTTAGTTGTTTTTTTTTTCAAATAATACATATTTTATTCGATAGAAAATACATTCCTTTTTGTATACACACATGTTTCAGAAGAGCTAACGAAAAAGCGGTATCTCAATTTTAATTCTATAGTTTACTAAGCGGTGTAACCGTATCTCATGAATAAAGTACATTATTATACATTTTTGATAATTTAACTAATGTGATAACAAATACACCCTATATAATATATAAATAATATTTAACAAATAAAAAAAACTATACATAAAGTATATATATAACTATTTTTACATAACTTCAATTATCTCAAAACTCGCTTTCTTTGAGTTACCGCTTTTGCGCTTAGTTGGGCATAATTGTTACCACAAAAAATATTTTCTTAATCGCTAATTTTAAGAAAAAATAAATTAAAATTAAAATTGATGTGGAGACGTTATACATACAGACGTTAGAACAAAGTCCACCATAAGAATGAAGTCATTTAGGAATAAGACGATTTTTAAACATTAATAAAAACCTAAATATTTAAAAAAAGTAAAAATTACTGTTAGTTTTTATCTAGTTTTGATTAAAATAAAAATAAAAAAAAAGTAGCAAAAATTTTTGAAATGTTCTAATTTTGGAGCAGACTGTAATGTCTGTATTTGTATGAACATATGTGGAGATTGCGTCCACTTATTTTCATGCGTAAACGATGATATTCATACTCAACTTTCTCGAATTTTTATAAAATAAACCTATGTTTTTGTTATATTCACTCAAAAGATTGTCTATTCTAGTGTGAAAATACAAAAATAAAAATCTAAAATACCTTGATATTATTTTTTTATGAGTATTTTTCTTTACAATGTCATATTTTTTCAAAATGTGTGGGAAAAAATGCTTCTAATAAGTAAAATAAACACGCCAGGGAGTAAGTAAGGTAACTAATATAAAGTTTGGTTATCTAGTTAGCATCAAAATTTACAAGAGTGTCACAGGTTAAAGTTTATATCACAAATTTTAATATCGAAAAAAATCGGCAAATCAGCGCCGACCGCTCGAATTTCTCCGACAGCACCTTTTTGACGCGGCGCGCCGCGACAGCTGAGGGGTTAATCCTTATCCCATTATATATAATTATAGACTGTTTCAATACCAGCAAAATACTTTTTAAATGAAAAGAATTGGATATTCCATTCAAAAGATATAACGAATTTTTAAAAGTGTCAATCTACAGAAAATAGTAGGTATACTGTTCGAGCAGGCCGTAGTGCGGGGGTCACGGAGGAATTCTACCAATATGCGTCTTGACGGAACACAGTGGGGTTTTGGTCGGTAGGAATCCGACATAACCCACGGCCCCTCCCCGGGAGGCCGTGGGTATCTATGAAAGATTTCCCCCACTAAAAAAAAAAAAGGCCGTAGTGCGGGACGGGGTAAAGGTGATTTTCATGTGATTAAAAATTAAACCTATAGTCCGACCTATAGTAGACTTTTCACTGTAACGATATCGCTATCTATGCGGGTGAAACCGCAGGGCATTGCTAGTAATTTATAAATATCATGAAAGATAGATTATTGTGTGGATTATCAAAGGCTAATTACCTAATTTTAGAATAAGTGAATTGTAAATTCTTTGAAAAAAAATGTCTCTAAACCTAATTAATCTAGGTATGTGCGTCCATATTTGATATAAGAAAATAATAATATTTTTTTTATATTAACCGTTTTGTAAATCATATTAATTATGGCAAATTAATTTATTCCATATGGTTCAAGTATTGGAATAAAATTAATTTCACTATCAATGTGTAAATTAATCTCTAATTGTAACTAGTTTAGATGTTTATTACACCGTCGCAGTCTAAACATGTTACATAATAACTTTTACACATAAGAAAAGTATAACTGATTGTTGTCTGTACAAACAAGATATCTTTAGGGCTATACAGGGTGTCCCACTATTGGTATACTAAGCGCGAAGGGACTTGTAGTTTTGCATGCACTGATCACGTAAAAAATATTTAAACAACAAAATTACGCCAAAAATTTTTTGCTAAATTTTTCCTGAAAATCCATGTTTTCTTCTCTAGCTTGGTGCAGCCGGCCTATACCGCTTCGCTAATGTGAGCATTATGTCTATGAAAACATAATCTTAAACAATAGCTCACGTGCGGGTGGCAAAGTTGGATGGGTTGCTTGTTATGGGTGTACACATAGAGTTTTAAGAATTCATATTTTTGAAAAAAGAATGCGTCTGGAATTTTATTTATTTTTTACAAACTCAGCGTATGCAAAACTATAACCTCCTTTGAGCTTAGTATACCAACAGTGGGACACCCTGTACCTATATGAGGAGATAGATATTGGTATGAAATTCTATAAAAGTGAAGTCCCATGTCCCCTAGTGGGGTAAGGGGCAGATGCATTATTCCTACATCTGTTTCACTGATCGATTTTCTTTAGGGACAAGTAGGTGATCAGCCTTCTGTTTCCTGCCAGACCGAGACTCTGCGTCTCCACCGGGAATCGAACCCAGGACCCCTCGGTTCTACGCTCACGCACCACTGTACCAAGGAGGCGGTCATGACATTCTATATTAATGATTATTATTTTTACTGTTTTTCGATGCCTGTGAAGTGTGAATCCATTCACGCTAATCTCAGAAACAGTTTTACTTATTTTAATGCTTTTCACTAATTAATAGACGTTATATTCACGAAAATTGTGTTTATTTCAAAACGTTGAATTGAAGATACTTGAAAAACAAAAATAAAATGTTGTGTGGTTTTATGAAACCACGGTAAAAGTGAAACTGTTCGAACGGTTCCGAACACTGCTTGAGTAAAAGTTTGAGACGATGTAATAAAAGTTTCACTTTAAATATTATGTCTAAATGGACAAAGTCAGATCAAACAGCTAGTATAAGTATCACATATCTACACTTAAGCCACAATTGCCAAGTAACACAATACAAATGGGCCACCCGACACCTCGTTAACAAGACTATATGTTTCTATTATCACTATGCCATATCTATTGCATAATGTGTGTTCAGTATTTAGCTGTATTGTATGAAATGGTTTTGGATAGATGAAAATTAAGTTGTATAAACAAGTTTAGCAGTTTTGCGGTGTTTTGGAAATAAAATTGATAAGTAAAGTCAACAGTATTCTGGTTTATTTTTTGTATTTACTGGTATCGGATATTTTTCTGAATAATAATATGATACTATTCTCAATAAAAATTGTGAATGACTTTTTCGTAGGAATACAAATACTTTGCTATTATTTAGGAGCTTATAATCATTTTAATAATAGTTATGTCAACACTATCACCATAAAGCGCAACATACATTCAAATAATTGCAACCAGTTAAATCTGTTATCCAAACAAAGAATTGTGGTCCCCCGTATTCAACAATTCCAAATAAAAACACGCTGTTTTTCGTGTACAACGCGGTCACCTGAAACTTAGCGTTGATTACTTCAAATTGGTTTACTATAAAAAGCATCTACTATTAAAATTACCAATTTAATTTTGGGCCTTAGATTTTAATTTTTTATTAGCCAATCTTGCAATACATCTACGTACCTACCATTATCTATATCTACCGAGGCGCTCGCATTCCAGAGACGTGTCAATTTAATTTGACCGCGTTGTATATGCGGGTAGATCTAAAAACCCGCATATATCCTATACATATACTCACATAATATTAGCCTTGTGGACAGCAGTGACCTTCTTCCTCTTATTATCCCTCGCGAATTGGAACGCGAACTCAGCGACACGTTTGCTAGCCTCCTCCGTGATCAGTTTGATAGATTGCACAACGCCATCTACGATCTCGTGCTCGATGCCAGAGTACTCGCCCTCTGTGTTCTCACGGATGGTCACCACGTCCACATTGTCGTAGAGGGTTTTGATACTGGAAGGGAGAAGAAAAATTTATTATTAGCTGTGTCCCGCGGTTTTACCCGCATTCCTTTTGATACTGTAAGGGAGAAGAGATATTCATAGATAACTAGCTGTGCCCCGAGTTCCCTGAGAGCCCTGTTCTACCCGCATTGCTCCCCTCCTATTCGGTCTTAGAGTTTTGATATATTATAACCTATGTGTTAATCCAAGTCACCCTCTATGTGTGTGTCAAATTTCATGAAAATCAGTCCAGTAGTTTTTACGTGAAGGAGTAACAAACATACAAACTGAAACAGACACAGATACAGACTGAAATATTACCGGAAAGCTGTTTAATTGATCGATTTTCTGTAAGAGCAGGGTGAACCATATTTAGGTGCTATGCGAGATTAAATTTATTTTTATTAGCCTCTATTAGGAATCGATACCCTAATACGGATCTATCATCTAAGTCTTCATTTTAATGGGTATATGGCATTCTAAACGAAATGTATGCCGATGATTCTCAAGAAATCTGACAAAAAAAGGACGTTTCGGCTTGAAAGCGTGAGTAACAAAATAACCGTTGTAAATCTAGTACAAACAAAAGACATAAAACAAAAGCGATGACCCTGTACTGACGAACTTCTTAGTCACTTTTGCTGTTATCAATTTCATTTAGTTCTGCATTTGATGTGGGTACTTAGTACTATATCCACTACATAAAAAACAAGAGCGTTTGTGCTGAGCACACGTGTCAGAAGTGAAACTTCTTTAACAAGATTTAATGATACCAAAACCGTCGCCTTACTTCATGACGTGACGGCATTGCCATGACGCACCCTTGAAATTTTACTCTCAACACGCCTAAAGAAGTTTCACTACAAAAATATTATTCATAGAAAGAATACATAATCATATTTACTGGACAACGGAATAAGGAAGCGTAACAAATTGAAAGATAAGTGTGGATAGATTGAATTGCGAGTTCAAATTGACGATAATTTGATATTTAAACGCTTTGAATAATTCATGGTTCTGTCGCGCGGTTGGCAGTATTCCCAACTTGATACATTGTAAGTGAAACAACGAAATAAAAACAAACACTTCACTTCGGCATTCGGACCTAATTTATTTTTTTTGCTTTCGTCGTGTTTATTTCATTCATAGTTCATAGCTCTGAGCTGTGCAATTTCATAGTTTGGTTAAATTGGCATTTATCTTCGTCTCTCATGTTTTTCTTTAATAAATTAGCATTTTTGTATTGAAATACTTGAAATAGGTACTGTTTGTGTTATGCAACTTTAAGGCGAGGTCGTTGTATTGATGAGTTTGTAAGTGAGCGCATTGAGTAGACAAGATATAAGCGTTTTCAAGTGCGTTTAAGGTGAAGTATCATATCATATAAAACAAAGTCACATAATTCATACATCAAATCGGCTAGATCGATTTTTATATTACTTTATCTCCTTGTATCTGACTTCCAAATAAAACATACTTGAAGTGATATGGCTACATATTGATTGTAATTTTGTATGTCATATCAGTAAATACGACAATGGCTTGTAGATAATGGGCTATCAGGTTTCCCGATCAGATTATATTTCCTGACTTTATCGTGTGCGGAATTCAAACGGATTACGTACATTTTGTTATCAGTACTTATCAATTTTTTACAATTACGTGACTGTCTGATGTTATTCTTAATTAATAAGTCACTTTTTAGGGTTCTGTATTCTAGAGGTACAAACAGAAGCCTATTATGAATCTTTGGTGTGACTGTGTCTGAAATTAAATTGTGTGAAAAGTCGACATTGTCACAGATGGTATTTTCTTTTGCCCAAATTACAATCTTCTTCTCTTATATATAAAAATGAATCGCAAAATGTGTTGGTAAGCGCATAACTCGAGAACGGCTGAACCGATTTTGATAATTCTTTTTTTATTATATTCCTTGAAGTACGAGGGTGGTTTTTATGTAGAGAAAACGTAAATATGTACCACGGGCGAAGCCGGGGCGGACCGCTAGTACTTTATAAAATAGAATCAAATATTTACGTTTGGCGTTTTTTTATAGACGGTGTGGAAAAACTTGTATGTGAATCAAAACTTTAAAAAAATACTTAACTGGTATTATTGGGCATTAAAATTTATTGTATTGTGGGCTTGGGAATGAGAAAAATAAATAAGAAAATTGACTATGTCTTTTTTCTAAATAAAACTGAGAAGCAAGAGCAATATCCTAAGTTAATAACTTACACTTTTGTCAATCCTTTACATGTTACAACAAATAAATATGCAAATGAAATGAGTCATATAAGTCAACTGATACAATGTAAACATTTCTTGGAAATAATACATTCATCCTGTCATTATTTTTGGTGAAAAAATAAAGTTACATACAGACAACATGATTTACTTTTTTTATAATTGTAATGCAACATTGACTTACAGATAAGCATAATCAGTCAATGCTGAATGTGAAAAATCAATCACTGATAGGCGAGCCGTTTACGACATACTTTGGATTTCAATCATTTATATCCTGCAGATTATTAATTTAATCCCATTCTTACTAATTAAATATGATTTATATATATATTTAAAATAGGTTTGTTATATAATTAGAATTAAAATTATAAATATGTTTTAAATCACTATTCTATTTCTTTTGATTGGGAACTTTTGTAGCGATCTCTGTAACAGATGTCTAATACATCTGCCCCTTAACCCCACTAGGGGACATGGGACTTCATTTTTTTTCTGTAAATTTTTCACATAATGGCTGGACTTATTTGATTGAATAGCCAATGTTAAAAGTTAAAACCTATCCATACTAATATTATAAATGCGAAAGTAACTCTGTCTGTCTGTCTGTTACTCAATCACGCCTAAACTACTGAACCAATTTGCATGAAATTTGGTATGGAGATGTTTTGATACCCGAGAAAGGACCTTCTACCTATCTACCTTTTATTGCGAAATATGTACCACGGGTGAAGCCGGGGCGGACCTCTAGTCTAATATATATATAAATCTCGTGTCACAATGTTTGTCCTCAATGGACTCCTAAACCACTTAACTGATTATAATAAAATTCGCACACCATGTGCAGTTCGATCCAACTTGAGAGATAGGATAGTTTGAACATGTAGGTACCATGGGCGAAGCCGGGGCGGACCGCTAGTAGTTCATAAGTAGTGTCCGACCGAAACTGGTTTCCAGGCCGAAACCGAAACCGAAACCGAATGTTCGGCCGTGGCTTCAGTTTCGGCCGAAACCGAAACCGAAACCGAAACTCACGTGGTCAAGTATGAAATTTCTAAAAATACTGAACTTTGGTGCATTTTACCTACTATTTTGCCTTAATTAGGGCATGAAATGAAAACACAGTACATATTTTAAATTTGTTGTAATCATTTATTTAATATAAAATAAAAAAATAATATTTTTTAAAATATTAATAATAACAATTTTAATTTTTATTATTTTTTCAAATTAAGTTCTCAGTAAAATCAGTCATCTAAATCAAATCAGTAATTGTTATTGTTACTTTAAATACTAAGTTTTGGTATTTTGAGATCTTTCTCTTTATTAAAGAGTCTTTAATACTTTGGATTGATATTTGTACTTAGAAGAATAATCAGTCTCTTTTAGGTACCTCTTATATAAAAATAATAATTATTAATTACTATTACACCCAGTTCCAATCTCAACATAGATAATCAAAAATTGTTTCCACCAGCGTGGGTCAACCAACGCTTTGACAGCGTCCGTCAAAGCGTTGCCGAGGAAAACGAAGTTAGGCGAGCGTGAACGTGTGTGAACTAAGTTCACTGAACTTGCGAAATAAGTTTCGGTTTCGGCAAAAGTTTCGGCCGATTTTGGCCGAAACCGAAACTGCGGCCGAAACTTGATTTTTGGCCGAAACTCGGCCGAAACCGAAACCGAAACCGAAAGTTCGGTCGGACACTATTCATAAGTTAATAATGATCACACTGTTTAACTTGTTGATAATGTATATTAAAACAATATATCTATATAATTTAATACACTGTATATTGAATATACAGTGTATAAAATTGATACAATTCAGTGTGACAAAATTTCAACAGAAGTTTTTGGGATTACCCATATTTTGCTATCAGAGTAATTTTAATATTTCAAATATCTATTCTCTTATCTACATGTTATCCTCAATGCTGTTAAAAATAAATTTATGGTAAGGGAACATCAAGGTTTTATGACACAAATATGAATACTTAGTTTATTTTTACACCTATCTTCCAATAAAATAGTTTATGATAAGTCAATTAAAATAATGATTCATTTTATTCATGAATATATTTTATACATACAATGAATGAAATTTTCCCTTTAAGTATATGAATGATGAAAAAACTGTAACCATCACTTTAAGATATAATTAGGTATATTTTATGCGTACTTACATTTAAAAACAACATACAAAAATGTGTATTGTTTTTGAAACACTGGTAAAAATGCAGAGCATTATACTTAGTCTTTTTTTTTTTTTTTTTTTTGTGTGGTGTCTCTCAATGTTAGCCAGAAGGGCTTCTACATTTTAACGCGGACGCGGGGGTGAACTGAAGGTTCACCCTGGTAGCGACATGCACAAGGGCGTCCCCCCTTGACGGGGACCACGAACCTCGGCTTGAGCTGTCGCTTGAGTGGAGGAGGCCAGAAGGGCCCTAATCGGACGGGTATACTTAGTCAAATATAAAATTTTAACTGAATATACATATTTCACTCACCCATCTAAACTCTTGCAAGGCCTAACATTAGCATACAGGTCAAACTCTTTACGGAGAGCCAGGTTCAAGGATCGGTAGCCTTTACCAACTGGAGTCATTAATGGACCCTTCAGCCCAATTTTGTTTTCATTGACAGAGTCAATCGCCCTTTGAGGAATGCCGAATTTGCCATCTGGACCCTAAAATTATAGGTTAATTTTAATGCACGGTTATAAATCATAATTAAATTTAATAACATAATCAATGTCTTGAAGAATGTTTGTTATGAAGTAGTGTACATAACCAACAAGATCTAGTTAAATTGTCGCAGGTACTTACCCTAACAGCTGTCACATCGACTTCATCCCACTCGATAGGAACTTTGGCTGCTTCGAATATTTTCTGCACCGCCACGGTAATTTCCGGCCCGATTCCATGTCCAGGGATCAAAGTCACCTTCCGCACTCCAGTGCTGTACTGCGCAGCACCTGCCCTGCTCGCCGGAACCTGAATAAAACACAAAATATATCACCACTATCTTAACCTCGCACACTTAACTACATCCTTGAATAAAATTATGTTAACCTTACTAACGACACTCCCGACCGCACTGGGCGACTTTTCCACCCCCGAATCGAACAATTTCAACAAGCTCTCTACGACTTTACTCTCACGAAAAGGCTTCAAAAGCGCATTTATGTAATTCTTCGACATAACTATAAGTCTATTTTTGGATGGGAAAAATTAACTACACAAGCGGCTTTTATGTGTTAGAAAGAAGAAATAGCATGCAGATAAACAATAGAAATTAGTTATTGCATTCACGAATCACAAACTTACGATTTTTTTAATAAATCTTGCAGCCATTTCACTAAAATTTTATATTACGACGACAAGACTCCGCGGCAAGAGGCGGAGGGGAGGAAATTGCGAGCAAGACATCGACGCATGACCGGAAAGTACTGTCAAATTACCAAGGTCGATTTAAATAAAATATTTTATTACACCTGCATCTTCTTACAAAAATATATATGGAGATTGCAGAGATTACCTTATACCATACTTATCAACAAAAACATGTGAATAATTAAATTTATTTAATATTTTTAACAATGATTTCTCTAAATGGATAAAAAATTACTGAACGCATGATAATTTAATGCCAGATGTCAATAATTTCGTAAACGTCATTGTCAGCTGTTTCATGTTTGCGAATTGGCCAAAATCTTGCTGAAAAATAATAACAAAATACTGTTTATTTTTGTTTCAAATACTGTATTGAATGTTTTAAATAATTGAATGAACGTAGTATGAAAACACTTCAGTGATGGATCAACCTCTGTCGTTAAAATTAGCATCATTATGCCTAATTTCCCAACACAAACTCCAATGTATACTGTCGGCTTGCGGCAGTAAATTAGATTTGATTATTGACCCAATTCTCATTAAACCTTTGGAAAGAATATGTGGAGTGAGTTGGTTAAGGTACGTCTGAGAGAAAAGAGTTTTATTAATATTAATCAAACTAAAAATTACAAAGCAACAAGTAGCTAAAATTACTATGCCTTCAACGTTTTCTGTTATACCTCTTTTCTAAATAAATATTTATTTATCTTTCAATTGTACTCACTTTTGAGAAACCTAGGAATATTTTTAGTCATTAATTCTTATTGAATTCTTGCAGGCAACATGGTGTTGATAAAATTTACAAGATGGAACCACAATTGGGAAATACAGCTAACACAAATCGTGCATATCTGATACCGGCTTGCCTTCAAAAATACAAATGTGTTCTTGACCAAATCTCTTCAGTACTCAGCCAAAATCCTTCACTGACTGATGCCAAATGTTTCAATGTTATTATTGTGCCCAAAACAATGTCTACTTACGATTCTATACTTGAAAGTAAAGGCCTGTACGACATTGTAAAATTACACTCATTTTCTTGGGAATTATTTAGTTTAGATGAACAATTACTAAGTTTGGAATTACCATTTCTCTATAGACAAATGTTTGTCGAGCAAAATCAGTCTTTATTGAGCAGCATTTCTATGTGTTTATGGAGTTTATTCCATGTTACTGGCCAGCCGAAATGTATATTATCGCTTGGCAAATTATCATCCAGTGTTCTTGATATATTGGAGGTGTATAAGGAAAGCTATGAAAGAGATTTTGTTAATATGGAAAATTCCCAAGAAATAGGTGCTTTAATTATCATGGACAGAGACCAAGATTACGCCTCTAGCTTACTTACTCCTGCTACCTACAGTGGTCTATTGAATGAAATCTTCAGCATAAACTGTGGTCACTTAGACCTGAATGTCAAAGAAACAAAATTGAAAAAGGGCAAAATGAATTTCACGTCTAGCGAGGATAAATCATCAAAAAACACAGTGATGACGTTAGACAGTTCTATAGATAACTTATACGGTGAAATTAAACACAGGCATTTCTCTGAAGTTTTAAGTGTGTTAAGTTCAAAGGCAAAATTGTTGAAGAATGAAGATATAAAAGCTCTTGGTATTCAAGAAATGAAAGACTTTGTTGCAACAAAATTACAGCAAGTGACTCTTTTTAAACAGAACTTAGTTAACCATGTGTTGGCTAGTGAGACAATTATTGCAGAAATGAACAATAAGTTTGAGAATTTGACTCAAGCTGAGAGTGAAATGTTGAATAATAGAAATAAAAAATCAAACTTCACATTTGTCGATGAACAGTTTGGTACAGACATTCATATGTATAACAGTTTACGTCTTATGTGTTTATTAAGCTTAACTCAGGGCCTATCTTATGACGAATATAATTCCTTAGTTAGCAAATACTTACTTGCTTTCGGATATAAATTTTTGTATGTGTTTAATAATTTAATTAGTGCTGGTTTGTTAGTACAGCCGTCTAGTCCAAAATTATCGTTAAATATTAGCAACTTAAGCAATCTTAGTGAACGATTACCGAAATGGCAGACTGGCTTTCAGAATATTGCTAATAAATTAAAACAGTTGCCACAAACTGAAGCTGGTACATCCCCTGGTTATGTTTTTAATGGGAGTTATATACCATTAGTCGCTACTCTCTGTAATGCTTTACTGAGTTCTGAATCTCTTGTGGAAGTACTGAATAAACTATCAGCTTTAAATGACTTGAAAGTAGGTGGCGCTGTTGTAGACAAGTTAAAAACTGGTATGGAAACATTGAATGAAAGGCTTTCCAATCTATCCATGCAAAGTAATATAGATCTTGGTAGTAAGGACGCAAAGTCGATTTTGAAAGTGTTGAAAAGTGATAGTAAAATGAATAGTGGGTTATGTATAAAGCCTCGGACGGTTTTAGTGTTTATTATTGGCGGGGTGACGTATGCTGAAATAGCTGCTTGTGATGTTGTGCAGGCGGCGACGGGGAGCAAGATAATTATCGCTGGAGATTGTATAGCTAGCGGCAGTGATATTATGGCCGCTAATATATGAATAAATTAACATAAGGATTCATTTGTTATGTGTATATATTGATGACTATTTTATGTTCTCAATATAATATTATGATTGTAAATTGTACCAGTAGAATTAATGTACGAATGTAATATCGTTTACATCGTTTTTTTACTACAACAGATAGTAAGGAATTAAATACTCTGAATAAAAAAAGGAATTATGGGTACCAATTTTAGGTAGTCTTAATACTTGTTAAAATATATTGGTGAGACAGCACTGCCTATATTTAATTATAGAGGGAATCCCCTCTTCATTTGTCATTGAATGATATTTATTTCTATGTAAGTGTATTATTATTTATTACTTCACTTTGTTTATCTCATCATATATCTCAAATTCTAATGATTATGCATTGCATTAAGTTTATATAATACTAGCTGTTCCGCGCGGTTTCACCCGCATTGCTTCGCTCCGGTTGGTCTTAGCGTGATGATATATAGCCTATAGCCTTCCTCGATAAATTGGCTATCTAGCACCGAAATAATTTTTCAAATCGGACCAGTAGTTCCTGAGATTAGCGCGTTCAAACAAACAAACAAACTCTTCAGCTTTATAATATAAGTATAGATTTAAATATACTGTATATTTATTATAAATATCTCCATCACTGTTAAGCTTGAAATAAAACAAAAATTCAGTAAAAAATATATATTTCGTTTTATTTATCACAGTAAAAAATTATCCTACATTCTTAATTATTAATAATACGGCTTCAAATCGCAAGCAAGATAGCCGACATAACATGCAATTATGTATAATATTATTAACTTTAATTAATCTACAGCATTTAATATTAATAAGCTTTTGGTCCGAGATGTGGTAAATATTTCTAAGCCTTTGAAGAATATATCTTCTTATTTTGAGGTTAAGTAAGTATTGTCTTGCGCCGATTTTAATGAAAAACCCATAGCATTTGATTTTGCCTTAAAAATATGTATGTATCAATTAAGATTTGTGTCAATATTACAAAAAGTTTTACTTGCTCCGAATATTTAAAGGTAGAAATAAAAACTATAAATAAAGTTTTTTTTTTAATAACGTCTCTCTGTCTTTTAACTGTAAGAAAAGAAAGGGACATAAATATGAATATTAATTTATATTACAAATGATTTTTTTTATAAATACAAGCATCTGCACCAAATAATATTCGGAAAACAGTTTGTAATATGCAATACCATGTTTTTTTAAATAATTAAATTTAGCAAGAAAGTATTAATCAATGCATAAAAAGTCCGTTATATTACTTTTAAAGGCAAAATCAAAGGTCAAGTACATGATAGTTTAAATTTATACAGAATTGAAATTAAATAATAATTAAAATATTATTCAGGGATTATAAAGCAGGGATTAATTACACACTAATTCCAAATAATACTTGGACTGCTTCGAAATGTTATTTTCGTTTCGATTATTTAATTTTTTCGCGACATTCTCTCCTTAAATTGAGTTATTATTCTACTTGCGCCAGTAAATGCAAGTAACTTGCGCTAGTAGGTTCAAATACGCACACAATCTTTATTTTTATGGAGTAATAATTATTCTACTGGTGCCAGTAAACGCAAGTTACTTGCGCTAGCTTATATAATAAACTCAAATAATTCGCGAAAGTGTCTTGCAAGTTAGTAAGTAACTTGCGCCAGTGCATGCAAGTTACTTGCGCCAGTACTGCGCGAATTTGTGAAAGTGTTCGACGAGTGCCGCCATTACAGCCGTGACGGATAAGTCTAGAAGGTTCTGTAGGTAATGTACCGCTTCTTCATCGCCCAGGTCCAGGCTATAGAGAAATTTAAGACATGGTTATTAAAATGGCAAAATTAACGCAATTAATTGTAGAACAACGGAATTGAATAATTTTTGTCTATAATAGCGAGGTGTTAGTAGCAAGTAAATGATGTTGTAGTTCTTATTCGTGAAAGGTTTGGCCCACAAGGCTAATTACCCAGAAAATAATGAAAAAATTGAAAGTGAATTTAGCACAGCACAGGTTTATACCTAGTTGAGGCGATCGTCGAGTTTGTATAATTTATGTCTATGTATTGTTACTCAATAAATGATTTTTATTTATTTATTTTATTTATTTAGATAGCCAGCAAAATTAATTAAAATAAGACAGTTTAACAAAAAAGAAGGCTTTATTTCTCAAAAAAAAAAAATACAGCCAATAAATATAATTACGATATGAAAAGAGACAATTAATGGGAAAATTATTTTTCATTTTTAAAAAACTTCGCAATATTATCACAAAAACAAGTTTTTAAACAAAATATAGCCCACTAAACTTACCGCAGTTTATCCTGCACTTTCTTAACCGCTTTATCCGGTTCGAGAGCTATGTCTGGTACAGACGCATCAACCATCAGAGAGAACAGATTCAGCATCAGGTTAGCGTGTCTGGAAGGATTATTAACTTTATTTATATGAAAAGTACTTTTATTTTGCACATGGCAAATTCTGAAAATATTGACATACTTAAAAATAAATTGATGTAATTTTTTTGCATGATGAGCATTTTTTTATGTCTAAACCTTACTACTATTATCAATGAGAAATATCTTCAATAAAAGGTCTATTACCAGCGCAAATGTAGGAAAACATTTGTGCAATGTCTCCAAAGATCTTAGTACTATCAGGATAGTTTCAATTACTATTACCATTTTCTGAAAAAGTTTTAGGATTTTTGAAGTGAAAACTTCTTTAGCGGCGTTGGGTATAAAATCTTAAACTCGCGTCAGGACACGTGACCTGATCGAAAAAGCGTAAGACGGATGGATATCAAACATGCTCAACGTTAATAATCAAGTTTTCAATTTTGCCGGCACTCCCGGAGTGCAACCCGTCTTATTTTTGTCTTTACCTGCGCAAATGAAGGAAAGCCGTATAGCATTGTTTACGGAACTCATGGTAATGCTCCGAGTGGACCCCACCCATGGCTTCCACCATCTCCTTACTGAGTTTCATCGGTGGGGGAAGTGGCTTGGGATCTCTGCCCAGGATGTAACCGAAGTCGATGTGGAATAATGCCCCGGATTTCGTGAGGAGGAGATTGTCCAGGTGACGGTCACCTACACCTGTGGAGAATTTGGTTGATTTGAATGACGTGTTTAAAGTTGGTCAACAATTGTTGGATAATTAATAAATATGAATGTTAGGGGATATTTTGCTGATGTGGATCGAATAGAATTAGATTTTGCGTTGGAAAAAATTTCTCCCACTAGTTTTTTTTATATATAACTTAGATAGAAAAATTAATTCATTCCTAATTTTTTGAAGTCCAGGCGCTGTGCTTGCGGAAGCAGTTCCACTTCTGCCACTCACCCAGCAGGTACGTGATGACGCAGTAGCCGGCGCTGTGCTTGCGGAAGCAGTTCCACTTCTGCCACTCACCCAGCAGGTACGTGATGACGCAGTAGCCGGCGCAGGAGCGCAGGTACGTGTCCATGGTGTCGGGGCGGATGCCGTAGGGCGCCGTGTCGCAGGCGCTGTGCTTGCGGAAGCAGTTCCACTTCTGCCACTCACCCAGCAGGTACGTGATGACGCAGTAGCCGGCGCAGGAGCGCAGGTACGTGTCCATGGTGTCGGGGCGGATGCCGTAGGGCGCCGTGTCGCAGGCGCTGTGCTTGCGGAAGCAGTTCCACTTCTGCCACTCACCCAGCAGGTACGTGATGACGCAGTAGCCGGCGCAGGAGCGCAGGTACGTGTCCATGGTGTCGGGGCGGATGCCGTAGGGCGCCGTGTCGCAGGCGCTGTGCTTGCGGAAGCAGTTCCACTTCTGCCACTCACCCAGCAGGTACGTGATGACGCAGTAGCCGGCGCAGGAGCGCAGGTACGTGTCCATGGTGTCGGGGCGGATGCCGTAGGGCGCCGTGTCGCAGGCGCTGTGCTTGCGGAAGCAGTTCCACTTCTGCCACTCACCCAGCAGGTACGTGATGACGCAGTAGCCGGCGCAGGAGCGCAGGTACGTGTCCATGGTGTCGGGGCGGATGCCGTAGGGCGCCGTGTCGCAGGCGCTGTGCTTGCGGAAGCAGTTCCACTTCTGCCACTCACCCAGCAGGTACGTGATGACGCAGTAGCCGGCGCAGGAGCGCAGGTACGTGTCCATGGTGTCGGGGCGGATGCCGTAGGGCGCCGTGTCGCAGGCGCTGTGCTTGCGGAAGCAGTTCCACTTCTGCCACTCACCCAGCAGGTACGTGATGACGCAGTAGCCGGCGCAGGAGCGCAGGTACGTGTCCATGGTGTCGGGGCGGATGCCGTAGGGCGCCGTGTCGCAGGCGCTGTGCTTGCGGAAGCAGTTCCACTTCTGCCACTCACCCAGCAGGTACGTGATGACGCAGTAGCCGGCGCAGGAGCGCAGGTACGTGTCCATGGTGTCGGGGCGGATGCCGTAGGGCGCCGTGTCGCAGGCGCTGTGCTTGCGGAAGCAGTTCCACTTCTGCCACTCACCCAGCAGGTACGTGATGACGCAGTAGCCGGCGCAGGAGCGCAGGTACGTGTCCATGGTGTCGGGGCGGATGCCGTAGGGCGCCGTGTCGCAGGCGCTGTGCTTGCGGAAGAAGTTCTGTATGCTGCCCTCGCTGGCCAGCGCCTCGGCCACCGTCACCGACTCCACGAACTGCAGGAAGCCGTGCTTCGAGCTCGTCGCCAGCACTTTGTATGGCGTCAGCTTTAGGTCCAGGTTCTCTCTGCAACCGAGTGTAAAGTGTACACCTTTATATGTCACTCAAACTAAAACTTTAATTTATTCAATTAGACTTCCTCCACTTTTGAATCGTCATAACCAAGTCATAACATATTTTTACATTTACCACCGATTCGGAAAGCAGTGTCTAAGGAGAAAAACCGGCAAGAAACGCACTTGCCACTTGTGCCTCATTTATTTGACGAATTATTGTACATTACCAGAAATAAGAAAAGATAAAATAACATTAATGAAAAAATCTACAACAGGTGGTGTTTTTGCTTTTAGCAATCACTTCCAGGCAACCATAAAAATAAAAAACATGCAAACGAACAAGGATTCTTAATCCCTTAATTAAAAAACAGTAAAAAAAGCTTTAACCGGTAAACCAGTTTAATGGGATAAACAATATTTGCTCTTAGATGCAACGTTAAAATACATCTTTGTTCATTTTATTAAATGAGAAAATTCTGATGATGCATTGGAAAGAAATATATTTGGAGTACCACAGGGATATCTGTTGGGTCCATTGCTATTCATAATGTATAAGAATGACTTCATATAAACTTTTCGATGAAATTGTAAAGAAAACCTAAATATTGCGATTTCAGAATTATAAACCGATGCTATGATATTATTACAAAGCACTATATGAAAGAAAAAACACAGCTTTTTAGAAATCTTAAAAAAAAAACAACAACATTTCTTTTGATTTTTTCTTTTAATATTTTCTATCTTACCTCCTCAACAATTTATCCATGAGTGTTATCATTTGCAAAATTAGCTGATCCTGTCGCAGATCGTCTCCATGCTTGAATATAGCTTCGTACTCGCTTCCCTCCGTCGTGAGGAATGTTAGTTTGCACGGCATTAAGGCAGATTTGAAAAGACTCGCCTTTTTCGCTACTATGCCCTGAAAATGAAAGCATTGAATGAAATATATTATTGTAATAATGTTGTTGGGTATTCACAAATTGTGAATAAATCTACAACAATTTTTCCATCAAATACAATTAGGTTAAAACTATTACCAACTGTTCAAACGTTTCAAAAGTTTCAAAACAATACATTTTATAGTAATTGATTCTGAATTTTATTTTACTTCATTAATTGGTATGATAAAATATTTTTTGTTCAATTAATCATGAATGCAATCACGGTATAGATTACTAACTTAACATCTTGTTATCGGAAGAAAATTATGTATCAACAAACATGTACTATTCACACACACACCCAAACACAATCACACGTCAAATTCACGTCTGCCAGTTGTACACACAAACATTATTCTCTCTTGTACCTTAATAGTGACAGTAGGATCGAGCGGGAAGGGCATCGGCTCGAAGTTGGCAAAGTTGTACTTGAAGTGGTCCGGATCGGCCAATAGTAATTGCAATCTTTCCGCTTTGCGCTGGCGCGAGCCGCTCTCTCGTGCGACGCTCTTGACGAGTCGCACTAGCTTGTCTATGAATACTTGTTGTCGCGCTAGGAAAGATCGTGTGCGCTGTTGTGCGCAACTACCTGAGGGAAGATTTTTTTTTTAATTATTATTTTTTTCATATAGAGGGAGTTCTGTGTTCATGTGCGGTTACATGTCACGTTTTATTGTTCTTAATCTGGAACATATAAAATTTGTACGTATTAGTGTTTGCATGTGTAGGTGCGTTATTACGTATATGCGCGTGCGTGCGTAATATGTTCTGTTGTGCAAGCGTACAACTTTATGGGTGTATTAAACATGAGTATGTGAGCGTGTGAGTAGATATTTTTTTGGTGAGTTAGTATATGCGTGTTGCGTGCGTGTGTTTTGCATTTATCACTAGTGTACGTGTGTTGTCTATATGTGTTTGTTGTGCATGTGTGTGACGTCACCACATGTGCACGCGTGTGACGTCACGCACTCACCCTTGGCCAAACGGTGCGAGAGAGTACGCATGACGGCGAGGTACATGCCGCGCGTGGGCAGCGGTCGCGGTGCGTCACCGTCCTCGCACTCGACCAGCAGGTACCAGTACAGGTAGTTGGCCAGCGCGCTGTTGTGGCACGCGCGGCTGATCAGAAACGACGCCAGACTCTGTTCCGCCGGCTCCGTGGGGCTGAACGGCCAATCGGAAGTATTTACGTCAAAAAGAGTTCGGATAACGCATATACATTTGTTAGGCGAAGAAAAACTTAAATCTAATGTTAGTACTTAACTCATTCACTCACATACTCACTCACTCACTCATTGACATACAATTCGTTAACAAGTCATTTAGACTAAAGACGCAAAACAAAATTCGAGCAAAATATCGATTAAATTCCATACAAATAGCTGTCAATAACGCATAAATGTATCGCCGTTTCAACGTGCAAGGGTGTTGGTTCTATAAAAAATGGTTATTCTATGAATATACTAGATTTAAATGAGTTCCGGACACCGTTATAAACTTATCAACATAGAAAAATCGCACAATCTCTCAAGTCAATCATTATTGTATATTAAAAATAAAAAAGGACCTAACATGGAACCCTGTGGGACACCATATGCATAACTGAGTCCGGAAAGTTTTAATCCATCCACGAAATCTTTTCGATATCGGCAATTAGGCATATCAAAATAATCTTTTTAATGACGTCTTATGTTCGACGAATCAAATATGCAACAAACTAAAAAGCAACAGCGAAATCAATCAAATGTATATTTATAAATTTATATCAATCAAATAGCTAAAATTTTTGAATTGAAGAAAAAATTTCGTTAATTCCAATTTTATTTACTTTTAAATTAAATCTTATAAAAATGAATCCATATTTTCCTTACTCGCGGCATCACGCGTGATGGGTTGAACCGATTTCCACAATTCAAATTTCTTATCAAATTAAATCTTAAGAAATTTGCGACAAAAATAAAATAGTAAATTAAAAAAAGAGCGTGTGTGCCGAGCAAACGTGTCAGAAGTGAAACTTCTTTGGCATGATTCAAAGATAACAGAATCGTTACCTTACTCCATGACGTGACCTTGAAATTGTACTCTCAACGCGCCTAAAGAAGTATCACTTCAAAATATAAATGGCCATTAAACTTCACGTTTGACAGTTCACGCGAATATAGTCCTGGTCGACTGTCGGGTACAGCTAGTTTAATTATAAGAACTACAACTGGTTTCGTAATATCATCGTCAGGTTTAGTTTAATGTTATAAATTCGAAAGTTTGTGAGGATGGATGGATGTTCGCAAATACTACTGAACCGATTACAATGATATTTGGTATCAAGGTAGCTGAAGACCCAGAATAAGACATAGGCTACTTTTTATCCCGGAAATCCCACAGGAACGGGAACTATGCGATATTCTTTGAAAACTGTAAAAGCCGTAGACGGAAATCTAGTATAAAAAAAAAACTACAAATATTACCTGAATTCAGCATTATCCTCGAGTGTTTGTATCGTTGAGTCGGAACCCCCCTCTTCCGCTGTATCCGAATGTCGACTACTAGTTGATGTTGTCATTTCGCTTGCTGTTAACCCTTAAAACGATTTATTACCTTACTTATTTTTTGAATGGTTATACAACTTACTTTTAAACATTTATTTATTTATTTATTTAACAATTTAATGTACCACACCAAGTTAAAAATATTTACAATTATACAAAAACGGATTAATACAGTACATAACAATATGTAAACATCTGTCAGAAATGATTTTAATCTCCTAAGACCTAAGTAATTAGTTTCATTTATTTGCGCCACAAGAATTATTTAAACACCAAAAATAAATTTTGTAGTTTAATATAAATTTAGAGCAAAATTTTCTGAACTTTTTACAATAATAAAAAAAATAGGTATATAAATCTCACCAGACGCAGAAAGTAATGTGGTCTGGCTACCGCGGTGTTGCGGTCGGATCTCTCCCTCAGTCGGTATCGCCAACTCTTTCCCACACACTCGCACGTATTCTATACAAAATAATCGGTGGATACTATTTGTATCGATATTATTTAGAGAGCCGTTGAGAAATTGTGTGAATTTAAATACTGTCAGACTATGTAGAACATTAAATTTCAATCAGAACATTAAATAATTTTATCAGAACATTAAATTTCAAATCAGGGCTTTTTTTTTTCTTATTATGAATAGGCAGACGTTTGGCCTTAATCCCACCTGATGAGAAGCGGCGATGTGGCCTACTTTGCTTATTTCAAGGACATATGTTTCTGTCAAAAGGCCACAATTAATTGAAAAAAAAAATATTTTTTTTTACAAAATCTAAAAATATCCACCTACCTTCATGTATTTCGAGAAAGTCTTCATACTTCAACGCTTGTACTAATTGCAATAAATACAACAGTAGGTCTTCGTCGGGTGCCTGTTTTAGTCTAGATATTGCGTACCTGTTGAAACATAAATTTATTTTAAATACGGGCTATTATTAACTGTTAAGTTAATCTAGTTAAGACACGTTAGTCAGCCTGACCTATTGGACGTTATTTTGCGTATGGCTAATTTTCGCAGCAAAAAAATAACATTTTCTATTTCTATTTCTATAATTTTTGTATGTATAACTTACTTTCTTACAGCGGGATGCGTGAACTTTGGTGTCAATAATTCAAGGGCATCTTCTACGTCCATGGGCGCCCATTGTTTCATCATTGCTAATGCTTGACGTACCTCACCTGGTAAATAAAATGTATAATTATAAATACATCGCCATTTTTTGTATTTTTTAAAGTAAATAAAGGTAAGTATTAAATTAAATTTTATACCTGGTCGATTCCAATTGACACATTCCAAAAACTTCGTGAGTGCTCTCCGATGAGTTGACAGATAAAATCTGTAAAAAAAAAGTTTTTATCATAAAAATGACTTTAATCCATTTGTCCAGAAACACAGAAATAGAAACGTACTCCCAAAAGCTATATAGTTTGTGCTCTGCAAGGTTATTTTATAAAAAGTCGCCAAACTCTGCATGGTCTACCCACCCAACTTCAACAAAACCCTCAAAATCTCCTATTCCAACCATCTTTTCCCAAGTTTCCTGGTCCTAATCAATTTCTTACCGATACTTCCATATAAGATCCTGTTCATCAGCGGACAGCGGTGCCGGTGGGCTGGACAATAATCCCGCAAGACGATCCCTCTCACCGGCTGAGGGCTTCGCGTCACGAGCTGGTGCCACACCGCGGACTGAACGAGCTAAGCGATGTTGTTTGCTTTCTATTAGGTTCTCCTGGGTGAAAAATATGAGAGATTGATTTTTTTGTTGTTGTTACTTCTCGATCGAACTACATTTTCAACAACAAAATAAAAATTCAATATTGATGGACATTTTTTTAACATAGAAAATGGAGTCAAATATAACAATTTTACATAAAATTGTTTAATTACAATCATAATAGCTTGCATGAAGTTCTTGCTATACCTGTAGTATTTCGTAATCGGGTACGGTTACAATTTCAGCTTGCGCTCTGAACTGGTACATTTCGTCGCCGTCTTGTTCGTAGTATACTACTGCGTGCTGTAAAATAATATTTTTTTTACATATGTAAATAGTCCAAAATTCGGTTACTTTAGTACATACTATAAAATAGTCATATAAAGAAAGAGATTGAAAATGGCGTCACTCAGCTGTCAATCTGTTTTTTGCCTTTAGATGTGACTAGACAGAAATATTAAGTGAACGAGATAGCTGCAATTTTCAATCTCTTTCTTTATCTGACCAAATTATAACTCATTAGCTGTAGTCCGCGGTATTACCCGCATTGCTCCGCTCCTGTTGGTCTTAGCAAGATGATATATAGCCTATAGCCTTCATCGATAAATGGGCTATCTAACACGAAATAATTTTTCAAATCGGACCAGTAGTTCCCGAGATTAGCGCGTTCAAACAAACTCTTCAGCTTTATTATATTAGTATAGATTATCTCAACTATTTACATATAAGGATTTCTTACATCAACGCCATCTATCTGAACTGTCGGGAACTCGATCATGAGGTACATATAGTTGGAGTTTCTCTTCTCTTTTTCGTTGATCATTTCAATCTCTCTGAATGTGAGTCTGTCGAGCCAGTCCACCTGAAATACATTAAAATAATAACTTTAATAATATCGTTACTTAATAAAATTAAGTTTAAAATGTACTCTTTGATTTCTATGTCTATAGCTGATCAATACAAAAAGAGAGAACGAGACAACACATTTGGATAATATATAAAATCTGATCAATAGCTTTTATCTGTAAAAATAATATTAACCCATTGAGCCCCGAACGGCCCGATCGGTCCACGACACAATAGATTTTCTATTGTGTCTGTGATTCCGGGGCCTGAGTTATTAATAACTTACCCATCTTTACAACCTTAAACTTGCAAATTTGGACAACCACTACCACACTAAATTCTAATACTTTTCAACTGATAACCTAACAGACATACACAATTTCCAATTCAATTATCACACGTGTAGATACGTCTTAATTTAAACAGAAGACACTATTTCTAATAAAATTGGACACGTGTATCAATATTCAATGGTACCATTCGAACCGTGACGTCACTCCCATATATATTATCAATTATAGAACAGGTTCATTCGGCCTTCCATCTTTGTTTATAAACATCGGTTTCATAAGTTATTAATTATGTAAGCAATAACCAAAGCCTTTCTAACCTACATATGGTTTTTGAATATTTTAATATATTATTGAGTGCCATGAATGGAATTGATAGTATTTTTTATCTTAATAGTCTAATAGAAATCTTTTATTTTGTTATATCTTTTGTCAAATCTACTTTCTACTCGTTAATTCTATACTATAACCATATTATTTGGTTTCTATTGTATTTTTAAATGGTAGGTTTTAGAAAAACATGGAAATTCTGGTACATGTTTCTATTTTAATATAAGTTTTTTTTTGCAAAAGAACACAATAGTTTTTTTTTGTCTTTTTTTGACGCCTTCTTAATAAAATTTTCTTATACTTAGTCATAGTTTGAAAAAACTATGTTGAAAAATAAGGTGGTAAGTGTTACCCACCTACAAAGCTTTTTCTTGATTTTTTGTAATTTATAACTTGATATTTCAAGTTTAACAATAAAGTGGAGATGTAGCAGACATTATTATTATCCAAAATGTAATATTGCCATTAATATGGTAATGTTTAAAATATAATTACAAGTATGACTTCATTTATTCTTATTACGCCTTTGGCATTTGGGATGTTATTTAAATAATGTATCCGCTTCTTTTGTTATTAAAACTAATTAAATATCTCATTCAAATTATAAATGTTAAAATATATGTATTACGTATATTACAAGAAAAAGTAAATACATTAACTATTCTATTACTGGGTTAAAAAAAATAAATGCCTTTTAAGTTTTCATTTAAAATAAGTCATTATTTTTTGTGCCCAAAATATTTGAAGTCCCATAAAAAGTCCACAATTCACATATATTAAGCAAAACCTATCTACACGATGATATGCTTTTGCTAATTCATACAAAATTCGTTCCCTTATTACGTACAAAAAATCAACTCACCTTTGGCATGTGGCCATTGCGATGTTTCTTGGCCAGCTTGGCCAACCTCTGCATCTGCTCCTTGCCCCTATCCGGCGCCTTGCCTGGCGTCTTCTCACTTCCCTCCACGCCGGGCCACACGCGAAGATCGAACATCCCCTTTGGGACAAACAGTAACTTCTTGAGCTGACCCACGAGGTACAGGTAACACTTCTTGCAGGCGTTCAACGTACTCGTCGAATTGCCCATTTTAACGCACACAAACCATATCAATTCACTACACTATCACTTGTCAATTCCTCCATGCTCCAAGCTTTCCCGCTTTTTCGATACATTAGTGTTTAGAGTTCTAGAAAGCGCGGGAGTTTGAAACGCACTGAACTATCTTGCAGGATTGTGACGCAACGATAGCTGAGGTCAATATAAACATAACGGAGTAATTATCGATCATTATTTATATGTGGGCGGGGCGGCATATCAGCGAGGATCCAACTTGATCTTATGAGCTCATGGTCACGCAGAACTAACTACCAACTTAAGGCTTGTGAACAAAAATCTAAATGGGTTAAAGAAGTTCTGAATTTTCAGAAGTACCTATTTTAGCAGGTGGTTTAAATAAAAATATAGCAAATAGAAATATTGGAAACGGTAAAAAATCATCAGGAAATGAACTTTTCTCTATAATTTCCAGACTTGGTAGAAAAGTGCGCTTTACGCTGCGGTGTAGCATTGAAATTTACAACTTCTATTCAATTAATATTTTCACAAAAGCCTATGACCATCTCTAAAGTTCCAACTACCTTTACAATATACATATATCGAAATACATGCAAATCCGTATTGAGGTACATATTGTAATAAGCACTAAGGCATAAATATACAGTTTAAGTATAATGGCTGGTTCAGACAAGGTAATACCATAATTTGTACCTATTAGAATAGGTATTACCTCTGCTAGTATATAATTATCCAAACTAATTAGTATTCCTCGTCTCAAATGAGTGCTCAACGCTTATGAAAATGCAAAAATATTTTATTTTTAGAAAACTTAATTGCATTAAGCTTATTTGTAATAAAATGTCTCACGTAACCTTTAAACAGATGTCATGAACCCGATAAATATTTACTTTGTAGTTTATATCAAACATAAAGGTAATAAATAAACTCGTAATGTTATAAGATTAATTGAATCAAACAGTGTGCCAGTTGTTTTTATATTACGCAGTTAAAATAACAACTTGAAGACTTCTAGAAAAAAATATTCTAAGGAAAGTTGGTATACTCTACCATTAGTAAGCTTACATATCCCGGAATATATTTTAATCACATTTATTGCACGCCTCATAAGCGAAGCGTTGAGGTGGGTACTACTGTCACTTCGCGCAAAACATCTGATTTTTCAAACTTAAAATGTCTTTATGTATCATACATTGCACTTGTAAGATAATACATACACACACATATTAAGAAAAAACACTATTTTTAACGTTCATGATATTTTTGATGTCATTTTTGTTATTTAAACTAGTTAAAAAACAGTTTAAAAAAGTTCTGTCTTGGACGTCCGTGTGTCTGTATGTGCGGATCCTTTTTCTTGTTAACACGATAGCGACCGAAATACTTTACTAATCGAGTCTTTTTTTTTCTCTTACGCTTGAGTATGCTCAGGAATAGAACCCTTTCATTTTTCAGGGTCTGATTCGATGTGGTTTAATTGTTATTAAGTAAACAAAAATAATAATTAATAAATATTTATTAAAAAAAAATTATGAGGCGTGCACTTTTGGATTTTCCAAATTATTTAATTATATTATGTATTTAATTGTTTACTTTAATGTTCCTTTGACAGTTTAAAATACATAACTATATTTTTATACATAACGTCATATTATGTGGATAAGACCTTCAAGCCACCATTAGTTTTATTTATTCCAAGGTTTTTATATGAGGTCGATATCTAGTCGAGCCATAACTAACTATGTATGTAATACGATTTGTAGTGACAACATTATTTTTTGTATACTAATTATTTTTAATCGTTAATTGCGGAGATCAAATTAGCATTTAGATGTATCTATGAAACAGTTGAAGGTATTAATGATATATTGCTGCTTTTTTCCTGATTATTATGAGAATTGCATATTTGCATATAAAATTGCATATTGTTTAATTAATTTTTTTTGGGTAATCAAACCATTTATAAAAAATTCACACAGATTTTCAGAAGATCTGCAAGTCTGGTAAACTAGCATCTATTTATAAAAATGCATAGTAACATTCACATGAAAAACAAAACAAAAACCTACGGTATGCAAATAAGAGAAACAAAACACCGAAGTAGGAAATAAAAGTTAAATATAAGTACAACAATGAAAAACGTTTTAAAAAACTCATTTTCGAAATAGCACAAGTTACTGGATATTTTTTATTATTTTTTTTTAATAAGATTTTGCCTTCAAAGTTTTTTAACCCTAATTTACCAAGTCTATATGTAATTTTCATTTTGATTTCATATACATAATTTTTTGGATCCGACATATTATTCTTTAAACCTTGAGTTTGAGATAAGGTATGTCCTTTGTCAAAGTAACATAATTAAAGTTTTTGAGTAGGTAATTAATGAAAACGGAAATGCATTTTTGCAGCTTATCTTGTTAATAAAAAAATGCTTTTTTTATATAACTAACTAGTTACTTATAATTTTTTTTTATGTCAGAGCAAGCAAAGGAGCAGGTGGGCCACCTGATGTTAAGTGGTCACAACCGCCCATAAACACTTGTAACACTAGAAGTGTTACAGGTGCTTTGCCATTTACAACTTACAACTTACAACAATACTTATAAAAATGCTGGAGATACATTTTCCTTGTCATATAAACTATCATCAATAATTAACATGTCTGAACTGTTTGGCTAGACAAAATGCTAAATTTTATTTAAGTGGTATAATGATAATATCTAATAGGTATATTCGACATCCTACGCTTTTAACATAAATTTGAAAGTTCACATATTAAGAATCAATTTTTATGTAACAAATATTAAAAGTAGGGCAAGAGTTATAAATTTATAATTGAGTTGTGCGATTATTATTTACTATTTTTTTTTATTTTTTTTTAACTTCAATGTACCTAGTTATTATGGTAGAGGTTTTCTTAATAGATTCATAACATTGAAATCAGCTCATAATTTTTTTTTCATCTAATTATAACAGACTAGCTTTCCGCCCGCGGCTTCGCCCGCGTTTTCAAAAAAAAAACCCGCATAGTTCCCGTTCCCGTGGGATTTCCGGGATAAAACCTAGCCTATGTCACTCAGAAATGATGTAGCTTTCCAACAGTAAAAGAATTTTTCAAATCTGCCAAGTAGTTTCGGAGCCTATTCAATTCATACAAACAAACAAACAAAAAATCAAACCTTTCCTCTTTATAATATTTGTATAGATAGTCTATTTTTCTAATCCCGGATACTGGACCAATTTTAATGGAGGTATTTAATTTCCCCTAAAACTATTTCACGTGAATAGAATTACCTACGGTCAGAAAACTAAAAATCTTTTATTAATTTTTTAATTAATTAATTAATTATTATTATTAAACAAAAAATATAATCCATAACAATAGTGAATTATGAATAAAAAATGCATTAATTAAAATATGAATAATCAATATTAAGCAATGCAATTAACATGTTATCGTTTCCGCTTTTTAAATTGGAATAAAAATATAACATTTACAAAAAAATGTGAAAACAAGACATAATTTTATATTGAAATAATCCTGATTTACTTCCCAAACAAAACAAAAATCTTGTAAAAAGATGGAAGTAATAACTTTGTAATTTTTTTAACTTTTCTTAAAGTAGAACTTTGTAAATTATTTATTCAGTAGAAAGCTGGGTAAGTAACATAGGCTGTATTATATTTTATTGTTCCGGTTAAACAGGGGCTTAGCCGGTACTGCAGAAGCGAAGCAAAAATCTTAAAACAAGTCATCAATACACAGTTACCTAGATGATTTCTTTTTTACATTAAGGTTTGTTAAAATAAATAAACATGGAGATTTAAAAATGTCCAGCACAAATGGAGCTTTTATCGAAAACATTGTAATATTTTTTGTTAGGTACTTATAACAAAACAATTTATTTTAGGATTGAATCCATACTAATATTATAAATGCGAAAGTAACTCTGTCTGTCTGTTACTCAATCACGCCTTAACTACTGAACCAATTTGCATGAAATTTGGTATAGAGATATTTTGATATCCAAGAAAGGACATACTCTACTTTTTATCCCGGGTGGTAGGATAGGTTTATCCCGGAAATCCCACGGGAACGGGAACTATGAAAGAAGAAAGAAAGAACGAAATATGCGGGTTTTTCTTTGACTGCGCGGGCGAAGCTGCGGGTGGAAAGCTAGTTATTTATAATTATATGTAATAGGTCCATTTAAATCCCATCCCATGGGATAAGTTTATGAAGAACGATAAGATTTTGGAAATATATTATTTAAATTGAAATTGAAAAATATACAGAATAATAAAATTACCGATCAATATAAAATCATAAGTTATTTTAGTAAATAAAATTCGCATGCACCTATTAGATTTTTAATGAAACATATTTAATTAAAAATATTTTAGCAAACTTTGTTTTTCGATAAAACAATAAATAATACGTTAGGACAATCGATCAATAGAGAAAAAAGTAGGTTGATTTACGTAAACCAGCTTCGAAGGCTGCAGAAGCACAAATTTTTCACACAACACTGACAAAAAAATTTAACTTTTAGCAAACCACTGTTTACAAAAAAACTGCGAATACGATTCAAAACAATAACTATTAAAACCACCGTTTACAAAAACAATAGCAATTTATAGTTTATCTAAATTAAACCTAACAAACACCCCTAGTTTATTCAATTAACATTCTTCGAGTTATCCAACTATAATTCTCATGTTTCAATAACATTTGTACAGAAACCAAAACTGTTTGTAAACAAAAATTTACATAATTTTATAAGGAAAATACTTCGATCAACGTGTGCAATATTTCGCGACGTCCAACAAACTAAAGTCTAAAACATAACTTGTAGATATCTTCCGACTTCTGAATAATATTATAAAAACCGGTCCTCAAATGCAGTACGCCATCAGATTAATGTTCAAATCGTGTTAACTGTTTAGTATTTATTTTATCAAACAACATACATGACTTTTATTATTGTAAAATTAATTAGTAATGCTAATATCATACAAAGAAGAGATTTTTATTTTTGTATGTATGTCATCACTAGGATAAGGATAAACTATAAAGCTTTGAGTCTTCCCGCTGTCTGTCAGTCCCTATGTATGTCCCTATGTATCTTTAAAATTACACAACGGTTTTTGATTTGTTTTTATTAATAGATAGAGTGGTTTTTGAATAAAGTTTCAGTAAATTATTTATTAAGTTTTAGAAAAAGCTGCTGAGCCACAAGCGGAAAGCTCGAAACGAATAAGTAAGTAGATATACTCAAAAGCTAAGTGTGTATTCAAAAACATCTTTAAACATTAAAATAATGTTAGTTACATTTAAACAAAGATAAGAAAGTTAATTAATATTACAGTTTACAACCTAAAATTTAAATATTATACATAATAATATAGATAGAATAGGTAATTCCAATCCACGTGATTCTAATATTCGAATAAACGAACCCGTTTGAAAAATTATAATAATTTTCCAATTTAATTAAGGATGATTTACATGTCTCGTGGCGAATGCACTTTTGACTGGCTAATGGCTAAAATCGTTTTTATATAAAAAAAAATAAGTGCCTACCTAATATAGTCAGGTCAGGTCTGCGTTTTAGTAGTATCACAGTCCACAGAATAATAACTATTAGCTACTGTTTGTGATAAAGGTACGTTAAGTCTCAAAAACGACTGAAAGGTTCTAAAAAAAAACATTAACGTAGATATTTTAGAATAATAAATTAAAAGGGAAGCTGCCATAGCTTTATTTTTTGCATCATTGATATAAATACCTATGGCTTATTTAAATCAACGATCGGTACATAATTAATTTAGAGTACGGTAGCGGCATTTCAGCTGAATGCCTCTGTAGGTAGTTTGAAGTTGTTTTGGCATGATTTGATTACACACGTACACGTACGTTGTATTTAGTAAATTGTAAATTGTAATTATGTTATTGTATGGGAATTTGCGAGAAACAATAATAATATTCTTAGGAAGCTATAACCACCACCACACCAAATAGAAATAATCGTAAAAATGCGGACATGAGACATTGTTAAACGTGAATGTTTTTGGATCGGCAAAATGAAGGTAGGTCCGTATTACTTAAATCTCATGATGTGTATTGCACGCCTCATAAGCGAAGCGTTGAGGTGGGTACTACTGTCACTTCGCGCAAAACATCTGATTTTTCAAACTTAAAATGTCTTTATGTATCATACATTGCACTTGTAAGATAATACATACACACACATATTAAGAAAAAAACACTATTTTTAACATTCATGATATTTTGATGTCATTTTTGTTATTTAAACTAGTTAAAAAACAGTTTAAAAAAGTTCTGTCTTGGACGTCCGTGTGTCTGTATGTGCGGAGGATTTTCTTGTTAACACGATAGCGACCGAAATACTTTACTAATCGAGTCTTTTTTTTTCTCTTACGCTTGAGTATGCTCAGGAATAGAACCCTTTCATTTTTCAGGGTCTGATTCGATGTGGTTTAATTGTTATTAAATAAACAAAAATAATAATTAATAAATAATTATTAAAAAAAAATTATGAGGCGTGCACTTTTGGATTTTCCAAATTATAGTTGTATTAGACAGGTATGTTTCATACATAGAGAGGTAAAATTATAAAGAAAAAATCCATAGCTATTAAACAAAGAGCCTGCACATAAAGCCCGATTCGTGAATTTATATAAACAAAAAGTCGCTGTTGTACCACGCTGTGCGCTGAACGGGTAAGCTAGCTTCAAGGTTCGTTAAATATTTATCATTTTTTAAATAAGTTTAATGACTTTAATTATTATAAAATACACGATTTCGATATTAATTATTATTATAGTAACCTTCGTGTGATAAAGAACACAATGGAAATTAAATAAAATTGTGTGAATGCAAAAATTATAGTGAACCTTTCTATACATTAACCTTCATAGTGTTTTAAGATATAATAATATTTAATAATTTACCTTTTGCATACGTAAAGATAAGCTGTTTATACTTCATATTATATGCTTTTAGCACAATCCTAAAAAAAAAAACGATTTTATTCTTATTTTTTGTTCATTAATTCTACTAATAAGACATCGCAAAATATGAGTAAAGTGTTTTTTATTTTAATAAAATATAGGAGCATAAATACTAGTTTATAAGCCGGTTTGTTATATTTTTTAGCCTCAAAAGAATTGGATTAATTTTGATATAAGTATGGATAGTTGGAACTTCATAGACAAATTTTATAAAATATATTCAAATAATTCATAGAATATATGCAACACAGATACAGACAGATAATAAAAACACAGAATATAGCAAATAAATATATCTTCTTCACTAAATATTTTTGTATATAAGTCATAGACAGTATAAAAAGATTTGTAATATGTGACCTCAGCAATCGTAATATGAAACAATATTGATTTAAAAATTTGTATAATATAACTTGCACCTAATTATAATACAACTTTCTCACCTGTCTCAACATGCCATGTTTTCCAAACAATGAAATGGTGGTACCACCAACCACCATTAACTTCCCTGGCCCAGCGCAATCATATATTGTCATGGCGAGTATAGCATTACGAGGCAAATCACTGTAGTACACTGGTAGAGTCACCCATTCATTCCAACTATGAACAGAAAGATATATCTTAGTTTCAAGTTCATAATTTTTAGTGTAGATATTGTCATGATGTGGTTTGTTTGTTGAATAGTATGTAAACCATATATGTATTTCAGACTAGCTGTGCTCCGTGGTTTTATCTGCAGTGCTCTGCTCCTGTTGGTCTGAGTGAGATAATATAATATAGCCTATGGCCTTTCTTGATAAATGGGCTAACAAACAAACACTTCAGCTTTATAATATTAAGTATCAGTTATAGGTGCAAGTATATAGTTTCTTCAGATAAAACTATATACTTGCACCTTAAAGACCTTATGCATGTATTGTTGCTACAAATATAATCAATTTGAAAACATCATAGATGTTGTTTTAAATATGTGTATAGTAATTATTTCAGAAAACATTGTAACAGTTACAGTTATTTGAATCGATTTTAACTTTTTGTAGACGATACTTTAGAGTTTGATTTTACGCGAGTATTATACAATTATAAATTAAAATCGCATTTATATATATAATAGGCTTTAATTCATGAATGTATTTTAATTATGACTAATATTGTTGTGGTTTACTTACTTCCATCTATTAGTAAAAGCTTTATACGACGTAGTGACTGGGAGTGCTAGAGGGACCCCATCGCACAACACTTGGCAGGTCACAAAGAGATCGGAACACCCTTCCTGGTATAGCCCAGAGAATTTTAGCATAGGATCGGAGAGGAGCTTGTCGTATTCAGGTTTGGATCGCTTTCCTTCTAAAGTACCACTGAAATGTAAGTAATAATTAATATGAATGATATTTAGAAGTAAAACACTTTCAACAGATGTGCTTAGATATTATTTTCATAATACCTGTGGGTGTTGGTGATTTAAAGTAGTTTGAAATGTTTATCAACTTTCATCAGCACATTCTTTCAAATTATGCGTATTACATGTGACTATGTGTGATTAGGTTTTGTATGAAAAAACAAGTATGTTGGAAAAATCATTAGTCCTAATTAGCAAATTCAATCCAATTAGTCCTAGGGCTTATTTTTCAATCCTCGGTTAAAACTTATTCATCGAATAACGTATTAAACTACCATTTCAAAAATATATTATATTTGTCCATATTTGACAGTATACAGGTGACATTTTAAAATGTTCGTGTAATACTTTATTGGACGCATAAATTTTAACCAACGATTGAAAAATCGGCCCCTAATTGAATAAACGATTTGAATTTGAACTTTGAATATTGCTGGTTTTATATACTTTTACCATACCATACAATCCAGACAAAGCTAAGGTAAATAGCTAGTTTTAAATAAAAAACGAATATATAGAGTAGTGGGTGACATTCTACTTTTTACACTTGTTGTGTTAGGAATGGAATGTGTAAATTGTAATATTTCATCTGTATTTCACGCATGAGATATTAGAAAATGATAAATTCTATCACACAGGTTTTCTAGTAAACTAGTGAAGAAAAAATGTAACATATTATATTTATACTTTCCACTAGTCTTTTATTAGTTTCAAACTATAAATAAATGAATTATATGCGTGTTAAATGTTTTATACATATTTTTATTACATACAATAAATTAAATTTAAGTCTACATACATTTTTATTTCAACTTTGTGGTCCAACGATGAACTATACACATAGTAAAACTTATCGTCCATTTCGTTCATTTTGAATGTTTTTTATGCACACAGCTTAATATATATTAATTTATTTAACTAATAAATTGCAGTTATTTTCATTGTTTGCTCCTTTTGCCAAAATCTGATTTGTTTTGGATAGATAAAAATTTATCTGTTGATTTATTATTGTCAAATGTCATTTATGACTTGAGTCTTGAGATGAGTATTGCTATATGAAAATTTGTTTAACTGCTGCTTGAATGCTACCAATGCAAAGGGTAAAAATGTACGAGACACAAAACATATATAACCACAAGATATAACAATCATAGCAATATGTAAAAATTGGATGGAGAAAATCATGAAAATACAAGTAACAATCCATTATTGAATCTTCTTTTTCTTCTTTTTTCAAGTGGTAACTCCCGATCCCAGTGAGGAAGGCATTATTCTCTTTGGAGGAAGGATTCTGCCAATGTCAAGTTTTGAGCAGATGATCAATTTATGTTAATGCGTGGTTAATGCTCATGTTATGCGTGTGTAAGCGAACTCTGTGCTGAGGAATCCATGAAATTGAATCGTAGACAGAGAATCCAATTGGTTTCTCTGGGCGTATTCAGAAAGAAAGCTTGAAACTTATAAGCGCTTATAAGCGCTTATCGGCGCTTATAAGCGCTGGTAACCCGCGCAGGAAAATATATGAACATGCGCTTATAAGCGCTGATCGGCGCCGACAAGTTTGTTGAAACTTGTTGGAACTTGTCGGCGCCTATCAGCGCTTATAAGCGCATGTTCATATATTTTCCTGCGCGGGTTACCAGCGCTTATAAGCGCCGATAAGCGCTTATAAGCGCTTATACAGGTAAATTAGCTTAGAGAAATTTTTGCGTTTGTAGTAGTGTATGGTCAGCAAATAAAATAAAACAACATTTTATTTTTAGTTTTTATTTTATACAGGGTTACTTGTAAAACACCAGCAACCTCGCAGGACAAGATAGCTAACATCATAAATAACAACATTTGTTCTACGACTTTTGGCATAACGCAATAAATTATTTTTAAATGATTTTTTAAACTTTTATTGTACTCTCCTTACATTTGTAAGTCTATGTTCTATTAATTATCGGATGGACGACGCGACGCCCCCTTCCCCCTCTCGTTCGCTTTTTGTTTACGTAATTTTTGGGAGGCGTAGAGTTTATAATATTCAGACGGAAAATTAAATGAATATTTATTTTTGTATGAAAATAAAATCTAACAAATTATCAAAAGTCGAAATGTTGTTACTTATGATGTTAGCTATCTTGTCCTGCGAGGTTGCCGGTGTTTTACAAGTAACCCTGTATATATAAGGGATTTTAAATTAAACTATATGTGTTTCTCCTCTGAAAAAGATGAGACTTTATTTTAATATTTGCACATTTAACATACATATAACTTTTACATTAACAATGTTACTAAAATGAAAAATTTACTAACCTGAAAAAGAAACGACATTTAAAGTTTAATTCTTTAGTTTGAGAAGTCAAAGGCTTGCCTCGACCATGTTTTAACACTGGAGCCATATTGAATTAACAATATAAAGTTACAACACTTACACACAAATTAAACACTAGTTATGGCCCTGCCTTCATACAAAACTGCTGAATACGCCGTTCGCACGGGAATAGAATGTGGATGCGATTTCCCTTATAGCATCCAAGCTTACGTCTTTATAATTATTAAACTGTATAAATTCATTCTTTAACTCCGGTCTGCATCGTGCAGACATGGGTGTAAAAGTCTCATTTTAGCTATTAAATGTAGTTTTTAAGTACATCTGAGTTTTCATTTGGGGCCTCCGGCTGCGGGACATGTAATTCACTTCAACAAATATTATAACAATAATAACAAATAATAACAACAATCAACAAATACAAAATTTATCAATTAAACTACGTACATAATAATTATAATTTTTGAATGAAATGTGCTTTATGTTCTAACGCTACCAAACGACTGCACGTGGCACCTGCGGACAGCGTAAACTGGTTTATTCTGGTTTTGTGCGTGTTTCCACTTTCCACTATCAAGTGACGATTTATTTATTTGTTTTGTTTCGTAATTATTATGGTCAAATATTAATTATGAAACAAATTATTATGGACACGATATTTTATTGTTTCACGGTAGTCGCCTTGTCGTTTGCTCAAGGACGTAAAATTGAATGATATATTTTTTTTTATAAAGTCAAAACCTCAGAGGAATAAACCTATAGAGTTCTTATATTGAGACAGAACAAAATACATATTTTCTAATCTACTTACTCTTAGTCAATAACAGCATAAGTCAGATTGAGATAGCGATAGAGTATCTGCACTGTCTTTAAACGTAGCGCGCCGGCAGTCAGTTTGTTTTCCAACCAGCTGGTGGGCTCAGTGCGTCAAGTGTTTTTAACGAAATATTTAGAAAATATAAAGTGTATAGTGTTTCTTTTTATTTGCCAGTGTGCTAAAATGACTATTGTATGTTTAGCTATCGGCTATTACTAGTCGAATGGGAGTTTTGGATGAAAACAATGAAAAAATATCTTTCCATCGGTAAGTGATTTTCAGCAAATTGATAAATATTTATGTTCTAACCCTATTTGAAGGTTATATCAAGCGCTTTTTTATAAGTTTATGTTGTAACTGTAACATTTACCCACTTTATGGGGTTGTGGAATACAAAAGAATTAAATAATTTTTAAAAAATGTCACAATATTATCACGTTTGGCATTTTGTTTACCACCGTAGTGTTGTAACACATCTAGCGTATATTATCGATTTATGACAAAAAATCTATTTCATATTAACGTTGATTTATTTATTTTGTATGTAAATTTTCTACAGCAGGAAAATAAAAAATACCACGTGGTTGTTTTATTTGACTTATCTGTTTAGTTTGTTGTTTCTCTTTTAGATTATTAATAAATTCATTTTGTTTTAGATTTCCAGAGCTAAATAAAAAATGGGTATAAAACATGAGACGTGTAGATTGGACGCCGTCGAAATTTGCTATATTGTGTTCACTGCATTTCGAGCCTGCGTGTTATCAAGATGGATACTCTAGAAGAATTGTGCAATCTTACGCTTACGTTTTTTTTTTGTTCCTTTAGATAATAAATACATTTGTGTGTGAGTGAATTTTTATTTGGAAATTTTTTTACACATTTACTTTAAATGTGTAACTATGTGAAAATTAAACGGTTGATTAAATGACAGTTCTCATAGATGAGAAAGTACTATTGAAATACATACTTAATAATTAATATACATGCGTTTTCAAAGAAAAACCCGCATAGTTCCCATTCCTGTGGGATTTACGGGATCAAAAGTAATTTTTCCAAATTTCATTGTAATCGGTTTAGTAATATTCGCGTGAAAGAGTAACAAACATCCATCCTCACAAACTTTCGCTTTATTAGTAGGATGTAAGGAAAATGTTTTCTTTAAGACTGTCCTTTTATGAACTTGTTAAAATTCATGCTGACTGTGCCTTTCTCCTCACTTCTTTAACTTTATTGATCTTTATTTTAAATTAGTTACATTTCAAGTTTTAAAATTTATTTTAAAATATACTAGCTTTCCGCCCGCGTTTTTAAAGAAAATCCCGCACAGTTCCCGTTCACATGGGATTTCCGGTATAAAACCTATCCTATGTGTGTATGTACAAAATTTCATTGTAATCGGTTCAGCAGTGAAAGAGAAAGTTATCCATTCTCGCATAATTTCGCATTTATTATATTCGTAGGATTAAACAAATAATGTATTCAACTGAAATTTATGATTAATTTTGTTTTTTTTTATTATTTATTATTTCACGAAACCGTAAATGCAAAATGCATTCACGATTTTATCGATTGAAGCACATCCCATCACTATCACCTTCTATCTATCTAAATACGTACCTATAGTAAAAATGGTGCCATGACTATGTTGAAACGTAGCTTGTAGTCTATAGCTATCTCATTCTTTCATACGACGTTTTCTTTAGATAGAGAGAAACAAATATATGTAAATTGTATACGCTCGATACAAGTACTCTATAGGTTTATTCCTCTGAGGTCAAAACCATTTTCTTTCAAATAAAAACTTGTTTTTATTGAAAACAAAAGTGTTGCTAGGAATAAGTATAAAGTTAAATAGTAATGTTAGGATATCGAAACATTTTTGTATAGGCCAGAACGATATAGTGGAAACGCGCTCTAAGATCTGAGTAATATACACACCACTACATATGCAAAAATTTCTCCAAGCTAATTTACCTGTAAGTTTCAAGCTTTCTTTCTGAATACGCCCTCTGTCTACGAATTGAATGCAAATTTAGATGACATTGACAGAAATGTTGGAGTTCATAGTTCTGAGTTCATACTGGTCTACGATACTGGTTACTGGTAACTGGTTCATACAACTGTCACTTCGTATACACGACTAATGTCAAATCGATTGTAGCCGAACAATTTAGGCGAAAGTAAAGTAAATAAGTGCCTCAAACAATAAATTTTCTACAATTTATTAAACTTAAAAAGGTGAGTGTGGGAATTTCTTGCTGTTCATAAATGTACACTATAATATGTCAATTATTTTTGTGTTCCTATTCATAAAAAATGTAGTAGTGAAATATTTATGTATTTTTTTAGTTTTAAATGTATTAAAAATGTGGCAATGTATTAAAAACGCTACGATCAATGATCATACATCGACTCACAAGTTAATCTATGTCATAATCAGAATTAATATTATATTGAGTCATTTTTTTCTCTTTTCAGAACAATGACAAAACTACTAGAATGGATATCCGCTATATCAGCGTTCTTTGCAGTATGGTATTCGTTAATCGGAGGTTATGTGAAACACCCTTTAATTGAAGCGAATATGAACCTTATTTTACTATCACCTATATGGTTAATAATAGTATTTGGCTTGTATGCCTTAACAGTGGTCTTATACAGAGTGTTCACCTTTAATAACTGTGAAGCCGCATTTTTGGAGTTGCAGAGACAGATAAAAGAAGCTAACAAAGACTTAGTTGCTAAGGGACTTAAGTGGTAGTTTTTATAATAATCATGTTAATAAGTTATTGTAATGCATCTGTTTTGTAAGTTATTGGTTCTTATGATGTAACTGAGTTATAGGATATTAAATTATTAAAGTAATACACACTATTCACTAGTTCTTGTTGTTTTTAAAATGATGAACAAATTGTTTCTGTAAGTTTTGACTAATATGTAATGATGTATAGAAAAATATCAAAATAATAAAATCATATTTGAAACTAGTGAAGTGGATACTATAATAATTTAATTATTTTATTTCTATTTTAAATATTCCTCACCTTATTGTATTTTGCCTACCACACAACACACCTAGTTTCAATTCACTCTGTATACCAATTTCTTACTCATATTCTATTTAATAAATATATTCTTGACTGTATCAGAGAAAATTACTTGAGTTCATGCAGTAAGGTGAATAGGTTGAGATAGGGAATGAGAGATGTACATATTTTTAATAATAAAATTGTTCATGGATCTTGTTTTGTATAAAAAATGAAATAGAAATCAATTGTTTTAGATACAGTAGAACTTATTTAAGTCGAACATCAAGGGAGACGCCAAAAAATTCGAGTTAACGAGTTTTCAACTTATGGAGGATTTTGACTTAGGCAGATTTGGATTCAACATAAAGAGTTTGAGGTTTATTCTTATAAATTTTGAATTAGAGAGGTAAAATAAATAAAAATTCAACTTGCAGAGGTGACAAACATATTTATATTAATTATAAATCAACATTATTTTAAAATAAAAAATATGGCATTAAAAAAGTCAGTAATTTTTTTTTGCTTTACATATTTTGGTTGTTCTCTATCTATAGCATTGTCTTATCTATAAAGAGCAGAAAATTCTTCTTCTTGAGAGTTACTGGTTTGATCTATAAAATTACGTAAGGTTATCAATGCGGTTCGCGCCTCTTCGATGGAAACCCATGGAGCGCATGTACTTTTCACGTCTTCTATGTCATCTTTTTTAACTTCTTTAAAAACAAGTTCCTGTCTTCTTTTGAATTTTTCTAACCATCCATTACTGGCTCTGAAATTAACGATTCCCAATTTTTTAGACAATATTTGGGCTTTTTCTTTTAACCGTGCTCCACTAACACTGATATTTTGGCTGCGACACTGCTCAAACCATTTAAGTAAGCATTCCTCCAAGGCCGGATATTTTACAATTTGTTGTCTTTTGCAAGACAAACTTTGACCGTTTTGTATTTTTCTCATGATGTCTGATTCATTTTTTATTATTGTTGAAAGAGTACTCATTGGCAGGCCAAATTGTTCAGCAACATCTTTCTTTTTTTGACACCTCTTCACAGCTTCGAGCACTTCTAATTTTTCACCAAGACTCAAAGTTTTTTGTTTACGTTTCACAGCACTCATATTGTTAACTGTTGTACTAATAGATGTGTATTGCAGTAGAACCAAACTACTTCTGACAGTATTTAAGTCGAATCAAGCAAACACGTGTTTACGTGAGTCATAAATTTATTATCGTATACTCCTAAAATGTTTTCTAGGAAACTAAGAAACAATAGTGTAGGTACTTACATTGTCGGCACGTTCTTAAAGTCGGTAACTTGTTTTTGTTCGAACAATAGAGGTAATAAATTCCTAATAATACAGTTGAAAAGGTTGTAAAATAAAACGTTGCTATGTTCGAGGTCAAATTTATTTTTTCGAGTTATAGAGTGAAAATATGTACCTACCAAAATGGCGAGGGGGATTCGGTGATTATTTCGAATCCCCCTCGCCATTTCGCTTTACACATATGTCTACACTACGAGGTAGCCGAAGCAACACAAAATAGAGATTAGAGAAGAGAATATGCGAACAGAGGTCAACGACCGTTGCTACTATAACGGACAAAAGACGTGCGCATTTTGTTTTAAAATTATGACAGTTTTAAAATGCGTCGGGTATTAGATACCCGGCAACAATGACGCCGGGTTAAGTTTAGTTACAGTTAAGGTTAGTTACACTTAAAATAAATTCTAGTCTAAACTCTAAAGTTTTCTTAGACATTTTTACAAACAAAATATACCTGACAATGTAACGATAAATCAGTGGGTCGACACTTAGAACATCGTTTTGGTTAGGCTTACATTTGCAAGCAATTTTAAACTTCATTACATTGACATAGAGTTTAAATTAATTTGTACTTTTTCAAGAGCCTATGTTAAGTTTAGCTTGCCAACATTTAGAAAAAATAAAAATATTTCTAATGTTGGCCTCTCCGATGTAATCGTATAATATTAGATTTAATATTTTAGTTTTAGTTATTTATTATTATTTCTTCTTTTTTTTTAAACCTTACTTTTGTACATTTTAATTTTAAGCTAGTACATTAATAAATTTTTTCATTCTTTCTTCGATTTCTTGTCAATGGTTAAGACTTAAGCATAGACAACGTCTTGATGATTTGAATTCAAAATGGCGTTTTATTTTATTGTTTGTTTTGGTGGATAGAGTTAAAATTTGTTCTTCATCGTAGATTATGTTATTTACTCAGTTAATACTTAATGTACAGTACATTGAATTATCCCAAATACATTGAACTAAGCCTGCTCTGCAAATTTGTAATATTTATGCCAAAAGTGAAAAAAGAAGAAAGTGTTATGTGTAAGCAATGTAATCTGTGTGTAAATAATAATTGTAATTTGTGACTAAATATTTGCAATTTGTACCCGATGACTGTTCTATATGGAAGATAAAACATAATAATTACATAACAATGTATTCTCTAACACATGTTCTAGCTGTAGAATCAATTGGAGAGGAGATATTGTTATAACAAAGAAAACAACGGCTTCAATATTGGTATCGAAATTTATAACGAGATTTTAAAACAGAAATCCCACAAAATATTTCAAGGAAAAGTATAAAATATGAATCTAGTTGTATTCACATACTAATCAAGTCGAATTAAGTACTAAATGCCTAAATAAAGATATTCAGTAAAATTCAAATGGAATTATCCATTTTTGCTGTTAATAGTGTTTTAATAGGTATTATATAAAAATGTTATATAATTAATATTATATTATAATAAACTTATTGATCTACATTGTTGATGTTTTATTTTTAATTTCCTCTAAATTTGATTAGGGATGAGAATTAGTAGGGTTGTACCGAGCATCAAAAATTTTATCGATATCGATAAAAAGTTTTATCGATATTAGCACTCCTAAATAGGCATCACTAGCAACATCAACTTTTAAATGTTGGCAGCAATGTGGGTCATTTTTGACGTGAACTTCTCATAGGTTGGTATAAAAGATTTCCCATAGCGAATACATGCATATGTGTGCGTGAGCTCGAAATCGAAGTACTGAGTGCCGTCTCTTACCTATATTACTTGCTCTGTGCGATAAATAACTCAAATGGATGTTATAAACTATTGTTAGACGCATGGTTAGACGTAACTTTTGATTTAATATTTTTGTGGATGAATAGTTGTCAATATAGCTGTCACTGTCACCTGTCAGAACATGCTTAGCTGTCGAATACTATAAATTGCCGCTTTCCTTTGACAATGACTCATGGCGCAATCGTACGGATCGTGCCTAGGGGCTCGGACGGTTTAGGGTGCACTCACACACATCAGTCACCGTCACGGCATGTCACCGGACAGGATTAAAAAAAAATATGTATCAATAGTTCTAGTATGACTCTGTTCCCACACGACAGTCGCCGGCACGAAATCTATCAGTGACGTCACCGGTCAGGCACGTCAAATAATCTTTCCATACATGTATCATACTTTTATCCCCACTCACCCGGTGCCGTCACGTCTCAGTTCAGTCAGCGTCGTGCTACCGTCAATTGCTACATGTTCTCTAGCTTGACACACGTCTAATCACTGACTAACCTGATGTATGTGTTCAATGATTCAGTCAAACCGGCGACGTGACTGACGGACAACATGACGGTGACTGGTGTTTGTGGATACGTACACGAACCGTCACCGATCAGTCATCGGTGACTTGACGGTGACTGATGTGTGTGAGTGCACCCTTATACGACGTTTGACCCAACTACCTTTGCTAATAGTCGTTGACTTGCTGCGATTTGTTAATCAATTAGGTATCTGTGTAGAATCGCAGTACATTCTAATTACATTTCAAACTAATATTTAACCCAGTCTCGCGTGTAATTTCTATTACTATGCATTCCTCTATTTGTATAAAGTCCTTTTAAAATATAAATTGTAATTTATTATAATGCAACTATGTTTTATTTAATAAATCATAATACCTTGCAGCTAATTTTGTATGTGAAAAATAAAACAAACGAAATATTTAAAAAATAGCTAATTTAATTAAGCTAATCATAAGATTTATTTACATTACATAGTATTTACATATTATTCAAAAATCTTTGGCTCGATATACTAAAAAAATGGTAACATTAAAACACAAAAAGACATACAAATCCACAATGTTTGCATAATATTTTCTAAGTAAATCATGAACACGGAAATCAAATAGCAAAAAATAGTGACAATGATTTACAATAATAAAATCTTATATATAAAATTCTCGTGTCACAATGTTAGTCTGCATACTCCTCCGAAACGGGTGGACCGATTCTCATGAAATTTTCTGTGCATATCGGGTAAGTCTGAGAATCGGCCAACATCTATTTTTCATATGTACCACGGGCGAAGCCGGGGCGGACCGCTAGTAATTATATAACATTGGTGTTTAGTGTAGTTATACTAACTTTTTACTGGATATACAATTTATTATATTTTATCAATTATTGCTTTAACTTTCCAGTGCTAGGTACTCTTAACTAGCGAACGTACAAACACTAAGTATTTTGCAAACAAAGCTTGTTTTATAGTCTACGCATTTTTCGTATTTTACAACAACATTCGTATTTTAATACGTCTATCCGTTTAGTAGTGCATTTACACATTCGTATTCACTGTTCGCTATTCGGCTCGTCATTCGACAAAACTTTCGTTTACTGTATCGTCGCGAACCACAGCTCACAAATTTGTAGTACAGTAAGTTCGTGTTAGCCATTCAAGTCCTTGTTTACATCCGTAAACCGCTCTTAGTTGCGAATACGCGAATAGCAAGTGGACTGTTAATAATTACGTGTTCTTTATTGGCCTCGTGTTTCGCATGAATGTGTAAATGCACCATAAAACATTTAATGCACTCTGTGTAAATTGTCTATGGACCTTGCATATTTATTTAAAAAAAAAGTATTTTGGTCCATTCTGTGGATTTCATATTAATTGTTTACTGCTAATCAATCCGTGGTCCTTTAGCACCCAATCACGAAGATACTACAGATTTGAATGCAAGTTCAAAAGAACTTGAATATTGGGAACTAAATCTTGAAAAAAAGAAAAAAGTTTACTGTAGGTCATAAACAAAGTTACTTAATTGTATTCATATTATTTAGTAAAAAATTTAGACAATTTTGTAACTACTTCAGATTTTAAACTATTTTTAAATAAACAATATAACAAACAGGCATATATCTTAATTCTTAATAATTCATATTCATAAAAAATTAAAATGCGTTTAGCATCAGAAGAAAGCATAATAATTCTGGAAACATCCCAAAATTCCTCGTAACTGTTTTTCTTAGCTTACGATAGCAGACGAAAAAAATGGAGATTCGACATTTTTAAGTTTTCACGCACACAGCAATTAATCTAAATTATCACACGCAAACATTTATAAATTCTGCTGAAGTGGTTAGTGACTAGTAAAGAAATCTGTGGGATTAAAAAAACGTGCAGATTTTTATTAAAGAACAAACAAACATAGTTCTACGAAAAATGAAAGAGAGCTTAAAACATTTTTCTTATTACATTAATCGCATTTAATCAATCGGGTTTAACTGTTTAAAGCTTAGATCATTAAGTAATGGATGGAGCACGCTGGCAAATGTTCTAACTAAACTTTCTGCCGGTTTTGGTGCGGGGAGGGTAACTCACACTTTGAAACACAATCACACATTCACAAAAATAATTTGTGTCTTTACAAACTCAAACTATTACAAAATGGACAGACTAGCATGTTTTTGCACACATACATCGATTACACAGAAAAATCTCTATACATATACGTAATAATACAATCGCTCTAAAGGGATGTAACCATATCGATATTACAAAAATAATAATTTTGTTGAAATTAGAAATAACATTAATATTATATTCATAAAAAATACTACACAGATCATTTGTAACGTTTTCATCATTATTATATGCATACGAAAAAACAATAAAACGCCATTTTATTTGTATTTGAATATGTATTTATTCAACACATCACATATTATATTCAATAAAATAAATATCGGCCCAGAAATTTTTATTATTTCTGTACCGAGGTGTCCATTCTGATTTTCTCCCACAGCATTCAATCCACCTTAGCCTTAAAGCAGGATTTTTTGTAAATCTGAAATATACGCAATATTCGTACATACATATAAATAAAGTAGCTGCTCCGCGCGGTTTCACCCCCGTGGCTCCACTCCTGTTGGTCGTAGCGTTAGAGATTAATTCTCATCTCATTTCAAATTATACTTAGAAAAATATTTTTTTATCGACGTTCAAGTTAAAAGCAGTCCGTCACTAAGAAAGTCGTAAAAAATAACGACCTTTTAAGCGACGAGTTTTTAAATTCAACTCTATCACTAAGTTCATAAAGATTAAATTTGAATTTCTCTTCAAGATAGTCTCGCTACATCACTTTATAGTCTCGTGGGGAGTGCGGTTCAATATCGCGTTCTAAATTCAACTTTATCGCTTAGTTCATAAAGATTAAATTTGTATATTTTCTCTTCAAGATAGTCTCGCTACATCACTTTATAGTCTCGTGGGGAGTGCGGTTCAATATCGCGTTCTAAATTCAACTTTATCGCTTAGTTCATAAAGATTAAATTTGTATATTTTCTTTCCATGATAGTCTCGTGAGGCCGCATCAATGATCGAGTACACACATGACTCGATTATTTGTCTTGATCATATCGCTAAACGATACATCGACGATTATTAGAAATTGCATTTAATTAGAAATGTACGTTAAAAAAATAAAAAAATATACACAAATGAAAGGTTATTCCATCTTTTTTAATATTCGACATGTTTGAATTGCTTCTGCAAGACTTGACAGTGCAAAACGGCATTTTTAGCGGAGCACTCGCAGACGTCCTTTCGATGTTTTACGAATACGCAGAGTGTTCGTAATCGATTACGCAAGTAGTTTTTATGAAAGCATAAGATTTTTCGATTCGAATAATCTTATACCTCGGCAAAAGGGGAAACGCCTGCGTGTGTTATCCATTACTTAATGATCTAAGGTTTAAAGCTACAATTTGAAAGTGCCTATCTACGGATAGAGAAGAATCTAGTTTAAGGAGTAATGGGGTTACCATAACAAAAAAAAAGGAACTGCTTTACTAGAATTTTTACTCTATGATGAAATGGATTTTCTTACAATCCTTGGTATAATAAAAATACACAATACATTACAATATCAAACAATAAGTACCTACAATATAATAATATAAACTGTAATTTTACAGTACATAATAAACATTATTGAACTAGGTTTTTAATACTAAAAATAGGAGAAATATGAATAGATATACCTACTTAATAGAAATTGGAAATAATAAAGTATATTTTATATATCTACTATTATTATTAAGTACAATTTTTATCTACGAAGTTTTAAAGTGCTAAGCTATTGAGTAGAATCTTAGTAAAATCTATTATGATAATGTAAAACGTGTAATTTAACGTACGTATCACATGATCGCAATTACATAATTGAAACAAAATAGGTACCAGTAAAACTAAAAAAATATTATTCAATAGGACAAGATACAGTAACGCAATATGATTTTACATCCGTTCATTAGAATTTTTTCATAACTATCATAATTATATCACGTTCCTGAATCAAGACCTTCATCAAAAAAGGACCAACATCCACTTACAATATATTATCTTTAGAGATTTCCATCTCATTTCATATTACATCTATCTACCACCGTCTTAGATCATTAAGACCTGCACCGTACGTGCTTTATGTACCTACGAATTAAAGTATCTTAAGTACCTCTTTCTAATTTTGACGGAATAAGGGAAAGATGGGGACTGGGGTCACTGAATTTATCTTAGGAATTTTTAGTTAGCAGATGCCTTACATCCTTTGCGAGGCAGACCCCCACTTAGACCTATTTCTTATTATTTTAGTTATTTATTAAAGTGAAACTTTTATTACATCGTGTCAAACTTTTTGGTCTGTGTAGCGCATGTCGCGTGACGGTCGGCTGCCGAGTAGGTATACATAGACATGCGCTACACAAAGCAGTGTTCGGAACCGTTCGAACAGTTTCACTTTTACCGTGGTTTCATAAAACCACACAACCTTTTTTTTTGAAGTATTAGGGACAATTTTTTTCTACAAATTATTAGGCAGGTACTGAGGGCAGGTAAGTGAAAAATTTGGGGATATTAATGTTATGTAAGTAATTTATTGGTTTCGTAAACACTTTCCTTTTAAACATTGTAGTATTTTCCCGCCCTTTTTTCGTATTTATTTGACTTTACTTTGTCATTGTGCGAAACTCGTTCTTAGTGGAAGTTAGCCCATATTGAGCTACAATGTTACATAAAATTGGTCCAAAATTATTTATTTATAATTATTTATACTAATTATTATCTGCATATAAGGTGCACCGAAGTTAGAAGTAAAGATTTTAGCTGTTCTAAAATGTGAATAGGGAATTAGCGAGTCAAATATTTGGCGTAGGGTAGACTGGGTACGATTGAAACAAAGGACGGTTGAAACAACACGAATATCTCGCAAACCGTTGGTGGGGGGGTTAGGGGTCCAAGGGGAAAAAGAAGCGTACAACTGTTCTAAACACGAACCACAATTTTGCGTCGATCTCCGCGCGCTTCAGCTGATTTTATAAGACCCTATTGTGTTTTTATGACCAAAAGTAAGTATTTTTGCTTGGAGATTTTTCCAATTATTAGCGTTTCTATTTAAGTGACATTATTAAGTGTGCGTTTTTGTTTGAAGTGAATCTTGTGGAATATGACATTGTGACTAGTTTTTGTGTACCTTTGTTGTTACAATTACTATAACTGTATTTTACCTAAAGTAGGAGTTGGGGACGGTTGAAACATTTTTTTTGGGTACGGTTGAAACATTGTTTTAATTATTTTTTGTTTTTTTAGATGCCAATAGTACGTGTAAGAGAGATGTCGGGAAGAGAAATAGACTTATCGAAGTACAAAGATGCATATGAGGAGGTGAAAACCGGAGAATCATTGCGAAAAGTGGCAGAGAAGCACAATTATTCGCTTCTAAGGTAAATTCGAATGCGAGATGACTCTGGCGAGCAAGAAAATAAAAAAATGGGATATAATAGAGGATATAACAATATAAGGTATAATAATAGAGGGCGAAAAATCAGGAAGTCTACTATTTCCACTGACACACCAGATAAGGAAGAGATAAAAAAGAGCAAGAATTAATATTAAAACGAACAAGAGCTAAGCAAGTGAAGAAACGATTGGATAGAGGAAAAAGGAAGATATTTGATGGAGGAAAATGTAAAAGAAACACCATAAAAGCAAAAAATAAAAATGTACAAGAGGAGATATCATCACAAGATGAGGAGTACGTTCTTCTGTCTTGTTTTTATGTCACCATATTTAGAGAGCAGACCTTATTGTAAAAGAGTTACTTAATTATTGTTTGATTTAAAATAAACAATCAATAAAACATATTTTAATACTATATTTTGTATTATTCGCATATTTTTCAACTGACCCCAATCACTGTTTCAACCGCCCCTGGTATGGGGACGGTTGAAACAAATCGGATTCATTTTTTTAATTTGATCTACTATTTAAAATAATACACCTGGAACTAAAACCACAGTGCCTATTATTAGACAGATACATGCTCTTTTATTTAACATATATTTTTCATCGCTCGGGTTATAAAAAGCAAAGTTATGGTTGTTATAAGTGAAATTGTTTCAACCGTACCCAGTCTACCCTATATTTTAATTTTTAGTAAGTAGTTAGTTGTTTTGAAGTTTATAGAATTTTAGTTTAGAACTACAATAATGATATGAGCTAAAGTTCCTACGTTGATAATGGGAAGGGATTGAAATGTAGATTATTTATTAGTAAATATTGAAAAGGCACACATTGCTGAGGCATCACATAAAATATTGCGAGTAAAACTGTGTACCTTATTAATTAACCTCTATAGTCTATATTATATGATTTCTTTTAGTTACTCTGTAATTGCAATTTCCCGCGAAAATGTGTTGCCACCGCAAAAAGATGTCGTATAATTAATTACCTTTGTAATGCAAATTTTGTCATATTGCATTGTATTGGTTTAACACAGTTGTTCTTTTCACTACTTTTATACGATTTTATAATAATTTATGAATTCATCTTGGAGGGAAATAATGTGGCAGGGATAAGTGGTACTGAAGTCCTTACGATTTTTTTGATAAATTGAAAAACGCATTTGACTAAAATTATATTCTGGATAAGTTTAAAACTATCGCCTGTTTGTTAAAAAAATGACATAAAAAATTGAACGTATCATTTTCTTCAATTCGACAGTCAATTGAGACAGACTTCAATTTTTAGCTGACGATCTCGTTTTCGCGAATTTGATTTCCTTTTTACTTCAAAACAGTGATTAACACCTAGACACAAGGTCCTAGTGTTAAACTGTAAACCGGGCTAAGACTTGTATCCATTTAATGTTCAAACGAGTCGGTACACAGCCACAGCTAGTAAGCTGATGCTCGTGCTGATCCTCATTGGTGTGAAGTGAGTTGCGGATGAATTCCCAGAGAGGATGAGGGCTCGTAGCCGCTGTCGTTCCTGGTACCTGGTGTCCTCCCCGGGAGGGTCGAGACACTCGAATTCACAGCACCGCTCGCCCACTCGGAAGTTATTGCAGAACTGGAAAATGTTATTTTTTAATTAAATAGAGTAAAAAATGAGTACGTTATGTTAATAAGCATAGGCAGCTTTCTTATGATAAAAGAGGATTAATGTTATCGGTTATTTCAGAAAAGAACAAGAAATTACATCCTTTTATAAGCATTGAATTCACAAGTTTATTTAATTTTACCGTTATTTTTAAAAATATATCCCATGTAAGTACATGTAGGGTAAGGTTGCTCAAGTCGTACCCCCTAAGGAAATTATGCTATAATATTCACGACAATTGAAATAATACAAAATAATCCACATTTACTGAATCTTTATTTAGTTGTCTATTATTAAAAAATCACAGAAACTTACAATGTTAATATTAAAATATATATTTTAACGTTTTTCAAAAACATACCTTCGGTACGATTAAGGCGCCTAGTTGCCTAATTCGTACCACATACAGCCTAAGTCGTACTTAGAAAATATACTTTAGTGAAGATATAATAAACTTTATAGAAAAATTCTTAATAATAAGAGATCAATTTTAAGTAAGTTAAAATTACAAATAATTCAGTCTGAGATTAACTTAAGCATATTATTTGGTAATTATTTTAGTGAATAACAAAATCTTAGACCTAAATAGAAGTACGAGTAAAGAATTTTTAACAGGTACGACTTAAGCATACTTATCTTTGAGGTTGAAAAATAAAATTACTAACACAACCTAAAAATTTTCTCCTGTTTGAGTATGCCCAAACGATTGACAGATAAGAATTAAAAATCGTTGTTAACAAAGACAAAATATAAAGATAACATTCCTGCCGTAAAAAGCTTATGAATGAGTCGTTAATTTTACATGAAAAGTGATAAAAAACTTATTTTTTGAATTATTTTCGCTGCGCGAAGCCGACCGCCTGACCACTTGTTTACGCTTGCTCGCGCGACTAAATAGTTCACGTTAACAACACTAGATGGCCCAATTCAATGGTATCAGACGAGATATTGGTGGGGTACGACTAACGCCGTGGTACGACTTGAACAACCTTACCCTATTAGGTATTTATCATGACCGTGTATCTTTATCGAACAAACTTCCAATATTCAGCGATTCCACCAAAACTAAACTAGCCTATCTATCTGATATTAAGTTTTATTGCATTCATATGATTTGAAATTCAGCATGCAGGTAGATGTTAGGACGTAGGCTTCCACAAAGAAAGGGTTTTGATCAATTCTACTCCCAAGGGTTAAAATAGGCGATGAAAGTTTGTACTATAAAATTTATCATTATCAGGCGAAGCTGCGGGCAACAGCTAGTCTATCATAAAGTACATACATAAGGTGGGTCGCAGTAAATCGCCTTGCACCACATGGGCTCCGAGTGGTAGCACACGCAGATGGAGCACACCCCCGGCCCGGGGACGTACAGCAGCCCGTGGGGGACGGTCTTCCCCTCCCAGTCCACGCAGTCTTCTTCTACGCATTCTGAAATTAGAAATTAGATATAGAATTTTTTTTTTTTTTTTTTGAATTGGTTCTTCTGTTTTCGTGAATCTGTCATGACGTGTGTGTTATAGAAAGTGGTATTTTTTTACATTTCATTTGCACGATTCCGAGATTATTACCTTAAAAAATTAAATGTTATCGAAAATGTCTACATCATAATAGTAATTATGACATATCATTTTTTGTATATTTTTGGTCTCAGTAACTTACACTTCTTCAATAAATAAATGACAGAAATTATATAGGTCATCGAGCAGCATCACATCCCACAGGCCACACTGGAGTTAATACTGCGTTAGACATAATGGTATCCCCCCAATAAAACATTTTTATTATTTACCGTTAATTACTCCTATTCCGACTGGAAATAGAAATGGCATATCTAAACTGTATAGACAGAACATGATGTGGTATGGGATTCTTTGTGAAAATTTGTTTAATTATCAATACTTTGTTTTATATCTACTTAGTACATATAAAACAAAGTCATTATCCGCGACTGTGTGTCTGTATGCTTAGATCTTTAAAATTACGAAACCGGTTTTAGATGAATGGTTTTTTAAATATATAAAGTTCTCTCGGCATGTTTTAGAATATACTTTATTAGGTTTTAGACGAAGCGGGCAAAGCCACGGGCGGAAAGCTAGTAAATTATAATTTTTAAATCCTAGAAATAGGAAACATCATCCAAGTCAGCTATCACGTTTCGTCTGAGGTGACCTTTGCGTGATAGAAAATCAGTTCTTACTATCTGTACCTATTTCAATTTTCAACTGTATGATATCTGTGATAAGTATTTCTTCTCATGATGTATCTTAAAGTATATTATGTATAACTTTTGTATAATTTTAAGATATATTTCACTAGCTGTGCCCTGCGGTTATACTCGCAGTGCTCCACTTGCGTTGGTCTTAGCGTGATGATATACCTAGATATATATTATAGTATTTAGCCTTACTCGATAAATGGGCTATCTAACACTGAAAGAATTTATCAAATCGGACCAGTAGTTTCCGAGATTAGCGCGTTTAAACAAACAAACAATCTTTTCAGCTTTATAATATTAGGTGATATTAGTATAAATATATTTATGTAGTGTATATCTTTGTAATTTTATAAGTAACTACCTACCTATGTGTAGATTTTTAATACCTAGCTGTCTATATAAAATGAATGGAAAATGAACGCGAATATTAAGAAAATGTAAACTGGACGAACAATTGCGAAGCTACGGTTAAAGTTTATAGTATCTACCGAACTCCATAGTACCTACTTATGTCTTACAAAATATACGACATATTTATAAACAATCACGATCCAGCATTTGAATCTTGCTCATCACAAAAGAACCTATTAGTCTAATGAGGCACATAATATTAACCTATATGGAAAATGCATACGTTATCTTGTTATGTATGGGAATGGTTAGGGAGCCAGGTGCAAATTTGGTTAACTATTTCCTCTCAAGAGATAATTCGTCAGACGCATGAGAGTATAGTATTATAAAGCCTCGTGAACGTCAGCTGGCGCTCGGTTGGGGGGGTGAGCGGTTGTAGCCTCCCACGCACATAGGAAAAAAAATACATTCATTCATTCATTTCCTCTCAGCTAAAAATTTGTCAAATTGTAGCTAACCCAATATCTCAACGAAAAAAAATAGTCAGCTGGTTACAACATGGTTATTAATATTATACGTCAGCTGGTGTCTCGAACATGAAAGTTAAATTTAAAGAAAAATTTATTTTCCGTTATTTCCTCTCAAACAAAAATTTACCTGATGATAGCTTATATGTAACTGTGGATAAATATATATGTCAGCTGGCTGTATCTTGGTGGAAAAACCGTCAGCTGATACGGGAGGCTACAACCGCTCTTCCCCCCAACCGAGCTCCAGCTGACGTTCACGAGGCTTCATAATACTATACTTTGATGCATTTTACTAATTACCGCTTGAGAGGAACTTGGTCATAAAATCTGCTGCTGGCTCCCGGACCAGAAGCATTTAGTGCTCATTGACCGTCTTAAGTGACGTCCGTACCTATATCTTTAAATGAATATTAACGCGTCACTAACAAGGTTATGTAAAAGAATGTAAGGACCATGATAATAGAACTAAAAGGTAGAATTAAAGATCAAAGCTTTAACTTCTTCCTAAGACTGTGCATAATAACGAATGCAATAGTAACTGTCTCAATTCCTCATAGTTAATTTTGTATCTAAATTAGTTCTTCTAGGGTATACTTTTTATTCAAAAGAAAACTTTATCACAAAATATTTATGTGTAGAAATCAATGCCAGGTTTTCAAGAAGTTTCATTGATTTTCCGTACCTATTATAAAAATTTAAAAAATATTTAAAACAAGTCTTTGTGTGGTTATTTAGGATCTTATGAAATGTCCAACCCTCTACGAGACGCAATATTTAGTTGTCATTCCTTGTCTGAAGTAACTGCCTTTATAACCGGGTGTACGTAATTATTGTATAATTTGACGATATAAAGTGCCTTTGAAGTGTACTCTAATTTTGATAGCCAAGACAAAAACACAAAACCTTTGACCATTATAGTCAAATATTTAAGATTTTAAACCCAATAAATTTCCATACCGTTCTGCATTTTGGTAGAAAATTTAGCTTGGACATTTTTTACTTCTACAATAATTATTTATTCATCTAGCAAACTATCTGTATTAAAATCCAATGATTTAATTTCTTGTCGCAATACAGAGTATCAAGACGCTTTTTAGTATGAACGTAAAACGGTCAAAGGGACTTCTTGAATCTCAAGGAGACTGTATAAGTACCTAGTCCTTTTTATCGTAGCTCCTTGGAACTCCATTTTATAGTACATAAAGAAACCGTTTCACAAGTTCAATTGATATTTTTCGTAGCTTTAATCAAAATATTATTACAATTTAATCACGACTATTCAGCATCATCCTCATCATCAGCTGATATCTGTGACACTATAAATTTATAAAGAATAGAAAAAAATCAATCACGAATCCGCTCCGGATGGGCGTGAAAGGATGCGGGTTCGAGTCCCGCCTCGTGATCGAATTTTTTATATTCTTTGTAAATTTATATTTATAAAGCATTTGAATGCCATAAAACCAAAAATATCAAATTCAATCTGTGACACTAGTAAATTATGATGGCTGAAGACCTTACCGTCATAATAATATTGCGATTTACGATATATGATAATTGAAGCAGACCACCGTAGTATTTTACATACCTATAGGTAATCTGTATTTTCAACCCTATAAATCATCTGCTAATTTGTCGGTTTACGCGGGTAAATGTGACTCGCTGTCAGCACTTGCCAGTTAAGTGGAGTATGAGCATGAGTATGAGCCAATCCAATTACGTGAAGATTAACAATATGACACTGTAAATTGCAATGAGCGAAGGCTATTGACGAGCAATTGTTGTGATTGGTATTTGGTAGTTAGTGTAATTAGTTTCTGCTGAAGATTAAAATTCAATTAAAGTAGGTAGTTAATACCTAAAATATATGAACCAACATTTAATCAATAATAAGCAAATTAAACAAGTATTTGTGTGTCTTGATCGAAGACGCGAGGTTTAACAAATTATTAACAGACTAAATAAACTAAGTCATAGCTTTATTAATTAAAAATTTATGTCAAAGTTCTCGATAGGGTTAATACTTAATACCTAGATTTTACTACGTTGGTATTTGAGACATCATTGTAGAGAGATATAGTAGCGATATCAGATACTTTTTTATGAAGGAGAAGAAATAGGTATAGGTAGATAATAGATAGTAAGTATTTTTTGAAAATCCAAAAAAAATGAGGAAATAAATCGAGATTTTAATCTAATTTATATATAAGGTACGGTATTGGACGCAATAAAATATCCGAAGCTGGTGTCTCAAAATCGCGGATCTTGAACGAATTGCAACATTTTATAATTAGGTGTTAATAAATTAAATAATGATAATACAACGTATTATATTGTATAAGAAACCATCAAAAAACAACAAATTTAAAAATTATACTTACGCCACAAAATAATCCATAATCCATTTTATTATTCAGTTGACTGGTCTTATTTGTAAACTGTGTAATAAATTTAAAAACTTGGCAGAGAAATCTTGTTAAAAATCTTCTCGTTAATATTTGGTCCGCAGTTGGTTAGATTTATGCCCCATGTCCCCTGGGGACAGTAAAGATCATTTTATGAGGGACACTGGCTATTTCTGTGGGACACGTGTTTGGAGAGAAAATAGAATGATATTACCACAGATAATGTAATAGTATTTATTGCGTAGATACGTGATTTTTGTATTGAAAGAAATGTGGCTGTGCGTAATGTATGGGATTGTGTTGAGGGAACTTAATTTGGTAGGGTTGTATCTATGGTGAAGCAAAGAAGGTTATGAGTTTCATAATTTAGATGTTCGTAGTACGTATAATAAACTGCGTATTATTTGATAAAATATAAGGTAGGTTCAATGCCTACTAGCTTGAGCAATATCACATTACACTCAATTAAATATGGCACTCTCTCAAGGGCAATTTCATAAGTTTCGCAACTAGAACTTCTCGTGAGGGGGTATTAATTTTCAAGTATTGAATAATAATGATAAATTAAATACTTAGCTAACATATATTTTTAACAATTTTTATAACATACTAGATTTCCACCCGCGGCTTCGCCCGCATTTTCAAAGGAAAACCCGCATAGTTCCCGTTCCCGTGGGATTTCCGGGATAAAACCTATCCTATGTGTTAATCCAAGTTACCCTCTATATGTGTGCTAAATTTCATTGTAATCGGTTGAGTAGTTTTTACGTGAAAGAGTAACAAACATCCATACATCCATACATCCATACAAACTTTCGCCTTTATATTATTAGTACTAGATTTCCGCCCGCGGCTTCGCCCGCGTTTGCAAAGGAAAACCCGCATAGTTCCCGTTCCCGTGGGATTTCCGGGATAAAAACTATCCTATGTGTTAATCCAAGTTACCCTCTATATGTGTGCTAAATTTCATTGTAATCGGTTCAGTAGTTTTTAAGTGAAAGAGTAACAAACATCCATACATCCATACATCCATACATCCTTACAAACTTTCGCCTTTATAATATGTATTAGATTAAGATAGCCATAATTTGGATTAGCATGAGTAACTATTATTGTATTTATAGATATTTGTAATTTAATAATTTGCATTAATCTGCAATAGCCATCTCATGAAATTAAACTAAATATTTGCTCTACGTCGTAGTGAAAGATGTTTAAACAGCTAATTACGTAACATGTCATCTTTGTAGCAAATAAAGAATTATGAATTATAAATAGTAGCGTATTTTTAGACTAGAGACTAGACTGTACTAGACTTATATCTGTATTAGAGCCTCGTCTCACGAGTAACGTTTTTCTAGAAATAAAAAATTATGAACTCTGAAACTTTTAACGAATGCTAGCACTGGCCTTTTTTCTAAGCTTGAAAAATACTTTGTTTTTTTAACATGAAATTTAATTTCTCTTACTTTGCTGTGATGTTTTTTACAACAGCTGTTGAAGTATAATTAGTATCCATCCATTAAGAAATTAAAAGCAAATGAACCTACCTAAACTTATGTAAGTATATGTACTTACCACTGATTCGAAAACAGTATGCTATACGACCATACACTATACAGTATGCTGTTTTCGAATCAGTGGTAAGGCTGATTATAATTTTATTTGTTGCTAAATACATCTCCCACAAAAAGTGCAAGTTTAACCAAAATCGGTTCAATGGTTATAGGTATATGGATATTAGATAAATTATCTTGAAGTATGGTGTAATAATTCCAATAATATCTACACGAACGACGACGAAAGTATAATAGCCTTTGAAGTTGGTTAAAAATTATTGTAAAACATGTCTTCCGTATATTCGGGAGTCTAAAGACTCCTTCAAAAAGTCATTAAAATCACGGCAGGGGTTTCTATACAAAAGTATGTCACGGTGTCTTCGCTCGTCTTTTATTTTACATATAGGTGAGAACTTGCAACCTCTTTGACATGGAGTTAGAAACTAAACGCGAGAGAGAAAAATAAAAATGTATTTGCGTAAATAATCTATAAATATACAAAATTTTCGATTATTCGCTTAACTCCTTGGAAATGGAACTTTTTATAAAATGAAATTCAGTGCTCTACGAAACGATATATTTTTTTTTAATTTTATGATGTAGGTATATTCGGTAGTTAAGTAAAAGTATTGATTAGGGTGGCGATCGTAGTAAAAAGCAAGGTATATAAATAATATTATATACTAACTAATTAGTACTTTTATTTTTGTTTGCATTGATTAAATTAATAAAAATAAACTCATTATTGTTGTAATATTAAAAACCCTTTATTGTAATTTTATCAAGTATCAGCGATGTTATAACCCGACTTCGTAATAAACATTTCAACAAAAAACATTACTGTGCAAATTCATCCTTCAGTTACTTCATTTTTCACTACTAGAAAAACCTATTAAAGTTATTAAACACTAGCTTTCCACCCGCAGCTTCGCCCGCGCAGTCTAAGAAAAACCCGCATAGGTCCCGTCCCGTGGGATTTCCGGGATAAAACCTATCCTATTTCCCGGGATAAAAAGTAGCCTATGTCCTTTCTCGGGTATCAAAATATCTCTATACCAAATTTCATGCAAATTGGTTCAGTAGTTAAGGCGTGATTGAGTAACAGACAGACAGAGTTACTTTCGCATTTATAATATTATAGTATGGATTTAAAATTCCGACAACGCTCGCTTACAAAACCAATGCCAATCTAAAACAAATAAATACTGCATTGTTTGAACATTGACAATCATAAAGGCTTTTAGTAAATGCAGTGTCAAGTTTTATGTAGTCGCAATGCGGAATTCTCACCCCTAAATTAAAGTTTGGCTAACCATGAGGAAGTTGCTTTGTGTTGCTATTTTATTTATAAACATTTGAAAATAAGAGCAAAGTTTATTTTTGGTTGGGGTAGTTAATTGTGTGTTTATTTTTAAATATTTTATATTTTGTTGTAATGCATTATTAATTAGGTACTTTGTGAACTAGATATATTTATTTATTTATTATTTATTTATCAATCCTTTATTGCACTTAAAGAGAATAAAAAAGAAGAAACACAAACACTTAAAGATAGCTTAAACTAAGTACAAATGGCGGTCTTATCCTTTAGAGCTTCTATATTCTGTGTCTATCGCTTTTATACTCTGTGAGTTCATCAAAAACTTATCTAAATAAAAAAGACGGGTTGCACTCCGGGAGTGCCGGCAGAAGTTTCGATCAGGGCACGTGTCCTGACGCGAGTTTAAGATTTTATACCCATTACAGAAAAAGTGCTCAAAGCCGCTAAAGAAGTTTTCACTTCAAAAATATTTTTCGAAAATATAGACTGATGGATCTTCAAATATTTTCATTCAAATCAACGATGTGGTGTTAGTAACTTCGAAAGCCTCACAACCTATAGTAATAAATGATAATAAAATGCATTATGCAAAAGCATGCAAAGGTTATCCTATATTTTATGTCCTTATCAGCAAAGAGCCCTAATTAATAAAGAATAGCGACGTTGAAAAAAGGGTGACAAAACACAATGTATGGATTATTTATTTTTAAAACGTAGAGAAAATTCTCTATATTGTATATATTATTTAATACATATTAAAAATGAAACATGTGTCTAAATCATTCAAAACATATAAAATTTAGAAAAACGAAAAATAAATGAAAATGTTTTCCACGTGAAAATGTTCGTTTATTTCTCGACGTATAAAATATATTAATATTTAGTGCTAACTCATATACCTTAAGCACTTGGCAACATTGTCGTGAGACACTTTGATCTGGGAATAAGCTATCATTTATCATATAAATGACGTGTTTCTATTGTTTTTTTATTTAAGGTATATAGCAAATATAATTTTCGTCGTTTATTTGACGTCTTTTATACGTTTAAGATTATTTGGTACCTAGTACATTATAATTCATTACCTGCTGCTTTAATCTTGTTTCGGTTTTGCCTGGATTGACATGAGATATCTAAAAAAAGCTTTTTTACTCGGCTTTGACGAGCTTTTGCTTTGAAACCGGTTGAGTATTTTTGAGTTGAAAGTATAGAAAAATAACAAGAAAAGAAAAGTGTCATTCTTGTATAAACGGAAAAAAGCAAAGTTAAGATGAAATTGCTTATTCAAAACCACAGTTCAAAACTGTCACTTTGTTCTAAGTCATATTGACTCACTCTTCTATTTTAAATGAGAAAATAAATTCTTCCACATGAGTATTTACAAGGATGGTATGGAACGTAATGTTGATGTAATGTAAGGAATTAATTTAAATTCTACACCAAGGAGTTCGTATAACTTGTGACAAGTGACAACGATGTAGCAAATTTTGGCGCCGAAATTTTAATTACGCTGTGACATGGTTATTTTTGGCGCTAATGAGAGTGTTTTATAAGTTTCCTTTTAATAAAAAACTAAGTAATAATTGTTAGTTATAAGTATGAAAATTATAAAATATGCTGAATTATATGTGGTGAATGGCAAGCCTTATATAATTTATTTCTATCTGTGCTGGCGACAAAAATAGCGGGAAAATAAAAAATATAAAGATTCCCGCCCGATTTTCTCTTTAATAAATTTAAGGTTATTTCATAAATCAGATAAAATACAAGCAAACGATACAACTAGAAAAACGTAGGGTATAGACTTCATTTAACATATTTTTTTAAATAGTAAATGAAATGCTAAAATTTTGCTTTTTATATGTAAGATTAACAATAATAAATGTTTTTTGTCTATGTTTTTATTCGAAGTTGATAACGCCTATTAAAATTCATCCTGCATATTTCAAAAACGAATTATTCAGTAGGTGCTTTTTACATTCAATTTTCAGTATTAAATCAGGAGGCAATTAATGGGCGACGTTAAAACCAATCTTCGTTTCGACCGCAGACCTCGACGGCTGATTGGTAGGTCGCTAAATTTCAATCAACCTGTTATATACCTACTCAAGTATAGGAATCAATAAATTTTATATTTAAAACCACTGGTAAAAGCTTTCAAGTCTATATAGGCAGGCTTTTTCGTAGACTGAAAAGTTGTACCTATTTTAGTTGGGCTTGAATTTTTGATGGTTATTGGTCACTCAAATTATATTTTATTGAAAAATAACCTGATTCATATTTTCTTGGATCAATATTTCTATTTAAAACTAGCGGTCCGCCCCGGCTTCGCCCGTGGTACATAATATTTACGTTTTCTCTACATAAGAACCATCCTCGTACTTCAAGGAATATAATAAAAAAAGAATTATCGAAATCGGTTCAGCCGTTCTCGAGTTATGCGCTTACCAACACATTTTGCGATTCATTTTTATATATAAGATATAAGTACACTTTTGTAAAATCTTAAGGAAGACTAGAAACTTGATTGAAGATGGATTTAATTGCGATTTTCCTTAACCGCATCGAGTCTTTCCTAGCTTAGTATTTACTAAGCTACCTACCCGCATCGCAAACAGAAATGTACATTTCTTTATTTTCTTACATTCACCGATCTCCTATACATATTCTACCGAATCTTGTTACAACTCCATTGCATTTTATATTATTACAACCTATCAAATCCTTCTACGAAACACGGCACAAAAGTAGGTAACTATGTACTTAAATATTCTTACGAATCCCTTCGCTCTACATTCCTTTTGTACTTTTATAGTTCTATAGTATTTATTTAAGAATCTAGTTATAGTTTTAAGAATTCATTTATTACCTAAACGAACGACCTGTTTCCACGAATTTCAACATAGCGTGATCTCATGTCATTGTAAAGCCCAACTAAAATCAATGAATGGTCGTTGCATGACCGGGCTTGTAACGCAGCTAATTACCATAATTTGCTTACAGTACGTGTAAGCAAATCCGAGATAGCATTAGTAGGTAGATTTCGATCTTATGATGCTAATTTGCATTTATGTTGGCGACGATTGCCTCGATATGAGAGAATTGTCAGTACATATTGCAGGATAAATCTATAGGTACTAATATTATAAAGCTGATTGTTTGTTTGAACGCGCTAATCTCAGGAACTACTGGTACGGATTTGAAAAATTCTTTCAGTGTTAGATAGTCCATTTATCGAGTAAGCTATAGGCTATATATCATCAAGCTAATACCAACAGGAGCGGAGCACTGCGGGTTAAACCGCAGGGCACAACTAGTGATAATATAGTATTTATAGTGTGACTTTTGACGTTGTTACCACAATTTTATTTAAAGCGCCTTTTCTTTTTATCACCATGAGTTTTAGTAATAGTTACACACGCCTTCTATGTGAGTTTAGGACATTTAGGTATCTTCACATTGATCAACGTAAAAATTGTGTCTGGATGACAAACTTTTTGAACTTTTTGTTGAAGCTTTACTTTAATGCTCCATTTATATTTTACACTAGATTTCCGCCCGCGGCTTCGCCCGCGTTTTCAAAGAAAAACCCGCATAGTTCCCGTTCCCGTGGGATTTCCGGGATAAAACCTATCCTATGTGTAAATCCAAGTTACCCTCTATATGTGTGCTAAATTTCATTGTAATCGGTTCAGTAGTTTTTACGTGAAAGAGTAACAAACATCCATACATCCATACATCCTTACAAACTTTCGCATTTATAATAGTATTAAGATTAAGATTTTGTTATAACATACCCTAATAATTGAACGTTGTATACAAATACCAGACTAGTCTAAATAAAAATAGGCCGCTAAAATTCAGAAGAGACATTTTTATACCACTCTTTTTCCAGACGAAGCTTATTAAGCTTCACTTATAAGTTATAGGGTAAGTAAAAGTAAGGCCGGTCGTCTAATTTCCGATGTTACTGACCTAACGTTTCGTCCAAACTATTTACTATCTTGTCCTACCATCAATATTGGCAATTTCCTTCATTTTGTATGTGTGGTGTGTTTTATCATGTACCTATTCTTATCATCATAAATTACATTATCTATATTATTTATAGGTAAGTCAATTCTGCGTAGCATAATACCAGATAATATTCCATATATTGAACCAAAACACTGTTAAAATATCGTATTCACAGGCTTTTGATTCCAGGCAATTGATTCCATACTTCTCTAACCATTGTAGAGTAAAAGAAGAACACATACTTTCACATTTATCCTACTAATATTATAACTGTGAAAGTTTGTGAGGACGTGTGTTTGTTACTCTTTCACGCAAATTCTGCTGAACCGATTACAATGAAATTTAGCACACATATAGAGGGTAACTTGAATAACACATAGGTTTTATCCCGGAAATCCCAAGGGAACGGGAACTATGCGGGTTTTCCTTTGAAAACGCGGGCGAGCCGCGGGGGGAAATCTAGTTTTAGATAAGAAATAGAAGTTTTTTTTTATAATCCGTAAAATGCATTTCAATACTATGCTGTTATACTGGAAGCGCAACGTTTAAATAAATAAATAAAACAAATTTTAAAACAATATATTTTTATCACGAAATAAAGATATTTATGTATTCTATTCCAATCGGCAGCTTTTGCATAAACCGTAGAGCGCTCTACGTAATTTGTACACCGCGTCATTTATTACATTTACTTATATTTTAACTAGCGGTCCGCCCCGGCTTCGCCCGTGGTACATATCTCGCTATAAAAAGTAGCCTATGTCCTTTCTCGGGTATCAAAATATCTCCATACCAAATTTCATGCAAATTGGTTCAGTAGTTTAGGCGTGATTGAGTAACAGACAGACAGACAGAGTTACTTTCGCATTTATAATATTAGTATGGATTCGATATTCTAAAAGCTCTATTGATAAATTCACATACTTAAATGAATTTTAGTTAGGTATCTAATAATACAAAAAAGTTGATAGAAATAATTAAACTGCACCCATAAATAAAAAAAAATTAGGTAAGAATGTATGTACAATAATTACGTCGATTCACTTCTGAACTATACCTAATTCTGTAATTATTTTTTATATGTTTATCATTTTCACACAAAATTTGTATAAATCAAAATTAATCCAACATTTTCACCACGGGCGGAGCCTGGGCGCAAATCCAGTACAAATCCATTCCATCAAAAGATAACCCATTATAAAATGCACTCAGTTTGATCAAGCCATTCGCAAACGTACCTCAAACATAATCGCAGTTCCACCTGCATTACGCTTTCACGATCATTGTTCAAAGTTTGACATGCTTGTCTTTGATCTGCGGAACGACTTTATCATGATTTTGATGTTTTTACACCACAACGTTATTGTCCGCGGTTTGCTCGCCTAGAATTTCTCATGTAAAGGAGATTTTCTTAGAATTATAACTATCACAAGACATAAAAATGATATTATATAATTGTTTCGTCCAAGTCCAAGAAAGACAAACAAACTTTGTCTAAAACCTAAAATTTATATACTAAAATCTTCCTCTTGAATCACTCTATCTATTAAAAACAACCACATCAAAATCCGTTGCGTCGTTTAAAAGATTTAAGCATACTAAGGAACATAGAGACATAGGGACAGAGAATGCAACTTTGTTTTATACTATGGATTGTATCGTAGAACTTGAAGGATTTAAGTAGTTTTAGTGTTAGTCTAAAACACTAACACTAAAACTAATTAAGTCCTTAGCTAATAATATTTACGAAAAATTATTAAAGGTTTCTGTTCTTTAATGTTTTCTGTGACTCTATAAAGGAATTAAAATATGTAAATATAAATTTTAACAAGTTAAGAAACTACTAAAGGAAATTAGAGTCGTTTAAATTTTAAATATAAGTAGAAAAAGTTGAGTATGAAAATTGCCTACTAAAAGCGCATTAAGCATGCCTACGTAATTAAAATTTATTTGTAAATGGGCAACTGAGTTTTAAAATGAGTCATTTCAGTTTTTAGTACTTTTCTTGTGCAATTTTTTAAACGATTTAAAATTTAACTACCAAATTTCGATGAATCAGAAGGTTCTAGCAACACTAATTATAAAGAGATTTGATTGTTTGTAAAATATAAAAAAATAGCTCTACTATTTTAAGTTGAGAAATGATTGTAGCCTCCACGAGATAGGTTTAGTAAGCAACAAGATACATAAATTACGTAAATTACTAAATATATTGCTAAAATAAATCCATACTAATATTATAAATGCGAAAGTAACTCTGTCTGTCTGTCTGTTACTCAATCACGCCTAAACTACTGAACCAATTTTCATGAAATTTGGTATCGAGATATTTTGATACCCGAGAAAGGACATAGGCTACTTTTTATCCCGGGAAAATGACGCAATCCCGGAAATCCCACGGGAACGGGAACTATGCGGGTTTTTCTTTGACTGTGCGGGCGAAGCCGCGGGCGGAAAGCTAGTATTCTATAAAAAGAATTTTCAGTCTATAACAAATTTTATAATTAGAGCGCAATCAAAAACCAACAAAGGGATAGACAAAAGAGAGGAATACGATTAAATTTGTCATTTAAATTTCAAGTTCTCTGCTCGTCAATTAAAACAAATGAAATCAACCAGAAAAGAGAGAGAGCAAATCAATTAACGAAAGTAATATAATAAAATCTGAAATTGAACGGATTAAACCTGCATTATAAATAATTTATTCAAACCTATCGTTGAATTAATTACAAAAGTGTTGAACTGTTTAATGTAATTCAATCGAGTGACTTTATTAAATTAACTTATTATGTATGCACAATTGGGTTCTACGGTACTATAATAAAACAATATAATGAATGCGACATGATATAGGTCTACCAGAATCTGATGGCATATTTATATTTCAAAAATAAAAGATTTTCATGTGGCAACTTTATTTGACAACTATCAAATTGGTTGTCAAATTATTTGTGTTGATGATTAATTTTTAGGATTTTGTCTTCAAAATCTTCGAAATATCGATAAAACCGCTGCGATCACAAGCAATAGGTGTTGTTTACAATGTCTATAGAAAAACATTCGATGAAGAAGGATCAAACACATCACAATTTTCAGTTTTAAAGCGCGTGAAAGATTTTATTGCTAAATTGGACTTACCCGTTTTGATACTTTAAATAAAAAATGTTATAAGTAGGTACTTAACTATACTATTGTTTGTTGATTAAAATATAATTTTATGGAAACTTATTACAGGCGCTTACAATACGGCTATATGTCAAGTCCAAGCAGTCCAAGTCAATTTTATAATGTGTTAATACGAAAAACGAAAATAAACATGATTTTATTTTATTTTCGTTTTATTTTATAAAACATTTTTAATCCAGATAATTATCATTAAAATCCATATTTTCACATGGCATAATGATATTTACAAATATAGGTATAAATAAATAATATGTATTACCTATATAAAAATAATATGTATAATATGTTATAAGTGCCTACATAATATTTCGTGGATATCTCATTATTAAGTACAGTTTTATCCACTTATGTAATGTGACTAATGATATTGAGGTCAAAATAATAGTAAGCAGTATCAAGATCGTTCAGTCCATTTTCCCTAGGGTTGCACACTCAAAATTTTGATTTCCCTATTTGCCATCAGATTCTGGTTTACCTATACAATCAATACTATAATAGTACTCTTTGCGACGACCTATCTTAATTTAGACAAGCCTATATTGCCAAGGAGATATATTATTATAGAGCGCAAGAACCTTAAGGCAAGTAGATTCTCTATTTCTTCATTTGCATAATCTTATGAAAAAGATTACCATCATAACACACACAGACACACAACACTAGTTAGTAATTGTAAAATGTATAAATAAGTGTAAAACTCCTAATTAGCGTATAGTAAATATTATTAGATTAAGGTAATCATAGTGTAAGCTGTGAAGCTGAAATAAACATCCGTGGAGGGGACTGACTTGGGCAGTTTCATTTGTGATTACAATATTTTGTCAAATATGCTATAGTCCTTTTCACCTATGATGATTCCTGTGACACTTCATCGTGTTCCGAATTACGTATTTTATGTTTAAAACGCCAAAATAATTTTAGTGCATAATATTTTTATTTTATGGCGGAATTATTGCCAAAAATATAAAAATAAAACATCTTAAACTTATAAATCGAAAACAGTATTGTTTAGTTTAATATAATGAAAAATAAAATAAAATAACACAAAAATATAATACCTACGCAATTTGTGTACATGAAATGGATCGTTGAAAAATCATAGAGTTGGAAAATTATATAATCGGCGCCCATCTTGTGATCGTTTGTCAATCGAGTCAATCGTCTGTATGAGTGCATACAAGTTGCATTTTTATAATTATACTTTACGTGGTATTCTGTTATTGTTACTAATTGTTATTGTTGACTTTTTGTTGCTGTTGTTTGCTAAGTTTCCTTACTTAATTGTTGGCGAAATGCCGAAAAAACTAATTTTGGTACTTTATTCAAATCGATTTCATTTCCATATAAAATATTATCGATTATCGAAAACAATTGATATGATTTCAGTAAAGACATCTCTACACGTGTCAAAAATCCATGTGTCACAGAAATCATCTTAGGTGGAAAGGACTATAATCACTACGCCAACGAGGCAATGTATATGAATGCAATGCTCTCAGATTACATCTAAATTAAAAGTTTTAATTCAACTGAACACTGTCAACAGCACAACTGCAAATTCTGTGAAAAAAAAAAAACATGAGCATCTTTGTCGTTAAACCAAAAAGTTCTCGGAACGTGACATCTGCCAAACCCGCATTTATCCAGCGTGGTGGTTTGTATTCATTTCTGCATGTATCCTGCATTTTTAACGATATAATTAATACAATTTCCTATATATTTGGAATTCAAAGAAATGATTAGCATTGTCCATCCTTCTTGCTAATGGAATCTATTGTCAAATTTTGCATTTGATGAGGTTGACTTTTTATAAAATTTAAAGCTCTACAGCAGGCTATTAGTTAACTATATGATTCATTTGCACATAACCAACTTAGTAACTAGTATGAACCTCAATTTATGAACATAAACAGAAAGAAGTAAACCTCCTTGGCAGGTAACAAAATACTAAGCAAAATACACTAAGTCTATGTATTGAAAGAGTCTTTCTGGCTTTTTAAAAGAAAATCGATCCGCGTCATAGATACGAAACCACACCACAAGGTAGATAAGGTAACATGGAAATTCATACTAATCCATACATTAGACATTAGGAAGGATAATATACAAACATCTTAGATACTTACTAATATTATAAAGCTAAAGAGTTTGTTTGTTTGTTTGAACGCGCTAATCTCAGGAACTACTGGTCCGATTTGAAAAATTCGGTGTTAGATAGCCCATTTATCGAGGAAGGTATATATTATCATCACGGTAAGACGAACAGGAGCGGAGCAATGCGAGTGAAACCGCGGGGAACAGCCAGTATAATATACCTATATATGTACAGAACAAAAATAGAGACAAAAGTTAGTGCATTCGTGAGTTGGACCGCTTTCAAGTGGAGACGTGAGCTTGTTAAGGCTGCAGATCTTCAACTTTGTTTGATGCTGGACTCACTGCCTTTACAATTGTCTTAATGAGTTTTTCTTAAATAGCCATGTTAAATGTGCTATTCTGCGCGCCTGATCATTCCAGTTTCATTTGCTAAATATACTTATCTAAGTATAAATAAATGTAAACATGAATCTCCACTTTCTTTGTTCACACTTAAACTTAATACATGCATTGAGTATTGACTATGTACCTACTACGTACTAGTACATAGTAACTCAATGAAAACATGACCGTTTAGTGTTCATCATTATTCATTAAGTATTCGAATCTTTGGTTCTACAGATTGCAAAATAAAGTGTTTATTATGGTGATGACGTAACTTCGTGTGACATGCAATAAATTTTTTTTTATTCGAATAAAAGAAATATTTAGAGTTTTACACACTATCCATATTTTATGTAGAGCTAAATTTTGTAGACATTATGTATATAAATTGAGTCCCACAACATTCAAACTACTACCGCCTACGTTGGATGTAATGACTCAATTATCGTTTCTAATTGAAAAGGTAAATCCTTTTATCATATATAATTTTGTTATTTATCATGTGTTGGTTGTTGGTTGGTCATCACTTGAAAACTACACCACACTTTGAATATTAGATACACAACATAATGCATTATTTTCTGGATAATGCATTATGTTTGTTTCCCAAAGACAAATAAATAAATAACTGGGTAGAGTATGGACTCTACATGGGTAGAGTCGCAAGATTTCCCTACTATAAATAAAATGTAGAGTCAGGCTGAGCTAGTTATAATTACGTTAGATTCAGGAAAAGTTGCAGCGTAATTAATTATTTATGGCGTTTCATAAATTATGAGGAATATCTTTCGCTACTCTAAAGTAGAAAGTAAGGTGATATTAGATAAGATTCAATTTGCTCTGACGAGGGTTCTAGTTGCTAATGAAGTTTTTATTCCTGTATTATTTAATAATGAGGGCTGTCCATCCGCAGTTTTCCTCTCGTGATAATCTGATAAAAACTTAATTAAATTTTATTCAAAGTTCTTATATCAGTTAAATCACGTCTGCAATAAGCAAAAATCATGTTCTGTAAAATACAACATTTGTTATTAAGATTTAGTTTATGGTAGTTTTGTAAGTACTTACATTTAAAACAAATCGTATAATCGTGCTCTTAATTATTTTACATTCTTCTCTTTCCACATTTTCATAGCCTAGGCAAGCACAACAAACTACATACAATCTAAAATAGAATTAGTCAACTATACAGCAAGTTATCTATATATATATAAAACTCAAAGGTGACTGATATAGTGATCTATCAACGCACAGCCCAAACCACTGGACGTATCGGGCTGAAATTTGTCATGCAGGTAGATGTTAGGACGTAGGTGTCCCCTAAGACACGATTTTATAAAATTCATCCCCTAAAGGGGTAAAATAGGGGATGAAAGTTTGTACGATGAAAATTTATCTTTTCCACGCAGGCGAAGCTGCGGGCAACAGCTAGTCTAGAATATAATTGCTCAACTAAACGATTCAGTTCTAGTAGTACAATACAATCCTTTGTATCCGTAATTCAAAGCACGTACAGCATCGGGCAGTCCTTCATTTCTTGAGTACTAGAGCTTTTAAATTAAATACCTACTTACTACCTACCTTGTTACAGCTCCTGTCACTTTGCTGATAAATGATCACTTTGCAGTACTCACTATGACTTTGTCCTACATGGTGAGGGATAATTGAAATTGAGTTATATTACCTTGGAAATAAGTTTTATGTTCGATAAATTGTTTTATGATGAACGCCTGCTATGAAATTGTCGTAAAATTGAAAGCTCTAGGTTTCTTGAAGACATGTGTGTTTTGGAGCATTCAAATGGGTAATAATTCAATGCTATCAAATGTCCTCATAAATGATAGGACCTAGTTTATTTTAATATATGATAAACAGTCTGGTTATTAGTATTTTGAAATAAGTAGTGAACTACAACCATAGCAACCAGGGAAAAGAATGAAAGTACCTACCTATTTGCTCTATCATGACTTTGATCTTATAAAGATTGTAAACTACAAAAGAAAGCTTAATTCAACCGGTCACAACTTAAAATATTAAATACACAGATAAGCTTTAAATACAATTAATTAAGTATAACAAAAACTTTCATAAACTCGATACTGTAACAACGAATAACTCGCAAACTTTTTTTTCCAATTAAAAATAGTTAGCAAACTGCCCTATTAGCGAAGTGTTAAAAAATAAAGAGCGAACTCACCCGCGATCGTGACGAGTGTAAGGAGGATTGCGAGAGCGACAACGCGCGGCATGTCTGCTCCGTGCGACGGGCCGCAGCACACTGACTGGCCACGCGCCCCCCACCCCCCGAATGCGGCATTGCGTTTACACGTTTTCGGATTTACATATTTTGTTTGAAATTCAGAATACGTAAAAAGGAACGTTTTTAGTGGAAACATTGTATTTAATATATTTTATTATTTTTGTCTCATAAAAACCAGGGAAACACAAACATTCACTGATGTAGAGTCACACGATAAATAATGTAGAGTCGTTGATTTCTAACAAAGAGCTTGATAAGTTGTAAGTTTTATAAAAAAAAGGCATTTACGGTGCTATATCTGAATTTTCAATTAATTTAAATTCGTATATTGACGAGTCATCTCAAGTCATTAGTCATACGTCATATTAAGATTTCCATAAAAAGGGGAAACTTTATTTTTTATATTAAATAAATAAATGAACTTAAAATATTATTATATGCTTATGTCTATTCATTTATTGGTTAAGAATAAAGATTTATTTTTGTTAAAACGTGTAACTAACAAAAATATGACTCTACCATCATTTTAACTCTACCATTCAGGATTTAACGTTAAAATAAATAATATGATATACTAAGCACAGACTTTGACTCTACTTTACAAATAATCTAAGCATAAGTTACACAGGCTAAGTTGGTTTATCCCGTGGGTAAATTCCGTTAAGCTCTTATATCTCCATGAAATGTAAGGAAATACGATATCTAGTGTGAGGCAGGTACAACATTAATAAAAGTATTCACAGACATATTCACTAGCCATTTACCCTGCCTTCGCCCGAGCAGCTTTGTGACAATAATAAATATAGTCTATCTAGTTCACTCAGTAATGATTTTATAATTTTCTTTTGATAAAAACAATGTTTTTCTAATCTGTTGTACAGATAATATCAATAAAATTAAAAATTAGTGAAGCAGGGGCGTGTAACATAAAAATTAACAATGCACCTAAGTCTTACCTAAGTTTTTGACAATAATATAGAGTTTTCATTACAATCTTATGTGCTACGTTATCGTAGTGATTTAAACGTTAATTTTTAAAGCTAATTACACCATTGCAATGTTTTTATAACCTTTACTTTAATTAATCGTAACAAGCACGATTCTTATAATAATATACAGCTTGCGTGTCAAGTAAGACCCAGGACGCGCCATAAAAATAATTACAAGTATGTATTTTATATATTTTTATTCATAAGCTGGGTTTACTTTAATTACTCAAGCTCTATATTGGTTCAATCCTATTTCCTTTTAATCATTTTAATTTTTACTGCACAAACCTGTATATTTTATATTTTAAATATACAAATAACAAACATTTTAAATTTTAATAAATTTAAGTACATCATACACATAACCCTATGGGACTATAAATAAAGACATGACAGAAAAATTCTTTAAAATTATATGTTACAAAGTTGCAATTTACTAATTTACTTAGTGTAAAGGTTGTTCTTTTTGGTTAAATTTTATTATACATAAGTTTCAAGGATCGTATTCGGTATAAAGTTTATTAAGTTTGTTTTTTAATGTTTACTTAATAAACATTATTAAATACACTCTACATGATAACAATAAACACACTAAACTGAAGAATCTTCACGAATTATTCATAATTATTTTTATTTCTTCTTAAACATGCAATCCTCTTACGTAAATCGCCAATATAACATACACAACAGCTTTGTATATGTTTATTTTGAACATTTTTCAATGTGTTAGTATTGCCTTATTTTTGCTCACCCACATCATATTGTTAAATTTCCTCTGATTGTTGGGTTGCCTGGTAGATATCGCTACCTAGCGATAAGGCCGCCCTTTGCTGTTTCTGTAGTATTGTCTTTGTTATGTGTATTTATGTATTTTTAATGCAATAAAGTATAATAAATAAATAAATAACATGTACATAAACATACACATTTTGTACAATAATTTCTCTCTAAACTACGTCGCTCACTATGTGCTATAGCTAGGTTGCTGTTTCCACTGCAAACAAACTTGTTAAAGAGTGTATCATTTTTCTTGGACTCTGCACTGTAACAATGTGCATGAATCTTGAAGTATTTTTACTCTTTTCAGCATAATATAAACGATGTGACATGCATTTCATATGTAATGTTATGAAAAATGCAAATTTAACTCTTTTCAACAGAGAGAGACGTAAATAGCTGAGTATGTTACTTTTCAGTATTAGATAACAGATATAAATAGTACTTATTATTTTGTTTTAATTATCGCTTGGGTTAAACTTTGATCATATTATATTGTTATTTTTGGTAACCAGTATCGGGCCACCAATTTAATAATTTCTAAAATAAGAACTATATTTCAATATAAATATTTATTGATATTGTTTCTGTAATAGTGTGTATAAAACAATGCCTTCATGAATAATTAAATTAGTAAGTTATAAATTATAATCTATACTTGCCCGTTCTCGTAGAACACGTGGCCTTTGTGTTGCTACGGCCGCGGCGCTACGGCACTACGGTGCTACGAACTACGATTTATGAAGGACTTTTGTGTTAAATAATTAAACACTTTGAAACAATTCATACTATCTCTTATATAATATCAACTGCTGAACCGATTTCGATGAAATTCCATGGAATCTGGAACTATACAGGTAAAACCCCGGTACTGTTTTCGTTTGCCGAGAATTATTTATAATTTGTAATAAATTTACTGCAATACTTTCTCGTTCGAGGAAATCCAATTATAAATCAAAGTACTTTATAAGGTACTATATTTAAATTTGAAGCTCCAAGAAACGAAAACATTCAAATTTACTTTTCATCGCGAAATAGCTGACAAAATAATATATCATTCCTAAGGATATAATCTATCAGACAGTCAAATTATCTTGAAAGTGTATTTTGAATAAAGTGGTAACAGACATTCATAAATTATTCTTACACTAGCTTTTCCCTCTCGGCTTCGTCTGCATAGTCAACGGAAAATCCCATGGGAATGAGACTTTTCACCGTGGAAAAAAGTAGATTATATCAAAGGAAGGAAGTATTTTTATACACACACATTTCTCATAAAACATAGTTTTTTTATAGACTAGAATTATGTTTTATGAGAATTGTGGGCTACTACTATTCTTTATAAGAAACTAGTTTTCCGCCCGCGGCTTCGCCCGATTTGTCTAAAACCTAATAAATTATATACTTACTAAAATCTTTCTCTTGAATCACTCTATCTATTAAAGAAAACCGCATCAAAATCCGTTACATAATTTTATAGATTTACGCATACATAGGGACATAGGGACAGAGAAAGCGACTTTGTTTTATACTATGTATGTAGTATAAAACCTTGGACTATGGACTTACCTTTTATATGAGTGTTTTTTTTTGCTTGTAAATAGCAAAGCAGATTAAAGCTATAATAATATAACATATTAATTTATCTAATGTATAATATACATTATACCCATTCAATTATTTTATCCATTATAAATAACTATACATCCTTCTTGATTTTTATTCACAGACAAATTCCCCCCTTATAGAAAATTTAACCATACTTTAAAAGGTGTTTATTCACAAACAAAGCCATCTGATGCAGCTAGGTCATGATCTCAACGTCTCTAGAGACACCGCAGAGCTTCCGCAGTCATTACGCTAAAACATATGGAACGAATTCGTGTTTACCAAAGAGGTTTCTGTTATGTGTGTTTTTAGAATCATTCTTCGTTATCTGACAGGGCAAAGTTGTTGGTTGACTGGAAGAAATGGTTTGTAGCTAATAAGGTCGCTCTGAAAAATCTGTAGAACGGACTTTATTTTTTACTAGCTCGCGCTCCGCGCGGTTTCACCCGCATTGCTCCGCTACTGTTGGTCTTAGTGTGATGATATATAGCCTTCCTCGATAAAGGGGCTGCTATCTAACACCGAAATAATTTTTCAAATTGGACCAGTAGTTCCCGAGATTAGCGCGTTCAAACAAACAAACTCTTCAGCTTTATAATATTAAGTATAGATTTTATGTAACTAAATCGGTTTACAATGAAGACTACTATTTTTTTACACAAAAAGCTCTTGGGGAAAGTTTTATTTAGTTAGCAACAAAATTTCCGCCCGCAGCAGCCCGCTTTGTCTAAAACTTAACAAATTATACACTAAAATCTTCCTCAAGAAATACTCTATTAAAAAACCTTAAAAAAACTACATCAATATCCGTTGGTAGTTTAAAAGATCAAAACATACATACATACAAGACACGGGAAGCGACTTTATACCATGTAATGATAATTAATATGTAACAATAAAAAGTCAGTTGTAACCGTAACTAATTACATGCTAATGATCGTAATCGTAATTTTAAAACAATGGCACAGAATACATATTAGTAGCTAAACGCTAAGGCGCGGGACATATACAAGCGGCGCGGCGCGCATCGGGCGCACCGCGGGCGCGCCAGCCGGCGCGCCGCGGGCGCGCTGCCGGCGCGCCTCGGGCGCGCTGCCGGCGCGCCTCGGGCGCGCTGCCGGCGCGCATCGGGCGCGCTGTAGGCGTCCGAAAATGATATTTATATAGAGTGGTTAAATGCATTTTCTTCATGCATAATTTAGTAAAATTATGTTTTTTGTGCTAAAAGAGATTTGAAAGTAACGTTAATTTGAAAGTAACGATTTTGTTTTGATAATTCCTTGTAAGTAAATAGCGAGGATAACCCCACGATTGCAAATATATCTTTGTTGGAAATGTTGGAATTTACTTGGAAAATTTTATAGTACTTTTAAAGTAATTTTAAAGTAGTACTGGTGTAATGATGGAAGAAAAGAAGGTTAAAATAACACAAAATTTATATTGTACTAGCGGTCCGCCCCGGCTTCGCCCGTGGTACATATTTCGCAATAAAAGGTAGCCTATGTTCTTTCTCAGGGTCTAAAGATTATCTGTGCCAAATTTCATCAAAATCGGTCCAGTACCTAGTTTATGCGTGAAAACCATACATACATACATACAAACCTTTCCTCTTTATAATATTAGTATAGATAAAATATGGTTTTCAAACACAGGTTTACATTTAAACCATATAAATCTTATCATTAAAATCTCAGTTCAAAAGTATTTACAGTACTGATCATTCCACAATATTATTACAATTACAAATAAATAAAAAACACAATCAAAATCAGGATTATCTTTATTTCTGACATTGTAAATACATGGGAACTTTCATTATGCTCTTCTTCATTTTCACTTTCCCTACTGCCATCACCTGTGTAAATCATTTCATCGATTAATTCAATTCACCTTTAAAAACAAAACGAAGAAGGGTATGTAATAGCAGCTCTATATAATTCCACACAGAGAGAACACATTTTTGACTGACAGGCTACCGTCTCCTATAGACCGGGAGATACTGACACAAAATTTCGAGTCATTTGTAACAGGATGGCGGTTCTACAGGGGTCTTAGTACGCAATGACAAAAAGAAAAACGATGGTGTGAACGCTGGTACCGGCGGCTTAGTCGCGTGGGCGTTAGTCGAACTCGTCGGAAAAATAGCGAAGTCAAACGATTTGTAACACAAAAATTTTAGAATTTACCGATAGCCCATAAAAAAGAAGTAGGCGGTAGTGTCATGCCATACTTTTCCGGTGTGACTTACAGCCCGCCATACCGACGCGAATGTGTTGATTTAAAAAAAACAATTCAACCATTTGTACCAGGCTAACTTTTGCACAGGTAACCATCGTCGTGCAGCCATTTACGAAAATCGCCATGCCATACTTTTCGGACGATTCCAAATGGTCGCCATACCGCCGAAAATCTGCAAATTTTTTTTTTGTAAAAATTGTAATTGTAACTCGAAATTTTGTGTCAGTATCTCCCGGTCTACTACCACCCGATTTGTTTTTGATTGTGTATGACCGTGAATTGACCTCTATTTGGATGCGATGGGGGAAGCGCGCCTGCGGTACGCCTGCGGTACGCCCGCGGCGCAACCGTGGCGTGCCGCCTCGTCGCCTTTCCAAAATTCTTTCATACAAAATGTATAAGAAGGACGTGGTGCAAAACAGATTCAAGAGGTGCGCTTATGGCACGCCCGCGCCCGCGCCGCTTGTGTTTGACCCGCGCCTAACAATGGTATGGTAACCATCAAGGTAACCATAGTATAAAATGTATACTTACCTACTTGTTATTTCTTACATATAACTTTAGCTGTGGTGCGTAACCTAGCAACCAAAAACAACCCTTGGCAACTGACAATTTCTTATTTATATTTCCAAAACATAAAAGTGAAAATGTCTGGAATTAATCGCCCGATGAGCCAGATGCGGAAATTTGAAACGGTATTTGATATTTTATTTTACTTTTATTCATAAATTTCTAATTAATGCTATCCCGCACCCGACCCGCACTCCACTTCACCCGAGTGGAACCGGGATAAATGCAAACAAAACATAGTTCCTTCTAGGATAATGTAGTTCTATAACAGGCAATAATTATTTTTCTGTCTCATGATTACCATACTTATAATAAAACAAAGTTGCTTAATGTCACTTTTAATAAACCAGGAACAGGAACCAGGAACGGTAGCTCTAGCTACTCTTAAAAGATAAAAAAAAACTTCAAAGATTACAAATTCTTACTCATTCAGTAAATATATAACAATATTTCGTTCTCTAATATCAGCTTGTTATTCATAAATTCATAGCATAATAAATAATTTATCAATACATTATAATACAGAAGGAAGCAATATTCCGTGCGCGCAAAAGAATCCTGCGCTACCTCATTCTGGGCTTCCTAAAACAAGAGGGTCTGATGCGTTCCGCGGAGACCTTGGTCTCCGAAGCCGCTCTCACCAATGAGTATGAGCTCTGCGATAATATCGACTTGGATATTATTTTACAGGTATTACGTTTGTCTTTATTAATTTACTAGCTTTCGACCCGCGGCTTCGCCCGCGTTTTCAAAGGAAAAGCCGCAATGTTCCCGTTCCCGTGGGATTTCCGGGATAAAACCTATATCCTAGGTGTTAATCCAAGTTACCCTCTATATGTGTGCTTAATTTCATTGTAATTGGTTCAGTAGTATTCGCGTGAAAGAGTAACAAACACACACATACACATCCTCACAAACTTTCGCATTTATAATATTAGTAGGACTAGCGCTTGTCCCAGCTTCGCGTGGGTTAATTTGAAAAAAAAAAATGCAGGTCAACACTCAATAGTAATAAAAAATTAAACAAACTGTATACAAAAGTATATTTGAAATTAATTATATAAGTACCTGAAACTTTTACAATTATAAGTACCTGAAAGTTCTGGTATCAGTTTTCAGGAACTCATAATTGGAAAAGTATCTCGCTTCTTACCTATATGACAACTATGATAGATCTTATATATAAAAATGAATCGCAAAATGTGTTGGTAAGCGCATAACTCGAGAACGGCTGAACCGATTTCGATAATTCTTTTTTTATTATATTCCTTGAAGTACGAGGATGGTTTTTATGTAGAGAAAACGTAAATATGTACCACGGGCGAAGCCGGGGCGGACCGCTAGTAGTTTATACAAACATAAAAAATATTTGTAACCATGTGAACTATGAAAATATTTTTATTGTCAACTTATTATCAAAATTTTAGCTCGTAAATCGTAATATACTACCACACTTCAAACAAACAATTTTTTGAAGTGAAAACTTCTTTAGCGGCGTTGAGCACTTTTTCTGTAATGGGTATAAAATAATAATCAAGTTTTCACTTCTGCCGGCACTCCCGGAGTGCAACCCATCTTTTTTTATGTTTTACAAAAGGAAAATCGATAAGCGAAATTAATGTGAAAGCATCTGTCCAAACTCTAACACGCGTCGCAACTTTTTCGCAAAACAGAAGAGTTTCGTCACAAACTTTTCAATCAACTATTACGAACTGCGAATTAACGCTTTCGCTTCCACTTTCTACTTCGAGATAAAAATTAATTGTTCCTGCATGTGCTGACAGCTTTGTGTGCTCGTTTTAAAAAGGACGTTTATTAATGGTTTGCGAGACAAAGGGAAATACTTTGCTGTGTTTTAGACGAGCGCTATTATGTCGTCATTGAAAGGCTGCGATTTACCGACTGTGATGAGGGATGAGTTTTATTAATTTTTAAACTACGTATTTTTTTTAATAATCGTGAATATTTTATGAAATATCTTAAACGTAATTGAAGAGTTCGATTTATTAAATTGCCGTTTATGCTATCAAAGGGTTCTATATTTTTAATTATTTATATAATCGTTTTCTCGCGTATACTTTTATACAGTTCGTACTATTTTACTTTCTTTGCTTTAAAATAAAAACAGTGCGTTTAATTTTAGTGTATCTTTCAATTTTATTAGAATCATCGTTTAAAAATTCGTAAATGCTGTATAAAAATATGTAAATTTGTCTAAATTAAGTTGGTAAATGAATGTACTATTATTAAGTTCTCTATATCCATTAATTGGCTCAATATTTATCACCGATGACCTATTTTGCAGGAATCACTGAGAGCAATAAACTACGGGAGCCAATGGGTCGTAGTTTCCAAGCCATAAATTTCAACTCGAAGGTTAAAAATTTAATGAATTATAAACCTTATAAAATAGCACATTAGGACGGTTTTGTTTCAAGTGATTATTTATAACGGAACTGTTGTGTGATTTAACAATGTATCTTTATGTAATCAGATATTTATGTGACAAACTTTGTGTTGCTAATTTCGTAATTCTAAAGTACATAGTAAATTTCTAATCGAGTTAAATATTTATGGCATTTGTTTTGCATAGCGTAGGTTACCCTACCTACCTACTATAATTTAACAATAGTTGGGTGAATTTTTTAAGGTGTACGATTTTTAGAATAATTAATTATTTGAGCAGTAGTTTTCTAATTCATCTATACAATTAGAAACACACGCCTTTTTTGTATCTATTTTCTAGGGCCTCTTTGATTGAAATTGGAAAACCCTGATTATAATTTAAACTAACCAATAACACGCTTTTCCAAGGCTATACGAAGTCTATTTACTGAGCTATTTACTAAACATCTTTACCCTAAAAATCTGTTATAAAATAATTTCTGTATCAATGTAGGTACACGTCTACATTTATTATGTTACCTTGGTTCAATTTAGCGAAATTGAAAACTTGTGCAATATTTCACGTATTTTTTAACGGCAGCGAACCGTGCCAATCCAGATGTCTCCAAAATGTCTGCTGCTTCTGGGTCAAATTAGGGCAGGATGCAACGAACGCTTGGTAAATTTTAAATTTTTAAAAGCATAATTAGTTCATTCAAAATATGAAAAATTCACGATAGTATAAATAATCTTTTATAAATAAAATTCGGATGAAATTACGAAAGGTGGGTGTAACAATTAAAAAAAAATAATTCTTATAATTCCTGAAACTTTAAACGTATCTTAATTTTTGGCCTTTCGGTTTATTTAGAAAACAATTATAATTAGAACCAAAAAAGGTTAAAAACAACAAAAAAATGAACATTGAAACAAAAGTTTTTGTGTATCTGTTTAGTCTAAATATAATCAGGATTACATATCATAAATGTTTTTATTCCGTTTGAACCCGGGTGACTAGTGTAATATAAAAACTCTCACCTTCTCGCCCCCAAGGTCAAATGGTAAATATTCAATGAAATATCCTACCGACCGACACAGAGGTCTGCACTTTGAGTCTCTAAGAATAGTTCCAGTGAATTTGTTTAAGGGTTTGATTCATAAATATTGTTTTTTATATTAATATACATGCTTAACTCCATGAGTACTCACCTAAATAAATAAAGCTAATAACGTTGTTAGGTATATCACTGCTGTATGTTTCTCGGTTACATAGTTCAATAACAATTTTTTTATAATTTCTAACCGCTTATAAAAACTAGCATTGTAGAATAGAAAAAAAAACAAACAGTCGACATAGCTTATAATAGAAAGTGTCCTGACTATTGTCTACCTAGAGAAGAATATTGAGAAGAATCTAGGTAGGTACTTAAAAACAGGAGACAATCCTCAAAGTTCTTGTTAATACAATGCAGTACATATTAGTTAATTTCCCTTGCATGTATTCAACAGAAAAGTCTCCTTCCTTTGTAAAATTCCTGAATCATTAACGTACCTACTGAAACTCCCTGTATGAGAAACACCTTAGGAACGTTGTAGTTGCGAGTCTGGCTCGGTCAAGGTCACCGAGCCCGCAACATCACATATTTTCTTCATGGTTTGGATGCCTTTACATTCGCAAAATGGCCGCCGCATCCCAACATGCATTAATGTAAAGCCTTGTGTCGATTATTTGACAAGGGTATTAGAAATAAGGTATAAGAATAAATACCTATAATATGAATTTGAAAAAGTATTGCATATTTATTTAGGTCGATCGAAGTTCGCTCAATGGGAATTTGCTTGATGGATGTGCTTTGCATTTGCATCAAAAGCAAAGTAGGAAATTCATTTCACTAACTGCATTTATTTTTTGTTAAAATTTATAAATTGACAAATAATATTATTATCATGAAATTACTGCTGGGTATATTTACAACATATATCTGTCTTTGTTTATTGCACTCCCGAACAGACGTTCCGAACGGTTTTTGCAAATCTTGTTTGTCAATACGGATCTTTACAATGTTTCTTAGAATTCTAACTTTGCAGGCGATTTTCCTGAATATAATATCGTTGAATAATATCGCGTAGTTTCAAACTTATGTTTCGGATTCAATTTTGGTAGAATTGTCATCGAGAATCGAACGCAAAACACGTCCGCGTCGCTTGTAACTTTGCTTTCTGAAATAATTCGACGAGAGAATTCGCAAAACAGAAAATTATGATTATGTATTTTTTTATTTTACAAAGTATTTAATCTTTTTAAAAGTACCAAGTTGTTTACGTTGTTCGCAAAGCAAACTAAAATTCGCCATTACCTTTGCGTTTTTATTTCTTCCATTCGTACGATAACATTAGAGATGAAAAGCTTATTTATAATTCATATTTGTTTAACGCTCAAATGTTATGATAGTTGCAATTGGAAAGCTGCCACGCTATCGTTAACTCGACTCCCAGACGCCCGTTATTACGTAGATAATATTTAATATTTCAATAGATATGCGTATTTCTTTAAATTGGGATACGTTTGAGTAAAACTGAGAATATTTTTGCTAATGTCGTGAAATTATAACGAAGTTCGAGCACTTGAAATAACTGTAATAGCTTTCTTAAATATGAAAGTTTTGTTCCCATTCATGAAGCCTTTTTTAAATGATCCACACAATTTGAAACGTCGTTTGAACTCAGTGGTTCAATAAAACAGACTTTCTAATGTATTATATCATCGAAAAGGTTTATTTTTATTTTTCTTATTCATTCATATTTATTATCTTTATCTACCTAAACGGTGACGTCAATAGGTATGTGTGCGATAGTCAAGACCACAGATTACTAAAAAGTTTTTGGAAATGGAACTCTTGCCAAATGTTTTTAAAATGGCAGTTTTAAGACCACTGTAAGCCAAGGTTTAAGTGCTGCAATGCTCTTAATGTATTTTTGCACGATATTCTAATAATATTATGGAAATCTTCGCCATACCAAATTATGTTTTTTTTACCTCGCTATAGAGATAGCTAAGAAAAAATAATAAAGATAATTTTTTTTTGTCTCCGCCTAGCCTTCTATTAAAGCTATTTTTACATATAATCATTAAAGGTATAATTGGACGTCATATCAACTTTTAATCATGGACTTAGTGTTTACTATTATTTCCGTAAGACGATTTCTCCCGGCTAACTTTCAATATGTTTTCATTGATGCTCCTGCTTATTGGTTGTTGATGTTCTATAATACAGCTTTAAGTATTTTCCTATACAAGATCTATTCAAGTACATAATATAATATTAATCATTCTGTTTCCAGGATTACTGCAGCTATTACCTCATGCGGTTCAACAAGCAGCCCCAATTCTGCCGCAAGGTGGAGGAGGGGCCGGTGAAGCGGCCGCAGACGCGCAGGGCGAAGCCCCAACACGCGGAACCGAAGCCCGAGGTGGTAGAACCTGTGTGTAACGATTTGCCGGCCAGTTTCACTGTCACTCAGTTGTTACAGGTTGGTTATATTTTGTGTTTACTGAAATGCAACATAAGATTCACACTCAAATTTAAAATCATAGTGTATTTAAAATGCTATCTTTTGGGCATCAACGTTGATACATTATCATTGGTTTCAAACGTTACGCTATGTACATAGTTGTTCAATTAAAATACATGATATTATATCGTGTAGCAGCACAGAATACGTTTATAGTCTCAAACAAGCGCCGAGGGCAACATTATTGTACGCTATAAAAGTAGAGATGTTCCCTACAAGTAAAATTATGTATTTGCTTTCAGGATTCAGAAAACATTGAAAGCAAAATACCAGCCATAGAAAGAAAGCCCCTCAATGGATTCCTGGCAACTCTATCGAGTGATAAGAAGCAGTTGGTGGAGATATTGTACCAGGACATCATAAGGCCTTCAGACGTGAGCTGGGATGATGTCAAGGGACTGACGAACGCGAAGAGTATACTTATGGAGTCAGTGGTTTACCCTGTTAGGTTTGTATCATAACTTTTAGATGCTGTCTTTTAATTATTTTATCATTTAAGATTGTTAATTTTTATTCAACAATTCAATTCAATTTAGTACATATACTTTATTATTTTCCATAGATTTAAACACGATATTCAAAATATATTTTTTTTGTTAAAATTGTTTGTCATTTGTTTATTTTCCGAACATAGATACAAATAACTCTATCATTAATCAATGTGACAGAAATTTTATAAATTACTCGATTTCAAAAGAGGCCCGTGGAAGCAGTGGGCATCTATGGACTAACGACGATGATGATGATGAATCGATTTCATATTTTAAGCTGCATGCCACTTGACAAAAACCATACATCTATCTGCTATCACACTTTACACACACACACCTTTAAATATATACTTAGCAAATATTCAAAGGTACCCCCACATGTTTACCGGCCTTCTCGAGCCGTGGCGCGGGGTACTTCTCCACGGTCCTCCAGGAACAGGCAAAACTATGCTCGCCCGAGCTGTAGCGGCTGAAAGCGGGTGTACATTCTTCAATGTCACCTGTAGTACTGTTGTTAACAAGTGGAGGGGGGAGTCGGAAAAGATTGTAAAGGTAAGTTAACTGGGAATAGGATGGATTGAGCGCCATTTTGTGACGTCATAGCTGTTAATTTGAATTTTTAATTTGAGTCGAGCGATAAAGTTTGTATTTGAAGACAGGTAAAATAGAATAATCGGTTATTTTCAATGAGATTTTTATGTTATCGCATTTTTCAAATAAAATCATCGATACATGAGTTTGAGTGAAACCTTCATTTGAATTAACAGCTATGATGTTATAACAACATGGCGCTGAATAGATTCTATTCGTTGTTGGATCGCATTATAATATGCTATTGCAGATAGTAGGTATAGCGAATTCAATTCAATTGAAAATGATTTTTTATAATGATTGTATCAATAATTTCAAATCGTTCAATTAACTCTGTCGATTTTGATAAACTAGCTGATCATAAGTAGAGCAAACGTTAGATGAAATTTCTATTGAACTGAGATAGATATTGACGCGACTTGATAAGTTATCAAATAAGATTCAAGATTCAAAGCTGAATTCATCACATTTTAATCAGAAATCTAGAATTGAATGAACATTTTCCTTTGCCAAAGTAATCTATTGGACTTGTATCTTTGTTCTTCATAATTTTTTATCTAAAATATTGAAATCGGAATTTATTATTCTTCATGTCAAATAATTAATATATACTTAGGTAAATTTTGAACAGTTGGTGACGTAATTCAAGTCATTAGGATTTTAAATTATTTTTTGTATTAAAGTCTTATATAAACAGGCAGGCATAAAATATCATGCTTAAGGAACAATGTATTTTAGTATAAACTATATATTATGCCCTGCATTTTTTTCGTGGCTTTATGAGTATGAAACCTTTGTCAACGTGTACCGCAATAACTTACAAGTGAATGAGCCTAAATTATAATGCCAGCCAGATATATTATTTCTTCAAAATTGCCTCGTTTAGATTTTATGTGGAAGCTCGTACATGGCCAATGGCCCTATGGCCATATTATAAGGGTACCTACTAGTAGAAAGTATACTATAAGTACACGTCTAATGATAATCCTGGAGAAAAATATATTATGCTTATAGGTTACGTGGTAAATAAATATTAAGTAGGTAATGTGCTATCTAAGATTAATATCACGTATGCCAATAATCAAAATTCTTACAAAACCCAATGAGGCAGATAAATTATTAATTATTGAATAAAAATCCCGATTAATTCTCAGGTCCTCTTCGACATGGCCTCCTACTACTCTCCGTCCATCATCTTCATAGATGAAGTGGAAACATTAGCGTCAGAGAGATCTTCTGCGGGGGAACATGAAGCTTCGAGGCGGTTGAAGTCACAGCTTCTGACTGAGTTGGATGGGATTAACGTGAGGGATGGAATTGTGTTCCTATTGGCTAATTCAAATATGCCGTGGTGAGTAAACTTTTTATACCAATCTAGATATAGGTGCCTAGTTTCTTCGTTTCTAAGAGCGTATACGCACTATGCGGGTAGCCGCATTGCGGGTAGCCGTCCGGCTGACCGCAAGCACGATTATGTACGTAATATTCATTTCTATGCGCACTGTGCGGTCTGCGGTAGCCGCATCGCAGTGCGCATAGAAATGAATATTACGTACATAATTGTGCTTGCGGTCAGCCGGACGGCTACCCGCAATGCGGTTACCCGCATAGTGCGTATACGCTCTAATAGACTTATAATCGAAGGCTTATTCTTTTTCTTGATACTATGCAGGAAGATAATTATTATCAGTCCAGTAGAGTTGACAACTATGCATAGCTTGAGGCAATACACATAGCTATAAATTAATGGAGTTCTTCTCATTTCAAATTCATCTTTCTCCTTTTTAATAATTTTAAAAGTAGGTGCCAAGTTTTGGAATTAAATTTTACTTATTTACTGAACATATTATTTCAATGTGACCTATATTTTTGTTACAAATATTGATCGTTACAAAACCTAATCCTTTCAGGGAGATAGACTCAGCCATGCTGCGGCGCCTGGAAAAACGCATCCACATCCCACTACCAGACGCCAAAACACGATCAGAACTATTCGCAGCTCACTTCACGCGGAACATCGAGTTGGAACAATCGGTTGATTGTAACAAGTTAGCCGCCATGACGGACGGGTACTCGGGGAGTGACGTGAAGTTGGTGTGCAAGGAGGCGCTCATGGCGGGTGTGAGGAAGATGCTCAGTGGCGGGAGTACGTTGAAGATTTTGTTGGAAGTAGAGTAAAGCCCCGTATTAACAGAAAAGATCTCTTGAGTACAAATTTTAAATCAACATATTGTTCACAACAGCTGCTTACAAGACTGCTTTGTGTCTTGCAGAGATGGAGCATATTTAAATGTTCTCTTCTGAAATTATGGAGCATTTTACTTGTGACGAGTAGTATAAGAGTTTATTAGGTAGAAACAATAAAAAATCTCACATTCACATAACATAAAAGTGTTGTATTGATATTCGCTATTTGTTGTAATGTTCTGGCACTGCACCTGCAGTCATAAACATAAAAAAAGATAAATGAAATCGGTAAAGTGCCTAATTTATTGATTTGGAAAACTTAACAATATTTTTTACAGTTATTTACCTAGTATGTACGTTATTTACTATCTAGACTAGATAAATAATGACTTATGAGTCATTAATTTCTGAAAATATATTGTTTTCAGGTGCAAGAACCAGCAGAAAGGATAAGCTCCGTTTATCAGATATTTTATCAGCTATAGAGAGAACCAAACCGGTGTCAAAGAATTTAGATCAGAGACACGCCGAGTGGCAGAAGAGTATGGGTTCCGCATGAATTATAATTGTATTTTATTATGAAATATATGTTTTTTCTTGATTTTATGTTGTTTTTTTTAATTAATAAAACGATTTTGTAATAGATTGTTGTTTTTAAGTGTATCTCGTGATAATAAGTGCGACTGCACCGGACACATAAGCATATTTATTCTATATCTACCCGAATTTCTTTAATGATTAAAAACAGCTTGATTCAAAATCCATTTCAAATATGTGTTTGTAAATTTTAATTTGAAAGAAACTAACGAGTTTCTTTCAAATCAAAATATATAACTTTGTTTTACGTTTAAAACAAAATTAACCTTAATGGCATGATTTAAGATAGGTACTTGTGTGTAAGCTGAATTGTAATATTATGTACATTATTTCTTATATCTAAGTTTATTTAATTAATAATAGGAAATATAACATGTTTCTGTAACTCTTGTATTACATATTTATAGACAAAATGCACTGCATTTGGGAGTTTCATTATAGGCTATGAAATGAAACATCATCAATATTTTTTATTTTATTTGGATCTAAACATCTCAAATTTACAAAATATAGATTTAAAATAGATGTTTATGCTTATTTAAAGTTCGGCCATGTACAACGGCCTTATTCTTTGATTAGTCTTATTTTCGTGGGATTCACATCCTTAAGTAGGCTAATCATAGCTAGATTTATAGCCGATCCACATAAGTACTATAATACGACATAATATAATAATTTAGAAAGAATAGAAAAAGAAAATTTAGGAAGAAAACGAGGTTATTAAAATATCGATATAGAACATAAAAGCTTGTTATTTAAGAAAAGTTACGAACCTTAATTGATTTTTAATAAATAAATTATATTGCACACTAAAAATATATAACTACCTACACTGAGCATTAAAAAAATAATGCTTTATAACTTGACTAACGGTCAACCCCCGGGCAATTGCTAGAGTTTCTATAACTTATGTGTTATTCTGGTACACAAGCGCTAAATTATTGCTTAGTATCACCAAAATTCGTTCAAACCTACATAAGTTCTTTCAAATTTATAATATAAGTAGGATTATCTTTTTAAAGAATAAATTACAGTAAAGTATATATTTTTAGTTAAGAAAATCACTTCAGTGGCAAATATATTAATTCCTACGCATATACATATAATATTAAAGCGTTTATACATACATATAAGCACAAAGATGAAATCGTGTGGACCGGCCTTTACTTACACCTGGGGCCGTATTTACCTCTTATTTCCAGACAGTTTACGCCGTGAATTGAACTGACTGGCAAATTCATATTATTATCGAAATAACCAGCCATATAGCGATCATAATATGGAAGTAAGAGTAGTGGAAATAAGAGCGGCCGTACACGGGCGGCTCGAGCAGTTAACGGCTGAGCGGAGCGACGCACACGGACTGCTCGAGCTGTCGCTACAAACCGCGCAGTTGACGGCTTGAAGCGGTCGCGACTGCTCGAGCAGGCCGTGTACGGCAGTGAATGAATGTCCATAGGTCACCGCGCGGTCGCGGCTTCAAGCCGTCGGTCTCAACTGCTTGAAGCGTCCGTATACGGCCTAAGAGTTCCTAATACGGCCCCAGGTCAAAATCAGAACGATACCAAAAAGGAAATAAAATACAAATAGCTAATTTAATAATGTCTGATTATATTATTATGGGTATATTTCATTGGGTATATTTCACGATAGTTATAGATAAGTACGATCTTGACTATTTTTATATATTACCGATATTTTAATTTATTGCATTAAATGTCCTTGAAGAAAAAAAATGGCTAAAAATACATTTTACAAGGATCTTCAAACAACAGCTATGATACGCCTCCTTACATTAGGAATTAGATATAAGTATAAAGGTATTTGAAATTTAACATTTTATTATCATAACAACCAATAATTGAAAGTGACTAGAGAAATAAACGTTTAACATTACGATTATTCATCGAATATATTTTTATTTTGAAATTTTTTATCACGGAAATGGTGGTATTTCATATTCACTTCTAGTTATCGTGACCACAGCTTGCCACCCTAAATATTTAAAAAATAGGTCTTCTTATTAGCGTTTTGTGACAAGATTACATTTTATTATGCGTAAATGTGGGTAATTTAGATAATTGGCGCCAAAATTAGATTCAAGATGGCGGCGCACTTTTGCGTTGCTATGGTAACGCATCACAGAATACGCGACAACGATATATTTTAACAACCCTGCTTTCATTCGTATCAAACTTGTGCCATCCAAAGTATTTGGCGCTAACTATGCAAAACGTGGTTATTCCATAATTAGAGTAGGGTCTAAAAAGGGTAAATATCTAAGCACACAACGCTAATACGACCCTATAAAATAATTAGACACATTTATAAAACTCGAACGACACTTAATTTTGTGTTTTTGTTTGACGATAGTTCTATAAACTCAAAATTAAGTATCGACAGAGTAAATTGATTAGGTACATTTAAATTTACAAAAATATGTTTACTGAAAGACAATGTTGATATAATTCTCTTTCAACTAGAGGAGGAACATATTTACAGTACTATATTACAATTTAATAACAATACATTAGTAGATATTCGTTAGTATTTTAGGCTCTGCCAAACAGAATGAGATTGAGTTGGTTTGAAGGAATATCTGTTTTACAAAGCCTTTATTGTAGTCTGTGACAAATTTAATAGAGACTTTAGTTTAAAAATAAAACCGAGTATTCACGTTAACTATAGCGCATTCAATACATCAATAGTTTCGCCACTACATTACTTACTTTAATGTATTAAATGCACAATAATAACAGGAAGTAATTTTCTTAAAAAATGAACCCTTAGCTAACATATTTTTTTCTGAGCACCAACAATATTCGAATAAATTAAATAATTAAAAATCCTTTTACCAAAACATCAACATCAACTCATATAATACCAGCCATGGACGTATAAAAAAAGACGGACGCCGTATTACGAACAAACAACGTGAATAGTAAGCTAGCGATCGTGTAAAGACAATAAACACGCACACACTCTCACCATAGTAAGCTAGTCGGCCGCCATTACGTCGTGAACTACCGACTAATTAACTGCGTCACTGTTTCACAAAAAATATTTAAAATAAAATTGCAAATAGCACGCAATTTTTTTTAAATTGAAACAAAACAATTTATACTCTTTTGGTCCATTTAATCCAAATAACATGCTTAAGATTTTAATGTTACGGTTAAGATTTAAATATTCTATTGTTACCTTGTTATAACACTAAGGGCCGATTTTTCATTGCTTGGATAAAACTTATTTGTGGAATAATGTATAAAACTACCATTTTAAAAACATACTCGTATTTGACAGTTTACGTGACATTTTAATATTATCGTGTAATACTTTAATGGACGGATAAGTTTTATCGCATTGAAAAATCGGCCCTTAGTATAACTTTCAGCAATATTAATTACTATTTAATAAAAGAGAAACTATGGAGTTTCTTGCCGATTCTTCTCCGTAGATACTGCTTTCCGAATCGGTGGTAAATGTTAAAAATATGTACTTAATGACGTTTCAAAAGTGCTTCTAGAAGAAGTCTAATTGAATAAATAAATGTTTGAGTTTGAGTTTGAAATTTTTAAGTAGTCGTAAACAAAAGCACGAAGAAATTTTTTTCTTTTTACAATGACAAAATATAAACATAAGAAACCCACATTTTGAAAAATCTCACGTGAGATGGGGGGATGGGGGAGGGGGTTCAATAAAATCTCATGATATCTCACCAAAGGGGGAGGGAGGGTCAAAAAATGGACAAAAACACCTCACGTAATTTATGGACGCTCCCTAAATGGTGTCGCAACAGTACAATTTTAAATAACAAAACAAGGGATTACATTCCACAGGGAAGCAAGTTATTTCTTTTATGTTTTAATGACAAAATTATTACGGCAAAATTTATAGAAAAAAAATACAGCCGCCATTGTCATCAGGACAGCTGTTGCCATGGCAACATGGCACACACACATGGATGTTTCGCCGCCATTACTAGGCTTCACTCAATGTTTAGGCGATATACCGTCCGTCTTTTTTTATACGTCCATGATACCAGCATTATGTTTAAAAAAATATATTAACAAGAACCAAATTATTAGACTTTTCGTGCATAAAGTTTGTCACAGACTATACAAGAAAACCATTTGGCGGTATAGATATTATACAATTGAGCTAAAAAAATAAATTCACACACAATTTAAATTTCTATCACAGTTAGGTCTAATACGAGAAATACCTAAGCGTTTTGTTCGTGACGTTGAGATAGCATGATGAGAGAAAGAGATAGAAATAATTTATTGGATTAGAAATAGTTGTGACATTTCGTATCACAACATTTAATAAAAAGTCGTACGCCGCGTCAATTTGCTCGCAATGAACTCAAAACTACTGCACCGTTTTTCATTCTGTTTACATAAATGGATAGCGTTATTTTTTTTTTCTGTGCGGGCGAAGCCGCGGGCGGAAAAGTCGTTGAAGTTAACACAATTAGGGCTTGTTTTAGCGCTTGTTGATAATATCTCTGATAGCCTATTTGACAGTTTTTAGGCTGGTTGCAGAGCTTGACCGACCATCAGTGCGTACGTCAGTCGCGCTTGTCATATGTATGGAAAATCATAAAACCGTTCATAGCTAGACCGACCATACGCACGCGTATTGTCATGCTTATTTAGTGTCATAGTCATACATATTGTTGATGCGTGTCGTCTGGACCGATGGTACGCACTGACGGTCGGTGAAGCTCTGCAACCGGCCTTAACATTAATTTTCATACATGTTTTGTAATTTTAACTGACAGATAAGCGAAGCGTAAAATATGAGGCATCGGTGACACCAGCTATTAGTGATAACATGTCAATAAGTAATGAATAAGTGATTCCACACAAAAAGTTTGCAATATTGATAATCAAATCTGATCAAAACATCGATACATTTATAATTTAGACCCTATCCTACCTTATTGACACAGAACTGATATGAAAATTTCTTTTTAACACAGTAGATAAGAGTGGCAAATCAAATTCTCTCGAAGTAAATTAATGTACAAGAAATCATACAGACCACAATCAAGGAGAAAATATATGCATAAGCTGATAGCTCTAATTGTTTATTTAAAATTATTATGGATAAGGAAACACGAACAATACAAAGAATACACACAAGATACATGTGCTACCAATTGGAAACTTAGTAAACTATCATATTTTTTTGGAAGTTGGTTAAATATTTTAGGGGAATAATAAAACGAGCGACTGAAAATAAAGTGAGCGACTGATTATGAGATACTGATTTAATAACTTGAGCGGTATGAATTTGAGTAATCGACAAATAAACTAAACAAGCAACGAATATTAGTTGATAATAAAATACAGATTGAGCGTATTATAGGAGGATTGTGATTAATCCATTTGATATATTAGAATTCTAACTGTGTGATTACATTACTAGTTGAGCGAATAGATTACTAAGTGAGCGACTAAATTACCCTCATCTAGAGCGTCTAAAAACACTAGAATAAATTATTCAAATAGTTATTTGATAAAACTTTCAAAAACAAATTGAACTGATAGTACCTACTCTGTCCATTATAGTATTTTTCAAAGTGATTTTTCTATTCGAAATGCCTCGATTAAGATAAAAATTGCCACTCAGTATAAATAAATCATATGCCAAATAATGAATATAATACAAGACGTAATTTTGTCACTCAAACAATTAATATTAGGTCGCTCAAATATTATGAAGCTGCTCATTTTGTATTTTATGTAACGCAAATTAATGTTTGTTAGTTGCTGATCTATTAATTTTTCATCGCTCGCAGTCAATCGCTCACTTAGTAATTCTGTTACCCCAATTAATTATTTTTGATAACTAAAACTTTAATTTACAGTCACTCGTTTAAATACTACCCAATATTTTATAATAGATATGGGTACTTGATTATTATTTATTGAATACTAGCGGTCCGCCCCGGCTTCGCCCGTGGTACATGTTTACGTTTTCTCTACATAAGAACCATCCTCGTACTTCAAGGAATATAATAAAAAAATAATTATCGAAATCGGTTCAGCCGTTCTCGAGTTATGCGCTTACCAACACATTTTGCGATTCATTTTTATATATTGAATATAGATATTTGTATACATTATAATACTTAGATAAAATTTTCTACTTCTAATTGAGAAGAAATATTTGATTTTACGCGATTTAATTTCGGAAACAAAGACTTATTGACGGATTTTAAACGCGATTTATTCCATGCTTGCTGTAAATTATAATGAATAAATAGCGTTTAATATTCGTTAAATGTCTACAATTCCAGGAATAAATTTACTATCATAGATGTAGTCGTATAGGAACAATATTATATAAGGTAGTTCAAAACATCACATTTTCTATAACCTATTTAATTCGAAATCCTACGCTTTATTCTCTATTTTACTATAACCACAATATTTAACCATTGAATAGTGATATATATGCCTATAAGCAAATTTTTCAAAATCCCTCATAATACCTATGCATTATTTCCAAAATCAAGGTCACCAAATTCTACTTTAATTCCAAAGTTACCACAACACCATAAAAACAAATATCTGACATAAGTATGACTAATATTGGAAGTTTATTAAATTTAAACATGAGACACAATAGATTTTTTATTTCTTTAGACATAATGCATCTTTTTCTAATTTATTCAGTTGCAAATTAAGGCAAGTCTATTGCTTTATTTTAAACTTTTTTTAATTACCTCCACCTCATCTAACGAATATGCCAATGTCAAAATGCGAACGAATCAATTCATGAATACAAGTACTTCAGTTAAATTAGAAAAGTAAATGAAATCCAAGACTTTAGACTGCGTTCTGCATAATCTTTTTCATAAAATTTACCTACCACAGAATCCCGCCATTTTCAAACTGTCAAACCATACGTCATTGTTATAATGACATTGACGTTTCGACCTTTCGCTCTCAGTGTTGCCAACCTCACGAACAAAACTCGAGCCGTCCACACAGAATAAGTTCCGCGAAACCGATTATGTGTTAAATGTAGAATATAATGGCGGGTATTTGACCGTCCTCGACAGAAGTGCCGTTGTTATTTCCGGCCGCGTATGAGAACTGGAAAGCGACCTTTTCGCCATTGTTGCAGTCGACGGTTACACGGCGAAGCCCCTTCGTGCCGTAGTATGAGTCTGTGCCCTGGAATAATAAAAATAATTCAAATCAAATTTAGTAATTTATGTGATGATGATGACATTAATTTATGTCATGTAATCAAAACATGAATTTTTTATAGAATTTCATCTTAATTTCATTCTTATTGTTCATCTTACTTTGAACAGAGTAGTTCTGAATGGTACGGGAGCTATTAACGTCATTTTAGTATATAGTATCAAAAAAATCATATAGTCATCGTCATATAGTATCAAAAAAAGTCATTTTAGTATAGTTGGGTTTTTGATATACTGTTTCTCTTGCTATTTCGGTTAGAGTCCGCGCTGTCTGGCTGGCTGTAGTGGTTGCGTTTATTAGTGCGCACAGGAAAATATCCTTAATTTAAAGTCATTTATTAACGCGTAATTTTTAATCTTTTGCCTTTAGATAGATCCATCAGACATAAATTTGTTATTGCAAGACGTTTTTTTCGTTGTTAAATAGGTGCCATACGCAATTTTTTATTTCAAAATCATTAAAATGTCATCGAAATAAGTGAAATTACATCAACATGATTCCGCTTAAAAGGTAAGTAATAACTTTATTACTTATATTATATTAGGACCACACCCCTTCCTATCCCCACATCCCTTCCTATCCCCTACCCATCCTCTCCTCCCCTATCCTTAATCCCTCCCATCCTCGCCCTTTCTCCCTAATTCCTTCCAAATCCCTTAATGTTGTGGTCTATGGGCGACGCAACCTGCTTACCACCAGGCAGTGCGTCCGCTCGTTTGCCTCCCCCAATAGCAAGAGGAACAGTATATCAAAGAACCAACTATACTAAAATGCTCTCTTGTCAACGTTGGTAGCTCCTATACGAGAATATGTAATTAAAAAATAATTTGGAAAATCCAAAAGTGCACGCCTCATAATTTTTTTTTTAAATATTTATTAATTATTATTTTTGTTTATTTAATAACAATTAAACCACATCGAATCAGACCCTGAAAAATGAAAGGGTTCTATTCCTGAGCATACTCAAGCGTAAGAGAAAAAAAAAGACTCGATTAGTAAAGTATTTCGGTCGCTATCGTGTTAACAAGAAAAAGGATCCGCACATACAGACACACGGACGTCCAAGACAGAACTTTTTTAAACTGTTTTTTAACTAGTTTAAATAACAAAAATGACATCAAAAATATCATGAACGTTAAAAATAGTGTTTTTTCTTAATATGTGTGTGTATGTATTATCTTACAAGTGCAATGTATGATACATAAAGACATTTTAAGTTTGAAAAATCAGATGTTTTGCGCGAAGTGACAGTAGTACCCACCTCAACGCTTCGCTTATGAGGCGTGCAAAAAATCTGAATTTTTATAATATAATCTTTTGGACTTCCCTTTTTAGTGGAGGAGACCATCAAATTATAATTTAATAATTAGATTTTAGAAGAATAAAAAATAATTTGGAAAATCCAAAAGTGCACGCCTCATAATTTTTTTTTAATAAACATTTATTAATTATTGAAGTGAAACTTCTTTATCGGGGGTGGACAAAAATTTTGTGAGACATTTTTTGCGTTACGCCGCGCGCGTTACATTTTTTGCGTTACGCCGCGCGCGTTACATTTTTGCGTTACGCCGTACTCGTGACATTTTTTTTCTTATCCCTACCACGCGTGATTCGACGTATACTTTCTCCAGCGGAGTAGGGATATCGTATCGTTTTAACGTACGTCCTACCACTTTACTTGACCGTTTTTCTATTGCACTCGTATTTATTTCCAACGCTCTATGGTGACGTGATAATATTATATTAAAGTGATCAGCACAATCAAAGTGTTTATTTTAATTATTCTAATTCCAGTGAATTTAAAAAAAAAGTAAGTAATTACATATCTTTTTCTAATACTTAGGTGTAATTATGGTATTTATTTTTCTAAGTTATTTAAAATTAACCTCACTTTTTGATTGTATTTTTCAATTTTTTCAATTTTATTATAATATGTATAGATAATATGTATAGATACACTAGCACGTGGGTGGAATTATGTATAAATTTTTTCTAATACTTGAATGTTATTGTGGTACATATTTATTTTTCTAATTCTAAAATATTTACAGTTATTCTCAGTTTATGATTGAATTTTTTAAAACACCAACACGTGGGCGTGATCATGTTATTTATTTTTCAAGTTATTTAAGCTTAACCTCTGTCTTAATATGTATATATTATGTACTATGTGCGTCATTAATTTCTGACTGTTTCGAGATTTGATGCAAAATAAAACAGTGTGTAAATAAAATTAAACAATTGAGTAAAAGTATAATTTCATAGATAACACGTTGAGAAGTTCCCTGTATAAATATATATACATATCTTGTATAAATACATACATAATATGCCTATAGATCTTTACTCAATTGTTTTATTTTATTGATTTTTTACAAATTTTATTTACACACTATTTTATTTTGCACCAAATTTCGAAACAGTCAGAAATTAATGACGCACATATTATATATATACGTTTTAATATAGAATATTTTATTTTAGGGTGCACTCACACACATCAGTCACCGTCAAGTCACCGATGACTGATCGGTGACGGTTCGTGTACGTATCCACAAACACCAGTCACCGTCATGTTGTCCGTCAGTCACGTCGCCGGTTTGACTGAATCATTGAACACATACATCAGGTTAGTCAGTGATTAGACGTGTGTCACGCTAGAGAACATGTAGCAATTGACGGTAGCACGACGCTGACTGAACTGAGACGTGACGGCACCGGGTGAGTGGGGATAAAAGTATGATACATGTATGGAAAGATTATTTGACGTGCCTGACCGGTGACGTCACTGATAGATTTCGTGCCGGTGACTGTCGTGTGGGAACAGAGTCATACTAGAACTATTGATACATATTTTTTTTTAATCCTGTCCGGTGACGTGCCGTGACGGTGACTGATGTGTGTGAGTGCACCCTTATGCTTTTTTTACTATAATTAATTAGTTAATTTTCTTTCATTTGTTCATTTAATTTTACAAATTTTATTTACACACTATTTTATTTTGCACCAAATTTCGTAACAGTCACAAATTAATGACGCACATATTATATATACGTTTAATATAGAATATTTTATTTTATGGTTTTTTTACTATAATTAATTAATTTGCTTTCATTTGTTCATTTAATTTTACAAATTTTATTTACACACTATTTTTTATTTTGCACCAAATCTCGAAACAGTTAGAAATTAATGACGCACATATTTTATATTATATGGTAGAACCCCGTTGAGTCGAACCTCGATAAGTCAAAAACCTCCAAATCTCGAAAAAATGTTTTGTTCCCTTCCCTTCAAACACCAAAACCTCCATTACTTGAAATCTCTACCCTCTGTTTGTCGAAATAATCACCGAGTCCCTCCAAGCCATTTTGGTAAATATTTTCACTCTATGACTCGAAAAATTAAATTTGAGCTCTGTATGTCGAACATAGCAACGTTTTATTGTACAACCTTTACAACTTAATCATTAGGAATTTATTACCTCTATTGTTCGAACAAAAATAAGTTACCGACTTTAAGAACGTGCCGACAATGAAAGTACACTATTGTTTCTTAGAAAACATAATATTACCTCTATTGTTCGAACAAAAATAAGTTACCGACTTTAAGAACGTGCCGACAATGAAAGTACACTATTGTTTCTTAGAAAACATCTATTGTTCGAACAAAAATAAGTTACCGACTTTAAGAACGTGCCGACAATGTAAGTACACTATTGTTTCTATTGTTCGAACAAAAATAAGTTACCGACTTTAAGAACTTGCCGACAATAATAAATATAAGTACACTATTGTTTCTTAGAAATCATTTAAGGAGTATACGATAATAAATCTATGACTCACGTAAACACGTGTTTGTCGAGTCGAAATCCTTTATAAAATTAAAACTCTATAACTCGAATTTTTTGGCGTCTCCCTTGGTATTCGACTTGAAAATGAAATGAAAATGAAAATGAAAAATATATTTATTTCATACACACAATTTTCAAATACAGAAAGTTGACTTATAGAGGTTCTACTGTATATTACATATATGTATATATTTTTTTGTAAATTGATAAATTAATTTTTTTTAGATTCAACGATGGAAATATCGACAAGTCCTGAGGAATCTTCAAATGCAGTTACTGTTCAAGTCGATGTCCATCATCGGCATTGTTCACAACTCAGTGCATCAGTTGCTACCACAAGCCATGTCTGTGTGGATGAAACTCAAGCAACGAGTGATCTTTCTTCAATCCACCCTGGTAATCCAAAAACAGCTGCAGAGCGAATGCGAGAGTATAGAGCTCGGAAAAAAAGGGATACTCAAAATTATAATGATGTTGTTAACATTGTAACTGCATCGATAGATTTTTCTGTTCTGTCTCCTGACTTTCATGGGTCACTAGCTTCAGCAGTTGGTGATTTATGTATGGCTCAATGCAAAATGGAAAATGGGATAAACATTTTGATTGTTGCAATATATATATCTCCTAATCAGATCGTGGACGATATCATTAATTTTCTTCACCATTCATTGTTATCATACACAAGTGGCGGTGCCTCTTTACTCGGTAACAATAATGATAAAATACCGATGATATTAAGTGGAGATTTTAATATCAATTTTGCATCAGAAAAATCCTTGAAACTAATTGAATTTTTGAAAGATAAACTGAATTTATCCATGAAAAACAATCCTCAAACGTCGACAACAAGATCCGGCACTACAATTGATGGAGTTTTCACTCGGTTACTAAATTTAGTGGAATGTAAACAATATATTTCGTATTTCAGTTACCATAAGCCATTAATAACACAAATATATACTAACGACATCAATGATAGTAATAATTCTATTACAATTAATGAAATTTCATAATAATCATAGTAGTAATTAGCTAAAATGAAATAATTGTAGAATTTGTATTCATGTCTATGATAATAAACGCCTTTTATTAAACTTTATCTAATTTTATTTTATTTAACCAATTTCTGTAAAGTTGCATATAGTAAATTATTTTTTGAAAAATAAGGTCATAAAGAAGTTTCACTTCTTACGTGTGTACTAGTGTACACGCACAAATTTTTTATTTTTGTTTATTTAATAACAATTAAACCACATCGAATCAGACCCTGAAAAATGAAAGGGTTCTATTCCTGAGCATACTCAAGCGTAAGAGAAAAAAAAAAGACTCGATTAGTAAAGTATTTCGGTCGCTATCGTGTTAACAAGAAAAAGGATCCGCACATACAGACACACGGACGTCCAAGACAGAACTTTTTTAAACTGTTTTTTAACTAGTATAAATAACAAAAATGACATCAAAAATATCATGAACGTTAAAAATAGTGTTTTTTCTTAATATGTGTGTGTATGTATTATCTTACAAGTGCAATGTATACATAAAGATATTTTAAGTTTGAAAAATCAGATGTTTTGCGCGAAGTGACAGTAGTACCCACCTCAACGCTTCGCTTATGAGGCGTGCAAAACTAAGATTATAATATGTATTTAATTCTGAGTTTTTGATGTGGCACCCCTAACTAGGAAATTATAATCGACATACAAGTTAGTTCAGTATAAAATTACCTTTAATTTAGCACTGGCAATATAAGAGGTATTGGGCAGTATCTCCACAGGCTCCTTGAACATTGCTCTAAAGGTGTCATCTGTGCCGTCGCAGCAGAAAGTTGTTGTGTTCGAACCACAAACTTTCTTTGTTGCTAGATGTATTATCTGTAATATTAAATGCTTTTTAAACTGATATTCATAAACAACAGAATTTTTACAATTATCATAATTTTTAGTTACAATAAGCTTTATTATTATTAAATTATAGGATACTAGCTTTCAGCCCGCGGCTTCGCCCCCGTTTTCAAAGAAAAACCCGTTTCCGGGATAAAACCTATCCTATGTCCTTTCTCGAGTATCAAAATATTTCTATACCAAACATGCAAATTGGTTCAGTAGTTAAGGTGTGATTGAGTAACAGACAGACAGACAGAGTTACTTTCGCATTTATAATATTAAGTATGGATTGTATTCTGCTTTGTTTCAATTTGCAAAAATGACTACACAAAATATTACAAATACACTTGTTCATACAAGACTACAATAATTCATATATTAATTAATTCAAAGTTCTAGTTAATCTTGTATCCTGTTTACATGAGGATAATATTTGTCATACTAAAGCAACAGTAAGTAGCTACATTTTTGTATTTTGTGATATAGTGATTCATAAATCGTTTATTTGTTTCGTTACACAAAAATTCTAATCTAATATAGAAAAACTTCAACCAACCTGCAAATGCACTTCATATTCGCTTGGCCCAAAGTAACTGCCGTACAATCCAAAACCGACAACAAAAATCCTCTGATCGACTGTAAACCTAATTCTATCCGTAGTTCCACTATAGCCCCAGCGTGACTCTGTTTGGGAAAACCTATTTACTGTCAGCTCTTTACCAGTCATACAACACCTTGGTGTATCCAGAAAGCCTACGTTCGGTTTCGGATTGACTGTAAAGTATAGAAAGAGTTGCACTATCTCTCTGTCGTCGAGTAAACCACTCTGTGCAGGGCCCATTGCGAATTCTTCTACCGACATTAGTGGAAAGCGTATTGCGTGGAACGCTCTGCCGAGGACCATTCTTTGGTTGTTCGGAGTGACGGGCAGTTGACGTCGAATGCATTCAGCTTCTGACCATCGGAGGACTGCGGCAAAGATTTTCGCTTCTCTAATACGGAGTGTATCTCTGGAGTATAGAAAATTTATGTTTTAGTTACTTTGTTAATGATTTATTATGTAGTTTCACATTTTAATAAATGTTTAGCTTCTACTATTAGCAATACAAAAACATGAAAATCAGAATATTAATTTAATTACAAATAATATTAAATTTATAAAAATAGATAATAGGTACATCTTGAAAAATCAATCATTAAATTTTATGTTTCAACATTTTTCAATGAAATATATCTTATATTTTAAATATTGTTTTTGTTAATTATTTGTACATTAAATGAAGTAGATATATTTTGTCTAAGCATATTCATATAAAAAATTGACATATAAAAGTACCTTTCCAGAACAGCATTCAAAGTATCCTGATCAATATCCGTAAATCCCTCAGCATTAACCGCATCTGCTGTATTTTTATCAATCATTTCCAAGCACAGAGCAGCCAGCTGCGGCTCATCGAACAGCCTTGCTTGAGTTAAGAGAAGGAATGCATTGTCTGTACCTAAGTTGCTCTTTAAAAAATCCACACAATGCTCCTCAAGAGCTGCAACCGCATACTTCTTAGCCGTATACAACGTCGTCATGACGCTCTCCGGTCCAATACGAACCTCATCTGAATATAGGAACTTGAGTAAATGAAGGAAAGCAGCAGGCTCCACGTCTGGCAGTTCCACCTCATCCGACTTCGTGGCCAGCACGCCGTTGAACATCGCGTCGAACACTGCACTGCCTACCGATAACACGAATTTGTGCGCGGGTATCACTTGCTGATTTGCGTCCTTGCCCACGATAAAATGTACGTCGGACAATATTTCATTATTGAATAGAAATGATAAGCGTTCCTTTACTGTGGTTTTCGTCGCCTGCCAATTGTGTAAACGCCCTCCGGTGTTGTGTATAGGCAAATTTTCTATAGCTGATGATGAAGGTGTGGGCTCACTCGCGTGCCCCATCTCTTCCTCAGATCTACCACTTTGCCTTGCTTGCTGGTTTGAAGGTAGCATGTTTTGAGGGGGTAAATCTTCTCCCCCAGCCTCTTCTACCCTCACATTCAACAATCTATTGACAATTTCATTCTTAGACCCAGAAGCCATAGTTATCAAACATGGGACGAAACGCCGGTTGATTCGCGCACTGAGATTTAAAAATTGATATGTTTTGACACTACGAGAAAATGACTGTAACGATTAGGAATTAATTTGGGAGTTTAATTACTATTTAGAATGTTTAATGCATTGTGACGATTTTCGACAAAATATTCTGTTTTTGACAAGCAGTCACAAATGTCATTTGTCAAATTGGCATTAGCCCTAAGGAAATCTGTCAATTAAAGTCGAAGAGCATTTACAACGGGCTCGGAGCAATTAACTAGCCTGGAGAAGTAACAATTAATTGAACAATAACGCACTAGTTTGGCCTTTTTAGCTTATGGCAAAATGTCATGCGAAAAAAGAGGACAGATATATGTCAGTTCGACAGTTTGAAATGACATGGCCCATTTCAATTTGTTTTGATCACCAGTCTGGTGATCATCGCTTGGTTATTTTAATTATTTTTTTTGAAGTGAAAAACGAGTGTTTTAGTTTAATTTGTTATTTGATGAAAATACAATTGACTAAAGATAACATGGCTTGTGTTGCTTACGGCTGTAAAAGCCGTAGTAATGTGAAATCGGACGAAGATAGAAATTTGTCATTTCACAGGTTAGTGATTTTGATCAATTTTTGGCTAATTGTATTATAAATCAGTGAATTTAAGTTATTTTCTAAATCATCTATGTTTTATCTACCCTTGAACATTGAAATGAAATCATAATTAGCTTATTTTTGAGAGAAAATGCAAAATATTACTTCCATAGTGTTGTGCAATTATCGATACTTGAGTAGGAACGAAGTACTTCATTGATAATGACTGCTTTAGGTTAGGGGAAAAAAAAAAGGTATTTAAGTATGGATTTTATTGTTATTTGCAGGTTTCTGGCTTGAGAACAATTAAAAGATGTTTTGGGTTAAAGCTATAGCACAGGGAAAATTGGAAGCCTTCAAAACATTCTCGGCCTTGTTCAAATCATTTCGAATCAGACGGGAAGAAAAGTAAAGTGCTTTGCAGAGATGCTGTGCCACAAGTTTAAGGTGGCATCTATTTTAAATAATAAATATTGTAATTTGGTAATTTAGTATCGAAATAAAATGTTGTACAAAAAATTAATGTTTATTTGTTTTATTTGAAGCAATTTATTTTAAACGGAGGAATGAGTTATTTTCCCGCGGTAAATAAGCCTATATGTTATTCTGATGTTTAAACTATATAATTGTAAAGTTCCATAAAAACTCATTCAGTAGTTTTTACGTGAAAGAGTATCAAATGTCCATTCTTATATATTTTTACTTTTATAATATTAGTAGGATACGACAATTGAGTTGTAAAAAGATCAACCAGGTGGAAGTCAGATTTGCGCACGAAGGGTTCCGTATAATTCTATGAATGAATCTATGAAAACAGGAAAAAATACGTACCTTTTTACGAAACCATAAAAATAACCTAAACCGAAATACCTAATAATATTTTTTTATAAATACCACTACCATACAATGCAAGGCAGTCAATAAGCATCGCAAATGAATAATTCCAAATTAAACGAATCTTAAAATTTGGAATTACCTATCCATAATCCAAAATTAAACGAATCTTAAATTATCTTCAAGCAATTTTATAACTTATTTTTTTTATTTATCGATATTTTAGTATTCGATAAAGTGGCAAGCACTACCTTTTTAGAACAAAAAGTGGCTACATGTGGATTTGAATGCCAAGCAGATACCAGTGTGTTGTCTCTTTCTATCGCATTAATTAGGGTATTGAATAAAAGAGAGCCACTATATAAGAAACGTTCAATTAATTGTTACTTCTCCAGGCTTGTTAATTGCTCCGAGACAACGGGCAATATTCCACTCAAATTCCACTTTGACGATATTTTTTAAATTATCTTCAATAACTTAAATGATGCTTATCTATTTATAATATGTCTCGTAAATATAATAAAAAACCTTCCTTAAATAGATAAAAATTTAAATTATTGATAGTTTTATATTTATTCTAAGAATGACAAACGTATTGAGTTATTTTTTAATACTAAGTATCGAAGATAATAATATCAAACACTAGTTTTGAATGAATGCAATAGGTAAGTAAAGTATGTAGGTACCTTAAAAATACGTAACTACTACTCACTTCACTATTCACTTCACTACTCTACTCTTATTTCATTGATCATTTCCCTGGGTTCAGGAACCCTGAGAAATGATCAATCAAAGATCCTTTCAAAGATATGCTGCTAGCTGATAGCTGCGTTTAAACGTTACAGGCAAATAGACAGGTAAACAAACAATACAAAACGCATTATTTAGCCTTTAGGTATTTATCCTTTTATTGCACACTGCCTACTACTACTCGCTGTACTGATTATTCCATTACATAAAATGCATAATCCACACTGAAAGACGTATTCATTAAGGGTGCTATAACAGTTTTTTAACAAAAACCGCTATTTTACGGTACATTTTTAACTCAAAGCACTTACACGTGAGAACAAAGTAATATCTTAATTTAAAGATAATATATTCAGTTCTACGATCATCTTATAAAAATTGTACGACGTCATACAAAATTGTCACTGAAATACGATTTTCCCAGCACAATGATCGCATAAAATGCAAAAAAATGGGGTCTAAACCGGTACACTTTTAAGAAAATTAAAAGCCTAATCTATCTTCTTACCTATAAATTATTGAGGGATATATAGTCCTTTATAGATTGTGATAATTTTTTTGTATCTAAATCAAAATTTTAATTCAATTATAAGCTAAATTAAAAATACTTGTCGATTTCTTCATACATTTTGCTCTCGCGGGTCGTCAGACCGCGCTCAGAAGCGCTCTTGGAAGGACGGGTGTATCGCTCCTCGTCCCAAAAATAAAAACGAATTAGAAAAAGATTATTGTGCGTATACTGTCGTTTTCGTGATTTGAAATATTTGATACTTTATAAGAGTAAACTGTATAAGTTTCATATTCCAGTTATTTGTAATTTAAAATTATGTTTTAAAAATTATGTTGACTGAGATCCTCTTTTTTTATGGGTTGTTGAACGGATTGGTGGGGTAAAGCAATTTGACAAAACTTAAATCCAAAATGGCGCCGACGAAAATTTGCCATCTTTTCGTCATGGGTGTCATTTTCATGGTTTTTGGGGTAGCTATTAACCAATATGAGGTCAAAAATAAAATCCAAGATGGCGCCGACGAAAATTTTACATCTTTTCATCATGGGTGTCATTTTCATGGTTTTTGGGGTAGCTATTAACCAATATGAGGTCAAAAATAAAATCCAAGATGGCGCCGACGAAAATTTTACATCTTTCCGTGATGGGTGTCATTTTCATGGTTTTTGGGGTGGATATTACGCAATATGAGGTCAGAACTAAAATCCAAGATGGCGCCGGTGAAAATTTAACATCTTTTCGTCATGGGTGTCATTTTCATGGTTTTTGGGGTAGCTATTAACTAATATGAGGTCAAAACTAAAATCCAAGATGGCGCCGACGAAAATTTGACATCTTTTCGTCATGGGTGTCATTTTCATGGTTTTTGGGGTAGCTATTAACCAATATGAGGTCAAAAATAAAATCCAAGATGGCGCCGACGAAAATTTTACATCTTTTCGTCATGGGTGTCATTTTCATGGTTTTTGGGGTAGCTATTAACCAATATGAGGTCAAAAATAAAATCCAAGATGGCGCCGACGAAAATCTGTTATTTTATTTTAGTTTACTTCTTTATTATTAAGAAAATTATATGAGTGAATGAGTTTTTCTCCACAGTTGGTCCTAACCTTGCAAAACATATTCCAATCAGATACCACAATAACACAGTTCATACACTACCAATCATACATCATCATAGCCACTCATTATCTGCATTTTTACCGTGTAACGAAAAAGAAATAAATAATATAATTAAAAATCTTGACCCTAATTGTAGTACAGGTATAGATGGTGTGACCACTAAAGCCATAAAATCCATTAGTAAATTAATTTTAGACAAACTTACAATTAGTTTTAATAATCTATTATCAAACGGAGAATTCCCGGACTCACTAAAAATAGCTAAGGTTAGTCCCATCTACAAATCGGGAGATAAAATGGAAGTAAACAATTATCGTCCCATCTCTGTACTACCAGTGATTTCCAAAATTCTCGAGAAAATTATTTATAACCGCTTAAATGATCATTTGAATTTAATAAAATTTATATCTAACAAACAATACGGATTTCGGCCACAGTCTAATACATTATCAGCTACAATAGATTTAGTCACAAATATTAAACATAACTTTGATCGTAAAAATATTGCTTTAGGAGTATTCATTGATTTAAAAAAAGCATTTGACACAGTTAGTCACTCATTATTAATAAAAAAACTCGAGGCTATTGGAATCACTGGTATTGCACTAAAAATGTTTATTTCATATCTAAATAACCGAACACAACTTGTCAAAATTGGCAATACGCAAAGCGATCCCTTACCAATGACCTGTGGAATACCACAGGGATCGGTGTTAGGACCACTGTTGTTCTTAATTTATGTGAATAATATCCATGACATAGGCCTACATGGCGAAATTACCCAATACGCAGATGATACATGTCTATTTTATTTCGGATCCTGTATAAATAATATTATTTCACAAGCTCAGGAAGACCTCAACCACTTATTTGAATGGTTTCAGTACAACCTCTTAACTATTAACGTATTAAAAACATCCTATGTTATTTTTAAAGCAAAAAATAAAAAAATTCCACCTCATGTGCCAATTACTTTGAATGGAATTCCACTTCAACAAAAAAGTAATGAAAAATATCTTGGTTTAAGAATAGATAGTGGCTTGTCCTGGAACATTCAAATAGACCATGTTAAATCTAAACTCTCATCCATTGCTGGCTCACTTCGTAGGGTTGTAGGATGCCTTCCTAAACAGGTCCGCATAAATATTTATAATTCCTTAGTAAAATCACATCTTATGTATTTAATCGAGGTATGGGGAAGTGCTCCCAAATACAAACTAAAAGAGTTACAAATAATTCAGAATAAAATAATTAAAATATTATATCACTACCATTACCTAACACCGTCAATCAAAATTTATAAAGACACAAAACTGATGAACATCAAACAATTATATAAATATACAACATGTATTCTTATTAAGAAAATTTTAGACAAGAACATACATACAGCACTAACTTTCACGAAAAATAAACCAGCTTATTCTAAACGTAACACAAAGGATCTAGACATACCGAAGGTCAGGACCGGCTATGGACAGAAATGTATTACTTTTGAAGGTGCCAAATTCTATAATAAACTAAACAATGATATAAAAACAGCTGAATCGATTTATACATTTAAAAAGCGCCTAGCTGATCACATACTTAATGACCAATCACTTCTGGAATAAAACACCTACCTTTGGAATAGCTGTGCCCGGACGACTGTTAGATTATTTATTTACTTTGTTATGTTATTCTCATGTAATTAGCTTTAAGTCTTTAAATGAGAATAAATGATTCTTTAAACCTAAACCTAAATTACACCTATGACGAAAAGATGTCAAATTTTCGTCGGCGCCATCTTGGATTTTGTTTTTAACCCCATATTCGTTAATAGCTACCCCAAAAACCATGAAAATGACACCCATCACGAAAAAAGTCAAATTTTCGTCGGCGCCATCTTGGATTTTGGTTTTAACCTCATATTCGTTAATAGCTACCCCAAAAACCATGAAAATGACACCCATCACGAAAAAAGTCAAATTTTCGTCGGCGCCATCTTGGATTTTAGTTTTGACCTCATATTTGTTAAGAGCTACTCCAAAACCTTGAAAATGACACCCATGACGAAAAGATGTAAAATTTTCGTCGGCGCCATCTTGGATTTTAGTTTTGACCTCATATTGGTTAATAGCTACCCCAAAAACTACCCACACTTGCAAATGTGTTTGCTACGTAGGAAAAGTTCAGATTTAAGAGTATCCTAGGTAATGTGTTATGTGACGAATACCTATAATTTATTTCATTCCGACTATTTTTCGGAATAACATACATTTACTAAGAATTGTATACAATGCCGGATTTAATACAGTGCCGGTAACATCATAATTATGTATGATAATAATTCTACATTTCTTATAAAGCTTTGATATTGTATACAATTCATAGATTATTATTCAATGAAATAATGATGTAAAATAGTCACACTTTTTTAAGTTGTTTGAATATACAAACATACTTATTAGGATCGTACCTACTAATAAAAGTAACAAAATGAATTTTTAAAGTTCCTAGTAATCTTCTGGAATCAATTTCAATAAAAATACATAATATCAAAAATTAAAAATAATATCAAGTATGAAGATGGTCTATAAAATGGAATGCGCTATGTTTACGTGAGCGTGATATTGCCGCGAACAAAGTTACGTCGTTAGATACCTAAATTTGAGTAACGCAGATTTGTGACAGCGTCCTTAACAGTATGAAAATCGTTTCTCGTTATTGCATTTGATTAACTTTACTTACCACTTTCAAAATTTTACTTGATATTTTAATACAGTAAATGAATAATTCATAAAATTTGTTACGTTTCAGAATATTTTTACCATGCATATCAATACAAGGGGGTTAGCTGCGTTAGCATTATAACTGCGTAAAAGTTTATACTGGTTAAATCGATTAGGTATATATTATGACGATTTTTTATCATTCCTTTTAGCGTGAGTAGTAAATTGGTAAATTATTATTTACCACCTCAGACCTGCGTATAGTATTATGTTGTATGCATTATGTTCTCTTTCTTATCTTCTCTCTCTTCTCTATTATATGTCTAAAATATAAAATTCTAGTTACCATAATATTATACTCCTGCGATTCCTCCGAATCGGATGGACCGATTCTCGTGATATTTTGTGTTTCTATTGGGTACCTAATTCTGAGAATCAGACAACATCTATTATATCCCTTCTCTTATTAAAAAATTAAAATTAAAAAAACGATTTGGTTTAAAAAAAATGTGTGCATGTACAATTAGTGTACACACGTTTATGACCTTATTTTTAAAAAAATAATTTACTATATGCAACTTTACAGAAATACGTCGAATCACGCGTGGTAGGGATAAGAAAAAGATGGCGCGTAACGGAAACATGTCACGCGTAACGAAAAAATGTTACACTAAATTTTTTTCCAACCCCGATAAAGAAGTTTCACTTCAATTAAAAAACAAAAATGTTTATTAGATTATAATTTATCTACGCAATTTTGAAATGACTTTCGTATCTCATTTTGTTTTGTTCTTGTTGTTTTGTTGTACTTATTACATTCCTACATCATAGGAAATATGACTATAGCTATTTATAATGGGTTTAATTCAAACAATGTTTATTTAGAAGCATCGTAGATAAACAGCTGCTGATTGATATAATATTGTAAAAGTATAAACTTATAAAAGACTTCACCTTTCAGGGTTGAAGGAGCTTAAATGAATCGCAATAAGGGAAATTACTGACGCTACATACTTCACTTATGCTTCGTAAAATACAGTTTAACATACTGCAATATTGTAATACTGTGATACTGCTATCAACTGGAGAATTATAAGATAGGATTTAAAGCTCTATTTCTTTAGCTATAAGTGATATATTTCTATGAACACTTGGGGATACAATGCCGTACTCAGTAGCAGGGTTTCCGTGATATCTTCACGTGTATTCTGTGCCTGGAGGTTTAAGCCGCGTATACATTACGTTTTATGGTTATTGAGATTAGAATTTGTATAAGAAAGAATGAGTTTTAGTTTCAATTTGAAGACTGTGGTATAGTGGAAAGGCCTTAAATAAATTGCCAAGGATTGTTTGATTTTCAGTATTCGATAACAATCATGAACTAAATGTTAATAGTGTTTAGTGGACGTGTTAAGAAATATATTTTTTTCATTAGTAGGTATAATATTATCATAGCTTTTTCGGCCTCTGGAAATTAATCTCTCTAATTAGAATAGACAGACAGATTATACTTAATATAACTTGACGACGCGGTTGGCGCAGTGGTAAAGCAACTGCCTACTGAGCCGACGGTCCCGGGTTCGATCCCCGGTCAGGGCAAATATTTGTGTGATGAACTCAATTATTTGTTCTTGGGTCTGGGTGTTATTTCTATATATGTATTTATAATATTATATTTATCGTCGCCTAGTACCCACAACACAAGCCTTTGAGCTTACTGTGGGACTAGGTCGATTTGTGTAATAATGTCCTATAATATTTATTTATTTATTTATAAAATATATAAAAAAAAAAAAAAAAAAAAAAAAAAAAAAAAAAAAAAAAAAAAAAAAAACTTTGGTTTGAGTAACATTAAGCCCTGAAATCCATACTAATATTATAAATGCGAAAGTAACTCTGTCTGTCTGTCTGTCTGTTACTCAATCACGCCTTAACTACTGAACCAATTTGCATGAAATTTGGTATAGAGATATTTTGATACCCGAGAAAGGACATAGGATAGGTTTTATCCCGGAAATCCTACGGGAACGGGTTTTTCTTTGAAAACGCGGGCGAAGCTGCGGGCGGAAAGCTAGTAACTTATATTTTAAAAATATATCGAGAAGAAAATTGCATAGATTCAAGCTTGCTTTTTTAGCTTGGCTAGTTGTTCATTGGGGAATAGTTTTTCCTTCGTAATACAAAGCAGATTCACTTGAGACACATTCTATTTTATTTATAACGTTGTGAATGCATTTATTCTTATACACTTTTTACCCATACCTACAATAATTAGGTACCAAATTTTTGTTGTTTCTTTAAATATGAATTTTTTTAAGTGAAACTAAAGGCGCGTTGAGACAATGTCATGGCAATAACGTTATTTTGGTATTTTGAAACTTGCCAAAGAAGTTTCACTTCTGACATGTGTGCTCGGCACGCCTTTTTTATAATAACTACTTGACTGACAACGTGACTTTTAATAAATGCAAAAAGTACAGAGGGAAATCACAGCACTATTTAGCGTATTGCATCTCTATGCATACTGCGTCTGTCTGTATTATTACAACTTTTTATTAAAACATTTCTCTAAAACCATAGCAAGAAGTATATTATGTTCTAGCAGAGAAAATATAAAAAAGCGGTTTAATTTCCACGTATAATTTATTCAAACGCCTCTGCAGTGCAAGAAGCGGGCTGTTACTTTATTCAATAACAAAAATTAATGTATAATGAAAACAATCCCTTACAGCGCTAGGTACTAAAGAAAGATACAGCTCCGCTTTTATTGCCACTGAAACTGCGTCCCGCTCAAATAAGAAGCCTTACGAACTAATAGACGCTCCTTTTTAACCGACTTCAAAAAAAGGAGGAAGTTATCAATTCGGCCGGTATGTTTTTTTTTTATGTATGTACACCGATTACTCCGTGGTTTCTGAACCGATTTACGTGATTCTTTTTTTGTTCGATTCGGGATGGTGTCGAATTGGTCCCATAAAAATTTTATTCGGATAGGCCCAGTAGTTTTTATTTTATGAGCATTTTTGTCTGTATTTGTAAATGTTGCAAGTGCAAGTTTGAAGTCGGTTGTTTTTAACGCAGTTATTGACTTGTTATATACCAATTTTTGAGCCTTATCATACAAGAGGCCAATACATCTATACAAATATTATAAAGAGGAAAGGTTTGATTTTTTGTTTGTTTGTTTGTTTGTATGAATTGAATAGGCTCCGAAACTACTTGGCAGATTTGAAAAATTCTTTCACTGTTGGAAAGCTACATCATTTCTGAGTGACATAGGCTAGGTTTTATCCCGGAAATCCCACGGGAACGGGAACTATGCGGGTTTTTTTTTGAAAACGCGGGCGAAGCCGCAGGCGGAAAGCTAGTAGAATATATTTCTAAACCTATTATGTTTCGTTTTGATCTTTAATTTCTTGTAAAATAAATATGCAAATATTATTATTTTGATTTTTGACAATTGAAACATCGATACCAATTAGATTTTTAAGCTGCAAGATACTAGAATACATTTTCATTGAATACTAGGTAAATATGTTGTTATAATTAATTAGTATGGATTTAATTTTCTTAACTATCTACTCCAATGTAATGTCAATAAAACATTATTTTTAACGTGTAGAATGCCTGTAGGTATAGTGTACACGTGTTTATTGTGTATGTTTGTTTTATTTCCACCAGAACGCTCCATAAAACTGAAACTCAGATCCTTACAAGCGCACGCTAAAGCAATTTGAAGCTTTAATGCAACAAGTCTAATCTCAATAGGTCTACAGCATATTTCGTACGTCACGAGAGACGCAAGCGCGCGACGGTCGATTCAGCTAACAGGTATCCAGCCCGGCAGTCCAACTGTCGCCCGCGACAGGGGAACATTACAAACCCTCTCTGAAGCCTGGAGCTCAAGGAACCCACCCTGTCATGACAGACTAACGCGTTAATACAACTTCCACTCATAAAAACCCTCCCCACAATCTATAGCGCCTAAAATAATATGTGAGCAAAAATTAGTTTTGCATTATCGCGTATTGCGTTTACATATTCAACAGGCGCTCAGCTTTTGACTAGTGTAAATATAGTTGAAATTTTAATGTTGATCCTTTTTCTATACTATTGTTGATGTTTCTTAAGTATTGTCTATTAATCTAATCTGAGTGCTATTTAATTAAGTGTCTAAGCGTTTTGAAATGTTGAGCTTACTATCGATCTTTAAAGACTATTAACAAGTACTTAGCATGAAGTATTTACATAAAATAAAGTTTGGAGTTATCTTCGAGTGAACGGTAAGTTTAATTTATAAGCATAATACCTAAGTAGTAACATTAAAAATGCAAATAAATAGAATAAGTATTACAGCCGATATTAAAAAAAAGCAAACATCTATATATATAATTTTACATTGCCTAAATAGACATAGATAATATATACTACGATATGATTATTTTACAATTACTATTTTATTTTTAATAGCACATAAATGATATTAGAATACACGTTTAATACATCTATGTTAATCAATCAAGCTCGAAATTATGCGCAATGAGATTTAGGCGGCGGATCTTAGGTGTAGTGTCGTCTTTGATTTGGGATTTCAATAATAATTGGCATAGTAGTTATAGCGCAAGTATTGATTTGTATTAAATCAATTGATATTATAAGCCCTAGGTTCTATTCTATTTTCAATTACTTAAAAACATAGTCAATGAAGGTAGTGATTGAAGCGTTTGTATCTAAATTTATTGATTGGTTCCGATTTTAGGAAAGAGTATTCTAATATTGATTCTAATTCCATATGTATTTTGAAACATTATGACGTATTTGCATATCTGTTAAAATAATTACACTTTGTAGGGTTTTTATTTTACATACTATAAGCTTCTTGTTTTACATAATACCTACATGGACAGATAATAAATAAAATACTAATCTATTATTATAATAAATTAAACAAACCTAAAGTTATGTTAAGATTTAAGCAATAAATAAATAAATGAGCCAAACTACAACACCAAGAAAAATTTATGGATTGCATGAAAATTAACGGCTAAAAGGTGCAAATTTATTTATTTATTTATCTAACAAACCCGACCCAGGGTGTACAATGTACATCAGCATTCATCTGGTGATCTGGTGAAAGAGCCATCATTAATATAGATTAAATATTTTTATTAAAGAATTTAAATAAAAAAAAAATTAAAACGCCGTCCTAACATAAAAATAAAATAAAAAAGTCAACGAACTAGTTATAAGCTGTTATAACAACTATTTAAAATTATTAATTATGTAAATTTAGAACAATATTTTTTCATATTTTATATTAAAGTTATTAAAAAATGCAGATAAAGGACACTTGTCACTACCAGTAGTCCAGTCGAGCCCTTGCTTGCTTTGCAAAAAAAAATAGGCGGCAAAACTTAAAAAAAAAATATTTACGCGCGAAAGCTCTCTGGTACGAGTCGGGTGGAAGTTTTTCCATTTTGTTGGTCTAAGATCGGTTATAAATATTGTAGAAATTACTTTTTAAATCTCTATTATATTAAAAAAAAATAGTTTCTCACGCTAACACTAATTTATTATTATGAAGAATAACTTTTGGTTGAAAGGAGTTGTTTTTCGTCGCAGGCCGCAGCATTAGGTAATTCGCGAGCGGTGAAACTTTATCTTATAATTTATTACAGCTTGTTAATGTTCTACCAATAATTATAATAATGACTGTTTTCGTTGTCAAAGGTTACCATCATGTTGAGCCCGAAGATGCAGCGGTCGATCCGCGTCAATGATGGCCAGCTCATTGCGCTGTCTGAGCGCGCGCAGTATGACCATTCGCAGGTAAGAATAAAATTCTTTATAGATAACTAGCATTCCGCCCGCGGCTTCGCCCGCGTTATCAAGGAAAAACCCGCATAGTTCCCGTTCCCGTGGGATTTCCAGGATTGCGTCATTTTCCCGGGATAAAAAGTAGCCTATGTCCTTTCTCGGGTATCAAAATATCTCCATACCAAATTTCATGAAAATTGGTTCAGTAGTTTAGGCGTGATTGAGTAACAGACAGACATAGTTACTTTCGCATTTATAATATTATTAGTAACTATGGATTATTTTAATTTGTTTACAAACAAACAAGGGTTTTATTTTATTACTATTATTTATGTTCGTATATAATTATTTTTCACCAATAATAATTAATTGATAATAGATGAATTTAATGTTACTAAGATATTTGAATGTTTTATTATTTTAACAAAATTCGTTACTCACACTTTTTTTTTATTGACATTTAGTTCTTTAGGAAAATAATGCCTCACCTGGGAATCTAAAAATATATTTTTTACAGGCTGGCTATCTTCACAAGCGGAGTTCAGACAACACCAAATGGCAGCTTCGTTGGTTTATACTTTATCAAGTAAGTACTTACATTAAATTAGTGAAAAACAGGTTATATATAATTTTCATTTCATATAAGTAGTTAACATACAAAAATGTTTTTTAAAGATACGAATTTTAAGATAGGTATTGAAAACCGTTTCATTGGTAATAAATAATGATTGTTAGCACATAAATTCCTTTTTACACAAGAAGTTTTGATGAAAAATTTAAAAGTGGAACCATGGACGTATAAAAAAAGACGGACGCCGTATTACGAACTAACAACGTGAAGCCACCATAGTAAGCTAGCTATCGTGTAAAGACAATAAACACGCACACACTCTCACCATAGTAAGCTAGTCGGCCGCCATTACGTCGTGAACTACCGACTGATTAACTGCGTCACTGTTTCACAAAAAATATTTAAAATGCCGTCTTGCGTGGTTAAATGGTGTCGCAACAGTACAATTTTAAATAACAAATCACAAGGGATTGCATTCCACAGGGAAGCAAGTTATTTCTTTTATGTTTTAATGACAAAATTATTACGGCAAAATTTATAGAAAAAAATACAGCCGCCATTGTCATCAACACAGCTGTTGCCATGGCAACATGGCACACACACATGGATGTTTCGCCGCCATTACTAGGCTTCACTCAATGTTTAGGCGATATACCGTCCGTCTTTTTTTATACGTCCATGAGTGGAACATATTAAATGTTTTTCGGTGCAAGCTCACAAGACCGTAATTTTGAAATTCGAACAAATTTATATGACATTTTATTTTGCGTGTTTATTTTGTTTTAGTTCTAATGATTATCTTTTTAAGCTTTTATTATTATTTTACAATTAGAACCTGTTATTCTACTACGAGTCGGAAAATAACAGTCGTCCGACCGGAGTCCTCTTACTGGAGGGTTCATACTGCGAGAGGCTTAGCAAAGCGCCTATGGAGAGAAATGCTTCTGTAAGTATAAATTAATTAATATTATTTTACTGACAAACTTTTTTATAGTCAAGGAGCTAGAGACTTTAAGCATTGCTAATAATTATATCTTTTAAAAAGGTCTAACTTGCTTGTGGTCAAAGAGATATTGAAATTATAACATGTATAGGTTAGGTTTAGCTTTTATGTATAAAATTTATTCATTGAATTGTGTACACATAAGCAGAGTGAAATTTTTATTTCATTGATCTAATTAATTAAAGCCCCGACACGGAATTGGAAAAACAAAGATTTTTATTTTATTATCATTTTAGTATCTAAGAAAATCGATCACAGTAACTATGCATTGAGCGAATTATTTTAACTTGTGTTTAAAAGATAGTAGGTATAAGTAGAGGTTATATATTTTTCAGAATAATTTGCTATTATTTTAAATGCTTTGACTATTAAGAGAATTAGCTGTTGATTTGCAGTTTACTTATTCAATAATAATTAATAACTTTATACCCATTAATTCTAAAAAGAAAAGAAGAAACAAAAAAGAGTACCTACTCACACACAACTTAGGTTTTTAACGGATTTTAATCCATCAGGCCCCGGAATCACAGACACGCGACTCGCGGTCGGATCTGGCCGTTCGGTGGTTGAGAGGTTAAACGCGATATCGAATACTTTACAGCGAGCTTGGTCACAGGGACACTCCCGAATAACAACTTTTAAAATGTCGATCCATCCATATTCTACAATGTGAATTGTGACGGATATATTATAGTGAAGTCCCATGTCCCCTAGTGGGGTAAGGGGCAGATGCATTATACATTTGTTTCACTCATCGACTTTCTTTAGGGACAAGTAGGTGATCAGCCTTCTGTGTCCTACCAGAACAAGACCTTTTTTTTTCTTCGTCTCCACCGGGTATCGAACCCAGGACCTCTCGGTGCTACGCTCACGCGGTCCATATATAATGTGACGGATGAATGTACTTTACAAACCTTTTTTTTAACGTGACTAACGTATAATCATATTCCATAGTTCTGTTTCACAATATCATATCGTCGTGAAAGTCAGCGTCAGTACGAACTGCGAGCTGCCTCTGAAGTGGACTGCGTGCACTGGGTCGATGCTATTCGGGAAGCCAGGTAAGGAAAATAATAATTATCTGAGTTTTTAGTTGTTAAAACAATTTGTTATTAAAAAAACCGAATATAATATTATATATGTATAACAACGATATAATTATTACATAAACAGGCTGTCCCACTATCGGTATACTAAGCGCAAAGGAACTTGTAGTTTTGCAAACACAGATAACGAAAAAAATACTTAAACAAAAAAAATACGTCAAATAATGTTTGCTAAATTTTTCCTGAAACATGTTTTCTCTAGCTTCGCGCAGCCGGCATACCGCTTCTCTAATGTGAGCATTTCGTCTATGAAAACATAATCTTAGGCGCGGGACATATACAAGCGGCGCGGCGCGCATCGGGCGCACCGCGGGCGCGCCAGCCGGCGCGCCGCGGGCGCGCCAGCCGGCGCGCCGCGGGCGCGCCAGCCGGCGCGCCTCGGGCGCGCTGTTGGCGTCCGAAAATGATATTTATATAGAGTGGTTAAATGCATTTTCTTCATGCATAATTTAGTAAAATTATGTTTTTTGTGCTAAAAGAGATTTGAAAGTAACGTTAATTTGAAAGTAACGATTTTGTTTTGATAATTCCTTGTAAGTAAATAGCGAGGATAACCCCACGATTGCAAATATATCTTTGTTGGAAATGTTGGAATTTACTTGGAAAATTTTATAGTACTTTTAAAGTACATAATTTTAAAGTAGTACTGGTAAGAAAAGAAGGTTAAAATAACACAAAATTTATATTGTACTAGCGGTCCGCCCCGGCTTCGCCCGTGGTACATATTTCGCAATAAAAGGTAGCCTATGTTCTTTCTCAGGGTCTAAAGATTATCTGTGTCAAATTTCATCAAAATCGGTCCAGTACCTAGTTTATGCGTGAAAACCATACATACATACATACATACATACATACAAACCTTTCCTCTTTATAATATTAGTATAGATAAAATATGGTTTTCAAACACAGGTTTACATTTAAACCATATAAATCTTATCATTAAAATCTCAGTTCAAAAGTATTTACAGTACTGATCATTCCACAATATTATTACAATTACAAATAAATAAAAAACACAATCAAAATCAGGATTATCTTTATTTCTGACATTGTAAATACATGGGAACTTTCATTATGCTCTTCTTCATTTTCACTTTCCCTACTGCCATCACCTGTGTAAATCATTTCATCGATTAATTCAATTCACCTTTAAAAACAAAACGAAGAAGGGTATTTAATAGCAGCTCTATATAATTCCACACAGAGAGAACACATTTTTGACTGACAGGCTACCGTCTCCTATAGACCGGGAGATACTGACACAAAATTTCGAGTCATTTGTAACAGGATGGCGGTTCTACAGGGGTCTTAGTACGCAATGACAAAAAGAAAAACGATGGTGTGAACGCTGGTACCGGTGGCTTAGTCGCGTGGGCGTTAGTCGAACTCGTCGGAAAAATAGCGAAGTCAAACAATTTGTAACACAAAAATTTTAGAATTTACCGATAGCCCATAAAAAAGAAGTAGGCGGTAGTGTCATGCCATACTTTTCCGGTGTGACTTACAGCCCGCCATACATAGACGCGAATGTGTTGATTTAAAAAAAACAATTCAACCATTTGTACCAGGCTAACTTTTGCACAGGTAACCATCGTCGTGCAGCCATTTACGAAAATCGCCATGCCATACTTTTCGGACGATTCCAAATGGTCGCCATACCGCCGAAAATCTGCAAATTTTTTTTTGTAACAATTGTAACAGACAAATGACTCGAAATTTTGTGTCAGTATCTCCCGGTCTACTACCACCCGATTTGTTTTTGATTGTGTATGACCGTGAATTGACCTCTATTTGGGGAAGCGCGCCTGCGGTACGCCTGCGGTACGCCCGCGGCGCAACGGTGGCGTGCCGCCTCGACGCCTGTCCAAAATTCTTTCATACAAAATGTATAAGAAGGATGTGGTGCAAAACAGATTGAAGAGGCGCGCTTATGGCACGCCCGCGCCCGCACCGCTTGTGTTTGACCCGCGCCTTAGAGGAAATGTTTTGGTAACTTGCTTTTAGTGGGATGTAAATGTATGTAGGTACATAGTATAATAGGTATATCAGCTAAGGTAATTGAACAAAAAGGATTTTTTTAATATTGAAATTTCCACCTCTAGCTGTTCTTTTCGGACTGAATATGATCAGAGTTATACTTTGAGATAGCTAATATTTGACACAGTTAATCAGAGTATTAAATTCAGGAATGATAGTCATTTAAGGCGCGGGTCAAACACAAGCGGTGCGGGCGCGGGCGTGCCATAAGCGCGCCTCTTCAATCTGTTTTGCACCACATCCTTCTTATACATTTTGTATGAAAGAATTTTGGACAGGCGTCGAGGCGGCACGCCACCGTTGCGCCGCGGGCGTACCGCAGGCGTACCGCAGGCGCGCTTCCCCAAATAGAGGTCAATTCACGGTCATACACAATCAAAAACAAATCGGGTGGTAGTAGACCGGGAGATACTGACACAAAATTTCGAGTCATTTGTCTGTTACAATTGTTACAAAAAAAAATTTGCAGATTTTCGGCGGTATGGCGACCATTTGGAATCGTCCGAAAAGTATGGCATGGCGATTTTCGTAAATGGCTGCACGACGATGGTTACCTGTGCAAAAGTTAGCCTGGTACAAATGGTTGAATTGTTTTTTTTAAATCAACACATTCGCGTCTATGTATGGCGGGCTGTAAGTCACACCGGAAAAGTATGGCATGACACTACCGCCTACTTCTTTTTTATGGGCTATCGGTAAATTCTAAAATTTTTGTGTTACAAATTGTTTGACTTCGCTATTTTTCCGACGAGTTCGACTAACGCCCACGCGACTAAGCCACCGGTACCAGCGTTCACACCATCGTTTTTCTTTTTGTCATTGCGTACTAAGACCCCTGTAGAACCGCCATCCTGTTACAAATGACTCGAAATTTTGTGTCAGTATCTCCCGGTCTATAGGAGACGGTAGCCTGTCAGTCAAAAATGTGTTCTCTCTGTGTGGAATTATATAGAGCTGCTATTAAATACCCTTCTTCGTTTTGTTTTTAAAGGTGAATTGAATTAATCGATGAAATGATTTACACAGGTGATGGCAGTAGGGAAAGTGAAAATGAAGAAGAGCATAATGAAAGTTCCCATGTATTTACAATGTCAGAAATAAAGATAATCCTGATTTTGATTGTGTTTTTTATTTATTTGTAATTGTAATAATATTGTGGAATGATCAGTACTGTAAATACTTTTGAACTGAGATTTTAATGATAAGATTTATATGGTTTAAATGTAAACCTGTGTTTGAAAACCATATTTTATCTATACTAATATTATAAAGAGGAAAGGTTTGTATGTATGTATGTATGTATGTATGTATGGTTTTCACGCATAAACTAGGTACTGGACCGATTTTGATGAAATTTGACACAGATAATCTTTAGACCCTGAGAAAGAACATAGGCTACCTTTTATTGCGAAATATGTACCACGGGCGAAGCCGGGGCGGACCGCTAGTACAATATAAATTTTGTGTTATTTTAACCTTCTTTTCTTACCAGTACTACTTTAAAATTATGTACTTTAAAAGTACTATAAAATTTTCCAAGTAAATTCCAACATTTCCAACAAAGATATATTTGCAATCGTGGGGTTATCCTCGCTATTTACTTACAAGGAATTATCAAAACAAAATCGTTACTTTCAAATTAACGTTACTTTCAAATCTCTTTTAGCACAAAAAACATAATTTTACTAAATTATGCATGAAGAAAATGCATTTAACCACTCTATATAAATATCATTTTCGGACGCCAACAGCGCGCCCGAGGCGCGCCGGCTGGCGCGCCCGCGGCGCGCCGGCTGGCGCGCCCGCGGTGCGCCCGATGCGCGCCGCGCCGCTTGTATATGTCCCGCGCCTTAAACGATAGCTCACGTGCTGGTGGCAAAGTTGGGCGGAATGACTTGAGAGACTCAAGTTCTAAAAGTTATGAATGCTTCAAATTAATATGGGGGACTGAAAAAAGACATAGGTATATTTATTATAGTGTAGAAATTTTACAACGTTGATACGCACAAAACCTACAAATTCGTAGCAATTTATAAATACATCGTAGTAGTCAATGTAGAACGTCGTAGAGGTTCTACATTGTGACGGATAGTATAATGTAATCCATACTAATATTATAAATGTGAAAGTAACTCTGTCTGTCTGTCTGTTACTCAATCACGCCTAAACTACTGAACCAATTTGCATGAAATTTGGTATGGAGATATTTTGATACCCGAGAAAGGACATAGGCTACTTTTTATTGCGAAAATATGTACCACGGGCGAAGCCGGGGCGGACCGCTAGTTTGTAATATTTTTTTTCTCAATTACTATGCTGTGTGTATTTTTTTGGCATTTTATCGCAACATATTGTGTTTTAATTAATATAAAATTGTGTATAAATAGTCAAAATTGTCAACTGTAGTGTACACCTTTTAAATAAATAAATAAATTAGTTTTTATACATGAGTTACTACTGTCTATACGTAATAATTAAATAACCCTTTGCTAAAAATGACATAAATTTAGGAACATTTATAATATTATAATAACAATGTCTTCTGTAACTTGAGAAAACTCCTTCAGAATAAATGTAATTTTAAATTTTCAACAATTCTCACGGTACTACCTACGGAACGCTTTAAATATGCTATATGGGGAGCTCGTTGCCATGGTAACGCGAGATTAGGGTCACGGCCCTGACCTGGGGCAGTATGGAGTTTACATAGGAATTCAAGTCAATGTTTAATACATATTATAATATACCCTTAGAATATACCATTTTGTGATAAATGTATTTGAGATTTCATCGCATTTAATACAAAAAAATACGTGGGGCACTCGAGGACTGCCGCGGTAAAGCTATTGCAGCATCGCATCGCTGTGCCGGTTGGAGAGGGGGTTTTAGATTTTTTAGTTACGGAATTTTTAACATTCGGTCGCCGCGCTCAAAGTCTGAGATAAAAGCTATGCAATAGCTTAAAATATTAAAAAAATTGAGTCTGTACCTACTAGAGAAACAAGCCTACATTAAAACTATAAACCATTTACAAAAAATTCTTATGAATAAACATTGAATAAACCATTTTGTTATGAAACTTTTGGCCATGACCTTACATTCCCAGCCCTTTAACCATACACACATATATTAATTACCTACATATTAATTAACATAAGTTGTATTTACCTGGCGGCCGTTGCCATGGAAACGTGGATTAGGTTCACAGGAGAACTGTGGTAATTGAAATAATTATTATACAAGAAGTGATAGCGTGGTTGTCTGTATGTGGTAATAAGAAGGAACGTATTATGGACAATCAGTATACAATCAGTAACAGATTTATTTGGCATTTTAATAACAAACGCATTAAAAAAGAGCGTGTGTGCTGAGCACACGTGTCAGAAGTGGAACTTCTTTGACAAGATTCAAAGATACTAAAATCGTCACCTTACTCCTGAAATTTTACTCTCAACGCGCCTAAAGAAATTTGACTTCAAAATAAACACGAGAATAATACTAACTTTAATATTAATAATCATAGAATAATACTAAATTCAATAAAATTGTTATTGTCGCCCAGTGGTCGAAATTCCTCGACAAAGCGATAAGTTGAAACAGATATTTGAGAAATCTGCATTTTAATACGAAATCACACGAATGCATGATATCGAGATCACTCCAAAATTTATGTTATAGAACATGATAATATATACATACTTATATCCTTATACTTTATCAATATGCTACCTATATTGATAACATTACTTGAACTCAAATATTTATGCTTATTCAAATAATCTTTGCTCAAAAACACATTTGAATGGTTAAAATATATATCATACAACATTAATGAAACTACCCGCTCAGAAGGCAAGTTAAATAGAGAATTAGGAAACTCTTGACATTATACTCATTGGAAAAAAAGTTTACCAAACTACTTACTGACTTTTTTAATTAAGTATCACTTATTTAAACAGCTTTTTTGAAAATTGAAATGCACAACAACTAGTACTCAGTTAATAGTTGAGAATAAGGTTTTCGAAGATCTTAATTAAGATAGAATAACATGTGTAGGTATACCATAACAAATAACATGACCTGTTTAAAAATTCTATATTCAACAGCATAAAATATATCTCCCAGTTTTATATTCAAACACTTTGTAAAATCCTCTCAATACCAATGTACCTCTTAGATAAACATCTATAGATTCAAAGGATCGGAATTAGGTCACAGCTCAATACCTCGGAGCTCCGTTACCATGGCGAAGTACAAAGGACCACCTACATGATCTCTGTAGAATTTACCAGAAATAATATACGTAGGTATTAAAGTGTATCAGTTATAGATGATTGTCGTTTATTGCATGCTTTCATGATTCAGGGATGATACCGTACCTACATGCATTTTATAAACACAAGTTTCAATTTTAATTCTCTAAAAAACGAAAGCTTTTTTATCTTCTAGAATAATATAAATAAGATGAAATATTTTACATTGAAATGTTTATAAGGTATAAATGTTCGTAACGACAAGACATTACGATTGGTATTATAATTTATACTACATACTAAGTAATTTTAAAATATTAAAAGCGTTCCTATATAAAGTTAAAACTTAGAAAATTATTAATTGGCAATAACAAGTTTTAATAAAGTTTAAAAATGTATGCAACAGCTACGATAAAGTTAATTTCATTAGCTTAGATAATATGATATTAAAACTATAATATTCCCATTTTAATCTATGGACTTGGTTTACTTATTATATTATTAAAGTTCTTTTAAATAATAACAGATTTTTTATTATTTATTTTTAAGTGTAGAGCAATAGGTTCTTCACTAATATTGGTCTTTGCCTGGTATGTCATATAAGGATAATGTTTGGGTGATGGGTATGCTATTATGAATGAATTAAATACCCTATGAAATAAAAATGATATCTTTTTTTTTTGAAGTTGTCTGCAAGATAACAAGTTTTGAAAAATTCATAATGACTGTTAGTCTACAACAGCTGAACAACAAATTGGTAAACCCATAAATGTAGCCAAGTGCCAAAAGTCAAGGATTAGCAAACTTTCATTAGACTTAATTCAGACAAATTAATCAGTTATAATTTCATTCCTATTTGTTAATTTATGTCTATCTTCAATCTCTCCAACTACCAGTTTCAATAAACTGCTCCTACAAAAAGAGGAGCTAGAACAAAAGCAGCTACATCTCTTACAAGTTGTGGAAAGCGAGAGGACATCACGCTGGCAGTACGCGCAGCAGTGCGAGGAACTGTCCAATGAAGTGAAGAAACTGCGATCAGAGGTAAGTGATATAACTAGTATAGTTGTATTATTTGTGGTTTATATTGTGTAAGACTCGAAGTGAATTCTGAATTAATTTTATGATTTTTTTTGTCGCGTCAATAACAAACCTATTTCATCAATGCGATAGCAAACATACAAATACACAACAAAAAATATTAACCAACAATCGGTATAAAAAAGAAAATATTACAAAGAAGTACACAAAGATTTTTTTTACCATACTCTTTATATTATGAAAACTCATCAACTCGTAATCTCAATATGTATCATCATTCATTATATTTCAATTTTAAACGCTTACGATTTACTCTCATATCTTTCTATTTTCCCACATTAACCACCCACAGACAACAAAGCATCCTCAACTTATTTTCTATCTACTTAACCATTTAAAAAGTGAAGTCCCATGTCCCCTAGTGGGGTAAGGGGCAGATGCATTATACCTACATCTGTTTCACCGATCGACTTTCTTTGTGGACAAGTAGGTGATCAGCCTTCTGTATCCTACCTGACCGAGACATTTTTTTTCTTCGTCTCCACCGGGAATCGAACCCAGGATCCCTCGATGCTACGCTCACGCATCAACCACTGTACCAAGGAGGCGGTCTTAAACATTTACCATCACACAAAAATTCAGCACCACACAATTCCATCATCTATTAAAGTGCGAGATGTTAACATAGCTCTGCGCTTACAAGAAAGAGCACGAACCGTCGACCCGTGCGACTTCCTCTGCGAGTCTCTCGCCAACACTGTCCGATGAGATCGACCCTTCCGAGCTGAGGAAGATCAAGAAAGTCCAGGTAACTACACTTGGCAGTGTTTTAGTAGACTTGGCTGTGTTTTATTTGACTTGGCAGTGATACAGGAGACTTGTATTATATACTTGGTAGTGTTTTTCAAGACCTGGTAATATGACTAGACTTGGCAGTGACTAGAAATAGCAGGAGCTAACTAGATTTGTAAATGTTTTTAGCAACTTGGTATTTTTTTTAATACTTGAGTGATTAGACTTAGCAGTATTTATTAGACTTAGCGGTGTTTATTACACTAGGTAGTGTTTAGACATGGCAGTCGTTAACTAGAATTGTCATTTTTTTTACTAAACTTAACAGCATTTGTTAGACTTGGCAGTATTTAAGTAGACATAGCAGTGTACTATCAGACTTGGCCGTCGTTAACTAGACTTGGCTGTCGTTAACAAGACTTGGCAGAGAGTAAAGAGTTTACTAGATTTGGCATTATTTACTAGATTTCAGTTTTTAATTCTTGTAGCTGATTTGATATTCTTATTTTTATCATTTGATGAGAAATGTAGAAAAAAAAACATCAAACTTTTCGCTTCAAACTGTTTTGTATTTTTGGCAATTATCTTCTATTTAGAATATACTACTTGAAAGACAAAACTATTAATATTGGTTAAAAACTCAGAGATTTTATGTTCTCCTATGAAGATTTTAAAAGAAAATGTTAAGTATTTCTAGCCTACTATAATTAATAATCCACAAAGAGAATTTCTTCGCAGTTACTTATACAGTATTAAATAAATATGTTTATTGTTAAATTTAACCTCCTTCACACTTCACTCCACCTCTATTCCTTGTACTTTTTTTTCAGCTTAAACCTTTTATCCATATCAATTAAGTTGAACCTAAATTGTAAACAATATCTAGTTATTTATGCAGAGTTTCTTCCGCGGCTGGTTGTGTCGTCGGCGATGGAAGCAGATCGTCGAACAGTACATCAAGAGCCCTCATGCCGAGAGCATGAGGAAGAGAAACAGGTAACATAATATATACATATATTCACTTATAAAAAAGAGCGTGTGTGCCGTGCACACGTGTCAGAAGTGAAACTTCTTAGGTAAGATTCAATGATACCAAAATCGTGGCCTTATTCCATGACGTGATGGTATTGTCACGACGGGACCCTAAAAATTTCCTCTCAATGTGCCTAGAGAAGTTTCACTTCAAAAGGAACGCTTAAATACAACAAACTCATGAAATTATTGACACAAATCCTTGATAAAAATGTACGTTTGAATCATGTCCCTTTAAAGTAGGTCAAATTCGAGTCTAAAGAATTAAGGCGTACATACAAACATACAAAGTAACATAAAAAGCTGTAACAACTCATAGCACACAATAATTGTCTCGAGTTTCAATAGATTTTCAAAATTATGTTCCTTATACGAAAACTGACAAATCAATGTTTTATTTCTTTATTTCTAAAAAAAACAATATAATATGATGATGCTTCGAAATGCTTTTATTTAAAATTGTAAAACGTAATAATTCTATTTTAGCCTCGTATTCAAAATGGTTGAAGCTGAAGAAGAATACTTGGAGCAAATGGAAATTTTGGTACGTATTGTTTAATGTCTCGATGAAATTAAATCAAGTGATTGAATTATGTAGACCATTAATTGAAATCAATTTAATCTTCTATTACATTCAGGCGCAATTAACTAAAATCAATACTTGAATAAGTAATTGCTATAATTTTGATATCCGCTTTCACGATAAAGCACTTACTTGACCTAGAAAATTGAGTTTAAACACGCTTTATATTTTACAGTTAGGGCTGATTTTCTTTCAATCCTTGGTTTAATTAAAAGACAGGTAGTTACACATATTTCAAGTGGTCGTTTAACGGCCGAACTTGAGAACATTGTTGATTGATTCTACCTAAGATTATTATCATCAATTGATCAACCATTCGAGAAGAAGTCTAATTAAACAAATTAATATTTGTGTTTGAATCTTCCAATATTGTAATGCGAGATAAATTTTCGTTACGATTCTTATGGGCCTTCTTCACAATGTGCAGCGTTGGGCGAGTAGATGCAATCACGATAGTGTAGAGGAACTAAATGTCTTTGTGCCAGTTGTGCTCAACTGTGTCTATTTATTTTATATATTTACTTTTGTAATTTTTATTTATTGGTGCACAATAAAGTATTTTTGTTTGTTTGTTTGTTTGTCTTTAATAGGTCGTCATAATAGATGTATATTTGTAATCGCCGTAATGGCGGCAAACATCGACGAACATTTGTTGGGCCAACGCTCTTGATTGTGAAGAGGGACCATGACACATTCATATTCGACTACGTTTCAACCAAGGATTGAATATAAGCCCTATAATGTTTGATCAAGTATTGGAAAATCAGTACTAGGACTTGATAATACGATAATACCAGGTTACATGTTTCCTCCGGCCATTCAAAATGGCGGCAAGCTCTAAGAAGCCGCCCTGCACACACGAGGATGTGAACTCTATATTCCTGAACAGCGAGACGGTGTTGTTCCTGCATCAGATATTCTTCAAGGGATTAACTTCCAGGATGGAGTCGTGGCCTACTCTTGTTTTAGGTAATTAGCTAATATGATAAATACCTAGTGCTATTAATATTTGGTTTTATATAAAACCCGAAATGAATCAAAAGTTAAAACTTAGAAAATATAAATTTTACTTTCTCTCTCTCTCTCTTTTTTCTTCTCATGGAAACTTTAACATGATTTTATTGGATTACAAAATAATATTATATGTATGCATATTACTAAAATAAAAATAGCGCTAATGCATGATTTTGATTAAACTGGTATATCACTAATTGTGTATTGTAACTTTACGGATCTTTAGGTTTAGGGTCGCAAATAATTTACCGAATCAATTTTTTTTTCAGTCGACATTTAAATATATTTCCTTTTTTATGTTATACGATTTTCTTTGTTTTTATAGATAACTAGCTGCGTTTCGCGGTTTCACCCGTGTGGCTCCGCTTCTGTTGCCTATAGCCTTTCTCTATAAATGCGCTATTTAACACCGAACGAATTTTTCAAATCGGACCAGTAGTTCCTGAGATTAGCGCGTATAATCAAACTCTCCACCTTACAATATTAGTATAGATAATGTCTTTGATTAAATGTTTTTTCCTTCGTTCAAATCTCTCAACTACCAGACCGTATTTTGCTTCCATTATTACCATTTTGTACCAAAATCACCTGCAAGAAGGGGTCACTGAAAATCAGTGCTGAGGTACGCCTCAGGTATCCTGAGTGGCTTCCTTTTTTAGCGCATGCAACCACACATACATTTATGTTTTCTATTACATATTAGTCTCCCCGTGACCACGCTCGCTGTAAAGTGTTCGAAACGTCGGGAAAATAATAGAATGAATAAATCGCGTTTAAAATCCGTTAAAAAGTCTTTAATTTCTAAATATTGCATATTATTTAAAATTTACTTACAATGCTATTTTATGTGTGTTGTGTGTGTTGGAATAAATGGTTTCTTTCTTTCAAATCTCCCTTCAGGGGATCTATTCGACATGCTCCTCCCGATGCTCACAATCTACCAGGAGTACGTGCGCAACCACCACTACTCGCTGCAAGTGCTGACGGAGTGCAAGCAGGCCGCGCCCTTCACGCAGCTGCTGGCGCGGCTCGAGAGCAAGCCCGCGTGTCAGGGACGGTCATTGGAGACATTCCTTACGTTCCCGATGCATCAGGTGATTGGGACTCGAAATATTCAAATAATTCTTGAAAAGTATACATAATTATAATAATTAGGAATTTAGGAATGATTTTGAAGAAAAAGCAAAACTAGCTTATTTGCACGGTCAATGGAGACCTTCCTTACGTTTCCGATGCATCAGGAAAGATAATAAATAAAACTGTTTAAATTGTACGACAAATTTTCTGTTTGATAGTTTTAGTGATTATCGAGTGGAAACAAAGCTTGCTAGTTTGCCAGGGACGGCCGCTGGAGACCATTTCACTAGATGAAATTGTTACAACAATTTTACATTTGTGCCTACTTTTAGGAGTAATTAATATTAGTAAGTAGCAACAACTAGCTCTCAATCGCACAGACCAAATGTTTGCAATATAAAATATTTCGTCAGCATTAATCAGGGCCTTAACGGCCGGCCAGTTGAGTACACTGGTCAAGGATCCCTTTTTTTCTCGATGGAGGAATTTTAACATTCCGTTCTCCACAATAACTTTCCTCACCTTCCTGATGCATCAAATGAAGGTAAAGTTTAAAATATTTCACCGTCTATTGTGCTTTACTTGTGTTAATTTAGGTGATATTGAAGAGGAACGGTCGATGGAGATGCTTCGTAAATTTCCTATGTATCAGGTTAATTTAAATACAGTGTTTTATTACTTTCACGACCCTTTAGTGCCTAAAATGATTTTTTTCTCGCAGATACCACGCTACATAATAACTCTCCACGAGCTGTTAGCCCACACTCCACACGACCACGTGGAGAGACGCAGCTTGCAACATGCGCGAGCGCAACTCGAAGAACTTTCGCGGCAAATGCATGATGAGGTAGGCTGTAAAAGTAGAACAATTATTATTTTTCTTTTGTTAAGGTTAGGTTATTTAATTGAGCTTGATTTAAATTTAAAAATTATCAAAATCAAGATACAGAAAAAATGGCAATGATCTTTTAATGTTTCAAAATTTAAAATGATCTATCTCAATAAAATACACCTTATGTATATCAACAATACTTAAAAAGGTATTTTCTTAATTCAATAGCAATATTTTGTCATTCTGTAGGTCAGCGAAACCGAAAACCTTCGTAAGAACTTGGCCGTGGAACGAATGATCATAGAAGGGTGCGATATTTTACTTGATGTCAACCAAGTTTTCATACGACAAGGTGAGTGAATAATTAGATATTTAGAACTGCTAACAGTAGAAGATTAGGAAACAAAATGCAAATAATAAAAACTACTTATTTATTAGCCATAATAGTTAAGCAACAGTTGATAAATAATGATGTTTGCAATTTTGTGACGCTTTTCGGGCGAGAATTTTTGACAAGAGTTTTCAACACATGGTGTTGTCACTAAGCATGATGTTTAACTTGGCTGCAAAACAAATATTTACAATGAATGAGGAGGTTCCAGTTCCAGTAGGCAACATTGCTCTAAACGTACGTCGCATCCCGTAGGACAACGTCGCAAAACTGCGTGCGACGTTGCCAGCTGGGGCGCAACACGACGCGTGGCTGTAATCAACACCATTATACATGTTGTATGCCAGCTGGCAACGTCGCACGCTGTTGTGTGACTTTGTCGTACATGTTGTGTCATGTGTTCTGGCGATATGTACTGACTTAGTATAGAGCATAGAACAGACAACATTGTTTAAAAGCTCTGCGCTAACTTTCTACATATTGGACATTAAGTTGTGCAACATGTCTCGCAAAATGTTGGTTGGAACTTAAATTATAATAAAATCTTCTCCCAAATAAAATAATTCAATCTTTGTATAAACTTATAAAATTATTTTCCCAACCCAGGCACATTATCCCAAGTGGTGGGCAAAGGCCGTAGAGCAACCCTCCAATCCCGTCAAGCGTTTCTCTTCAGTAACCACTTGTTGTTAACAACTCGAGCTCCGGGAGGAAGGCTACATTTACCACCTTCGGGCAGATTGCCGCTACATGATGCTCTGCTTATCGAAGATCCTTCTAATCATGATGATGATGGTAATAAATATAATTTATTTCTGGACTTGGTTTTGCATATACGATTATGTCGTCACACAATTTTATCTATACTAATATTATAAAGAGGAAAGGTTTGTATGTATGTTTTTCACGCATAAACTACTGGACCGATTATGAAATTTGGCACAGACATTCTTTAGACCCTGAGAAAGAACATAGACTACCTTTTATTGCATGGACCACGGGCGAAGCCGGGGCGGACCGCTAGTTATACATAATACGTAATCTGGGCATCATATATTTTTAAGATTAAGCTGATTACATTGAATTTAGTACATCAATAACAAAATGGTTAAATTTTAAACTCAAAGAAAAATAACGTGGGTGCTTTTGATTCTCTGATAAATTTTCTTTCAAGTAGTTCAGGCAGACTATTAATGCGACTTATGAAGACTTATCGAATAATACAGATGACGTTTTTATAAGTTATCAAATAAAAATATATTTCAGGCAATTTCGATTAGTGCCAAGCATGTGTGTATGTTTCACTGATGATTTTCCTTCACATTAAGATCTAAGAAAATGTCGAAAATGCCCTTATTGCCATGAGAATGATGAATATTATAATACTAAATTTATATTTTTAGACACTGCTTCTGTATGTTCATCGCCCGGAGGAGAAAGTTATCAAGGAAAAGATTTTAAGATACTCGTGGAAGTGAAGGGAGAACAGATCTGCGCTCATTTAGGTAAAATTTTGTTAAATATAATTCTGTAGGTATAGCATTTTTTTTAAAGACCTAATGTGAATGAAAGAAATAAATGATTTGATTTTTTTAAATAAATAATTTATATTTGAAATTTAATGTAAATGAAAGAAATATAAAAAAGCGTGTTTGCTGAGCACGCTTGTCAGAAGTGAAACTTCTTTGGTACGATTCAGCTACCAAAATCGTCGCCTTACTCCATGACGTGACGGTATTTCCACGACGGGATCTTGAAATTTTACTATCAACGCATTTAATAACTCAGGCCCCGGAATCACAGACACAAAAGAAAATCTATTGTGTCGTGGACCGATCGGGCCGTTCGGGGCTCAATGGGTTAAAGAAGTTTCACTTCAAAAAAAAATATTTTGATTTTTTTATAAATAATGTGAATTTTCTCAGTGGCAGCAACCCTAGAAGAGAAAGCAGCTTGGACAAGCGAACTAGCCCAATGTATGGAAAGTGCTGCTCTCACAGAACTGCTCCGAGCTTGTGGATCTTGCGGCACAGCATCCGCTAGTCTCCCCGCTTGTCGATCTGATAGAGCCTTGTTCACTGATGACGTGGATATCAGATTTAGTAGAACACTCAATTCTTGTAAAGTTCCGCAAATTAGATCGGCCACTCCGCAGAGATTGTTGCAGAGGTTGACTGGTATGGATGGACAGTTTTTTTATCATATTATAATTTGTTTGTTTGTTCGAACGCGCTAATCTCACTAACTACTGGTCCGATTAGAAAAAATATTTTGGTGTTAGATAGCCCATTTATCGAGGAAGGCTATTGGCATCATCACGCTAATACCAACAGGAGTGGAGCAATGCGGGTGAAACCGCAGAGCATCGCTAGTGTCTTCTATCACGATAAAACTGTAGTCTTATCATAAAATTATTGAAGTGAAACTTCTTTATCGGCGTTGGAAAAAAATTTAGTGTAACATTTTTCCGTTACGCGCCATCTTGTTTTTATCCGTACCACGCGTGATTCAACGTATTTCTGTAAAGTTGCATATAGTAAATTATTTTTTGAAAAATAAGGTCATAAAGAAGTTTCACTTCTTACGTGTGTACACTAGTACACGCACACATTTTTTTCTTTCAGAACCCTTTTCTAACTTTAAAGTCACATTCCAGATCTCCGTTTCCTCTCAGTGGACTTCCTGAACACGTTCCTCCTCACGTACCGCGTGTTCACGGACGGTGTCACAGTACTGGAGGCTCTGAAGCAAGTGTTCTACGAACAGTCCCAACAGGACATGGACCTCCCCCCACCACCCGATGCCACGCGGAAAACTAGCGCTGCCAGCTCTGTTTCAGGTGGTAAATTAATAAATATCGGATGCTTTATTGAAAGATCAAAAACTTTACAAAAAAAATCTTGAGAGGTGTCAAGGGAAAACCGGATGGAACGAAGTTTTAAGTTAGAGAGAGACTGACAGAAAATTAGCGCACGGCACTATAGCAAAAAGTGTCGTAAAACTTTTCATCTTATTTTTTTCCGTCTAGCCCCCTTTCGCAGCGCGTGATATGGAACTTCGTTTTAAAAATTCAATAAAAACTGTCAAAAATATTTTTTTTTTTTAGATTTTGAGGCTCAAATTGATTGGTCAATGTCCACAAATATTTTTATAATTTACCTTGTAAATAATGTAAGCTATAAATTCAATAAAAACGTACAAAAAATCATATTTTTTGTTTTTAATTTCTCTTTTTATTGGCATTTTTTAATATTTTGAATCATTCTGTCACAATACTGACTTAAATATTCCGAATTCAGGTTACGGTTCCGAATATAGTGAGAGAGATTGGCAGTCTAGATTCTGGCGCGTTGGACGTGGGAAAAGTAAGAATTTTCCTTATTTTTATTATCTTAATATACATAATATATACTATGTATAATAACATAATTATGTATAATTATGTATATAAATCTCGTGTCACAATGTTTGTCCTCAATGGACTCCTAAACCACTTAACCGATTATAATAAAATTCGCTCACCATGTGCAGTTCGATCCAACTTGAGAGATAGGATAGTTTAAACATGTAGGTACCACGGGCGAAGCCGGGGCGGACCGCTAGTTTATAAATATGTATATAGGTTGCCAAGAATATTGACATAATTTTATATTTCAGGCGAGGAGGAAGATAAATTGTCTCCATATTTAATGGCACCATCGCGTCGTACTTCAGCTGTTGGAAAGGTACCTATTTATATTGACATAAATAACTATTAATGATAAGGAAGATATGATTAAAAATAGAAAATAGTATTATCGACAGTTATTAACAATTTGTAGTCGTAGAACCTTCTTTAGCATTGTAACATTAATTTAATTTCAATAATATTAAAAACAGCATTTGAGAATTACATTATATTTAAAATTTAGCAAACCGAAGAAGACAACAGCCATCTCACGATTCCAAAGATAATGGCAACTTCCTCAAGCAATGAGACACTCAAAGGCACCGTCACTACAGGTAATATAATTAAAATTAATAATAATTTCCTAATAAAAACAGTTTTAATTGAGCCATTCATATTATAAATAGTAACTATGATGTCTGATGATGGAAATAATACTACAGACACTCTGGAAATAAGACTGCAGATGATGATGATAAAGTAGTATTATTTCCAGAGTTAAAAAATGATAGATCTATATAGGTCCTCTAGCGCCATCCCTTTCTCACATTGGATTACTGCTTTAAGACATCATAGTATAACCCCTGGTATTAATAAAAAAATGATTTAATGTAACAGGAACTTCACCATCATCCCCCGGTGCTATAAGTTCAGTGACTCTAGTAGGGAGTCGTAAAGGCAGTCCTGAACATAAAGACAAAGAATCTCCAACAAACAACAAAGATAACGATAAAGCAGCCGCCATTATGAAAGATGAAAGTATTGAACTGGTCGATCAAAGCGACGAAGATATTAAATATAAGGAAGAGGAACAAGAGAAACATAAACCCAAACACGAAGAGAAGTTTAAGATTTCGCAGCGGTTCTCGGAGGTAATAAATAGGGGTTCAAATGGCTCGTTGTGATCTTTTATTGATATTTTTTTATCATACTATTAATAAATTTTTATTATAAAATACTTAGTACATAATTAGGTATATTAAATACTATGAAAAATAAAATGATGCTTATCTAGAATGCTACTTTCAGTATTTACTTATGAACGATAATAATATTATATATTACACAAAGCCGTAAAAATATTATTTTTACGGCTTTGTGCAACGAATACGGAAGAATCACAATAGTGACCAATAGTAGACCAACAATAATAACAACCACATTTCTGCACATTGTTTCACTCACACTTGTAAGAACATAAAGAACTTCAACCAAAAGAAATATTAGCGAGGGACTATTATGCTTAGAACCCGATGACTTTTGATATGAAACATCTACATGTATACACCGATTTCTGACGAGCAGACCGTGGCGACGCATCTCACTATCGGTATACTTACTAAGCGCGAAGGGACTTGTGGTTTTGCCTATACTGATCACGTCAAAAATATTTAAACAACAAAATTACGTCAAAAATTATTTGCTAAATTTTTCCTTAAAATCCATGTTTTCTTCTCTAGCTTCGCGCAGCCGCTTCGCTTGTCTATGAAAACATAATCTTAAACGATAGCTCACGTGCGGGACATGTGTGCTCGGCACACACGCTCTTTCTTTTAATTTTTGCTTAAATTCTACATTTATATTATTAAAATTCTGTGTTTTCATTGAGCTATGAGCAGCGGCATATACCGCTTTGCTGATTATTAAGCTGTGTAAAATTGTGTTTATGAAAACATAATATATTTAAACGATCGCGCTTAGCGTAAGCGGGCGGCAAAGGTGGGCGGGTTGCCAGTTAGCAGTGTACCTACATAGAGATTTTTACGTGGTTTTACAAAAAATAAATGCGCCTAGAATTTTATTAGTATTTTTTACGTACTCTGCGCATATTAAACTACAACTTCCATTCTGCTTAGTACATCGACGGTGGGACATCCTGTATAATATTAAGCGTTAGTTCTATCGCTTTACCTTGCCCTTAACTCTTTGACATCTATTGTCGTAAGCTTCATACTTTATGTACCTATCGATATCGGCTTTACCGACAGAAGCTTTCAAACGGGTCGTATTATCATGTAAACTCATATCTTTTTTGAAGTGAAACTTCTTTATCGGGGTTGGAACAAAATTTAGTGTAACATTTATTCGTTACGCGTGACATTTTTCCGTTACGCGCCATCTTTTTCTTATCCCTACCAGTTACCACGCGTGATTCGATGTATTTCTGTAAAGTTGCATAATATAGTAAATTATTTTTTGAAAAATAAAGTCATAAAGAAGTTTCACTTCTTATGTGTGTACACTAGTACACGCACACATTTTTTTTATTGTATTCAAAGCTTATTGTACATTGTGTTTTTTTGTGGAAATTAAAGCCTGTGCTAGTTCAAAGCTGTGTTACAGGCTTGTTATGTAACAAATAAACGATTTTTATTTCATTTATTTACATTTTATATATTTGACTGACCGGTTGGCTTGGTTGGTTGTGGCCCTGCTTTCCAAGCCAGAGGTCTGGACGCCTGGGTATTAATTATTTATATAAGTATTTATTTAAAATTATACTATATGTATACAGGGTGTCCTAAAAAGTAGTGATGAACGGAATCTGGGAGGTAGAGGACCTAGAGGGCTATCCGAATCACCCCCATGTATGTCATGCGATTTTTCGTATTTTCGGAGTTATGACTTTTTTTTTCAATTTTTCACCTATCGCCGAGTACGATAATATTTTCACTCATGGTGACGTCAATTATTGCGCTAGATGCTTGATTTTTTTTGTTTGCTAAGCTGAAAGATAGGCCAATTCAGTATGGTAACATTTACTATCGTTAGATCTTCTAATGGAATAAAAAAAAGAATTAAATGCCAAGATCAATAAAAACAAATTAAAACCAATAACAAGGTGTTTAATTATTACCAGAAATTTTTAAAATGACCCGGCTGTTGCTCAGTGCAAGTGCGACATCACCGTAAAAAGTTGTCTTTTAAATGTCTGAATGCCCTTTTATCATTTTTAATGGTTTCTTCTGCTACTATGAATTTTCGGGTTATTTCGTTCAAATTGTGGTATTCTCTCAAGTAGCCGAGGTCTTTTAGTATCCCTATTGAAACAAATCAATGGGGTTTAGGTCGAGGGACCGTGGAGGCCAGGCTTTAAGGCAGGCGTCACCAGCGCATGCGCAGGCTGCAACGACCAATCCATCTTTCAGGGTATCTTTGCCTTTTAGCCTGGCCTCCACAGTCCCCGGACATAAACCCTATTGATTTTTTTCCGTGAGGATACTACAAAGACGAGAGACTGCCACAATTTGGACGAAATAACCCAGAAATTCATAGTAGCAAAAGAAACCATTAAAAATGATAAAAGGGCATTCAGACATTTAAAAGACAACTTTTTACGATGATGTCGCACTTGCACTGAGCAATAGCGGGGTAGCTACCTTATAGATAGAGCAAGTTTTTAAGTGCCAAACGGAAAACTTTTTATGTGATTTTATTTTTTTACGGGCCCTTGAAGTGGTGATGTTCACCACTGGGTAAGTTTATCTTTCTTGGCATTTAATTCTTTTTTTTATTCCATTCGAAGATCTAACGATAGTAAATATTACCATACTGAATTGGCCTATCTTTCAGCTTAGCAAACCTGCCTGAAAATCTCCGTGTGAAAATCTCTGTGTGAAAATCTCTATGTGAAAATCTCCGTGTGAAAATCTCCGTGTGAAAATCTCCGTGTGACAATCTTCGTGTGAAAATGTCTGTGAAAATCTCTGTGTGAAAATCTCTGTGTGAAAATCTGTGTGAAAATCTGTGTGAAAATATCTGTGTGAAAATCTCTGTGTGAAAATCTGTGTGAAAATCTCTGTGAAAATCTCTGTGAAAATCTCTGTGTGGAAATCTCTGTGAAAATCTGTGTGAAAGTCTGTGTGAAAATCTCTGTGTGAAAATCTCTGTGTGAAAATCTGTGTGAAAATATCTGTGTGAAAATCTCTGTGTGAAAATCTTTGTGTGAAAATCTGTGTGAAAATCTCTGTGAAAATCTCTGTGTGATAATATCTGTGTGAAAATCTCTGTGTGAAAATCTCTCGTGTGAAAATCTGTGTGAAAATCTCTGTGAAAATATCTGTGTGAAAATCTCTGTGTGAAAATCTTTGTGTGAAAATCTCTGTGTGAAAATCTCTGTGTGAAAATCTCTGTGTGAAAATCTCTGTGTGAAAATATCTGTGTGAAAATCTCTGTGTGAAAATCTCTGTGTGAAAATCTCTGTGTGAAAATATCTGTGTGAAAATCTCTGTGTGAAAATCTCTGTGTGAAAATCTCTGTGTGAAAATCTGCGATGTCGCGAGCGACTGCGCTCGCGACAGGCACAGATTTTCAATAAGTGACATTTGGCTTACAGTTGTGCGTAGCAGAGAGTTAAATTACGTGATGGTCATATTTTACTAAACTACATATATGCTTATTTATAATGTCCAAACTCAAGTAGGTATATGAATTCATTCAGAAGTATCATGAAAGGCTGCTTATGGCCTTTCACGATGGCCAGATGTAACGCTATGAAATATCATGTAGCTGTAGGAACGCTTGCAATGATTTTTTTAAAGTATAGATACGTCACCCGGGCACGTTTTTTATGTGATTTTATTTTTTTAGGGGCCTTGAAGTGGTGAACATACTGGGTAATTTTATCTTTCTTGGCATTTAATTCTTTTTTTTATTCCATTCGAAGATCTAACGATAGTAAATGTCATACTGAATTGGCCTATCTTTCAGCTTAGCAAACAAAAAAAAATCAAGCATCTAGCGCAATAATTGATGTCACTATGAGTGAAAATATCATCGTACTCGGCGATAGGTGAAAAATTGAAAAAAACGTCATAACTCCGAAAGTACGAAAAATCGCATAACATACATGGGGGTGATCCGGATAGCCCTCTAGGTCCTCTACCTCCCAGCTTCCGTTCATCACTACTTTTTGGGACACCCTGTATATGCCTATCAGTCATCTGGTTTCCATAACACAAGCGAAAGCTTAGTATGGGATCAGATCGTGTCGTGTGTGAAAATTGTCCTGAATATTTATTAAGCTATTGCATAGCTTCTATCGCGGGCCTTGAGCACGGGGACCAAATCGAGAAATTCCGTAACGAAAAAACCTCACGCTCCCCACTCCGACGGGCTCGGAGGTGTGGCTTGAAGGCATAGCATGCAATAGCTTTACCGCGGCAGTTCCCGTGTGCCACACGTCTTTTTTTTTTCTAAAACCCGGCACGACCAGGTAAGTATGGCGCACATCCAACGCGTGCGCACCACGGAGAGCGGTCACGCGGCTGGGCTGGCGGCGGAGCTGCGGCGGCGCTCGGACGGGCACCGCGAGCTGCGCACGCCGCACGAGCCGCGCCGCGCCTCCGACACCGCCGCGCGACGCTCCGTCAGGTGAGTGGGGGCGGGGCGTACAGGCCTTAATAACTCAGGCCTCGGAACCACAGACACAATAGAAAATCTATTGTGCCGTGGACCGATCGGGCCGTTCGGGGCTCAATGGGTTAAGTCGCGCCTTAAGCCACCCTAAGAGCGGCCGTACACAGACGGCTCGAGCAGTTTTAACGGCTGAGCGACGTGCACCGACTCCTCGAGTGGTCGGTCGTTGACTGCTCGAGCTGTAGCTACAAACCGCGCAGTTGACGGCTTGAAGCGGTCGCGACGGCTCCAGCAGGCCGTGTACGGCAGTGAATGAATGTCCATAGTCCACCACGCGGTCATGGCTTCAAGCCGTCGGTCTCAACTGCTTGGAGCGGTCAGTGTACGGCCGCCCTAAGTCACTCTTCAGGTTTGAAATCAATGGTGTAAAATATTTAGCTCCTATAAGCTCTATGAAATTAAAATGATCATCTTTATTAAGCTTATCACACTATGATAAGCATACTTTTACACTAAATATTTTGTATTTCAGACAAAAAAATGTATATTTCGTCATGTTGTTTTTGGCTCTAATATTCAAATACAGTTAAAAAAATACAATATCGTGAAATCCTTTACTCGTCAAAATAAATATTATTAAAGAAGTATATCCACATTTTCCAGCGAAAGACGTTGCACAAATTCCTCGATCAACAGCGAGAGACGTCGTCACTATGGTGGCTCAGAGCCACGTACATCTGTAACGTCACAAGCATCACAGATGCAGGTAATTGAAATATTATTTTGCTTTTAAACGAGAATTTCTTAATCGTCTTAAACATCTTTATTACGTTAAAACAAAATTTGTGTGAAAAGTGAAAATAAATAAGATTCTCAATCCATACTTAACAGCAGAGACAAAATTATCGACGATTCCGATGCATCATAATACATAAATCCATTCACTACAGAATTACCGTCGCGAGACCGGTCAACCGAAAGCTGGCGTGGTCATAACTTCATTCAGACAATCGCATAGAAGGTGGGACTGCTCTTGCCATTATTTCCAAATTCACCCAATTCTTTAACTTCATCGACAATCTCATCTATTACTAACTGTAGAGAAGATCTCAATTTCGGTGTTGTGGCATGACTCGACTATCTTCTATCAGATTTCGTTGGAATTTCATAAACGCTTTGCACGGATCCATAAATTCATCTAACAACATTATCTATTTCAATACTGAATCTGAACTATCTTCTTTGCTCGAGTGTTGGGTTTTTATCAACGTCATAGAACTTATAGAACAGGACTGCATATAAATTAGAATTAAAATAGTGAGATTATTTTAAATGATGAAGATTTTATATTTATTTGAACAGCTTTGGAAAAGATCCATTGTGGTGAGTTTGGTCGAGGTAAAATGTAGAAACGATTTGTAGCGTCTAGATGACCTTTTAATATTCGCTTTGTCTAGAAAATTTTGCGATTAACCTTTTTGATATTATTAGATATACTCCAGCACACCTACATCCAATAAATTGGTAATACATTGATACACCCAAATCACAACACATTGAATGTTATCCCTTACAATACCTAAATACCTTTGGTGGATTATTACAAGTTTACCCATGTACTCCTCCGAAATGTTAAATTTGAACCTGTACAACAATAAAGTGTAACATTACCAGTATATACTACCCACAATAATACTACCTACAGAATAAAATGACTTTATTGAAGTTTGACATATTATATTGGCGCAACCGACAGGCTTTATTTTCAGGATATACTACATAAACTTATGGACTTCGATCACCTACTAACTTTCCATGAAGATACAAACAATTACACTTACAGATACACTACAAAATAAAACGATCTTAATTTTATGAATAACTACACAATATTGGAGAAAGCTTAGAATAATTTTTTTTTAAGATTTAAAATTAATTAGGCAAAAGCGGCTTAAATAATGCTCAGTTAGATCTGCAGAGCGACGCGCACGCAATTTCTAGGAATTATTCATCAATAATATTATAGACTTCACATTTTAGGAAAATTAGCAGTCAAACTTTTTGAATGCATGTATCAACTTGTATTTTACCTTTTACATACACCTTTTCTTATCTTACCACAAAAATTTTAATTTACATGCATGTAATTTCCTCCTTGACTTCCAGATCGTAATTAAACCTATAATTATGATTCATAAAAAAGCTGTGGTCTATCTCGTTTCTTCGTATAAATTTAATAAGAATAATACCCATCGAAATTGATAAATTGGCGGTTCAAAAAAAACATGGATAAAGGCTGAAAATAATGACTGAAAGAATGAAAAAATAGATGTGTTAAATTTTAAACGAATAAAACTATCAGCTACGTTATGCCTATAATTAAACGCTTCCTAAGATCTACCTACATCTAAATCTAAAGCGTAAAATATTGCAGCAATAGCTACTTTTTCTGATGGAATTTCATCAAATTCTAATACCAATTTTTGATAGACTGCAGCTAATTTCCATCCTGTATCAATATTTACACATGCGTACTAATATAGGAGCAGTACATCAACGGCTGCAGTAGCTTTTGCCGTGGCTACGTCTGCGTCGTCGAACCCGAGGTCACCACCAGCGAATTCTCCAACACAAGCCAGACGAGATTCAGTTATTTCAACTGCTGCTACAATGAGAGTTCTTAATGTGTTACGGTAAGTTTACATCAATTATTATCCTTATCATTCATCATTATATGACTTTTGCTTGAAAAATTGATTTACTTTTTTCGTTTTTTTTGCCCGATTCTAATAATTTCACATCAACTCGTCAATTGCAAAATAAAATCTGTTTTATGTATTTTTGTAATTATTGGTAGACAGCTGTTGTGTTGGTTTGTTCCTACACTTGTAGCTTTTTTTTTAATTGTCTAATATTATTTGGTTAATCTTAATAAATAATTATTTTACAGGCACTGGATTTCCAAACACTCATCAGACTTCTGGTCTGACGACCGTCTACGTGGTCTCACCATGGATTTCCTCAAGGAGATAGAAAGCAGTCCGGGATTATTGCCCGCGGAGCATAAAGCAGCTTCTCAGTTACTGCGCTTGCTCGAACGGTCCCCGGATAGAAATGTTGATCTGAAAGCGTTGTTTGCGCCACCGCGGGTAAGTTTCTTATGGAAAATAAAGTTTTTGTCTTGTCTGTATGTGGGTTATGGATGCAAATTTGGTGCCAGATAAATGAAATTAAATTAAGTAAAATGAAATAAAGACGAGAAAATTTGTTTATGTCGCTTTACAGCTTTGGTAATAACTGAAAAATAAATTGTAAAAACAATTTATTGGAAAACCTTAGCACAAAACGTCTAATATCAAACTATTTACTATGTTCTTTCTAGTTACCAACAAAAGAGAGTCTGGAAACATTATCAGCATTGGAGATAGCTGAACAGATGACGTACTTGGATTATCAGATATTTAGCTCCATTCATAGCGAGTGAGTATAAATTACCCAGAACTAGTCTACTTCCTGAGTTCTAAAAATGAATTGTTTCTCTGTGCGAATGTTAATCTAAATACAGGAATTATAAAAGCACTCACGCAAGATGGTCCCTTTTTCAAAACTGCTTAAGAAGGCTTATATGAAAAGAAGAGAATAAATAGATAAAACGTAGAGATAAATGAATAATATTTCAAGACAAAATAAAATTACAAAAAGAACACGTGTTAGTTTTTACCAAATAATACATAGTCACTGTTTTCTATACCTTTGGCACATTAATTTAGGGAATTCCTGGGTCAAGCTTGGACAAAGGCAGATAAAGCAGAACGAGCTCCCCACATCCTGATGATGACGGCGCACTTCAACCACATCTCCAGTCTTGTTATATCTGAGATCTTGAAACGGGTGCCTTTCCCAGGTAAGATTTTATAATTCCTATCATTATTTGGTTTCCTTCTCCTTAAAAAAACTATAAACATTAAACATTAAATTTACATACAAAATAAACAAAATCCGTAAGCAAAAATTTCACAAATGCGTAACTAACGACATTATCCACATATAAACTTAAAATATTTAAATTGTGTCACTTTAAAGGTATAAAGTTTGAGTTCTGGAAGTCTATATTAAACACTTTAAAAAATATATTAACATTAACGAATGGATTGAACGATAGAGTACCTAGTATGGATCCTTGTGGAACACCAAACGACAATATTATATGATATTATAGATACTGATCGATGTACATAATTATTATGACCCTTTATTTGGACCTGATTATTTGGACCCTATTCAAAATATGCAAAGAGAACCAACTAAAAAGTTTTTGTCTCATTCCTTTAAATGCGATTTTATCTAATAGTAATTTATGATCCTCGCTGTCGAAAGCTTTTCGAAAGTTCATGTAAATTGCTGTACAGATCGATCCATATTTTCAATAATAATGTTAAGAAATTTCAAGCAAACTATTGTTAAGAATCCAGATCTCAAAATAAAATGAAATCATTATTTGTGTCCAGTATTAAACATTGGACAACGCGTTGTTGCAAATCGTACCTAAATAATATTTTTTTACGGGCTGGTAGCTTGTACAAGAGTTAAAATCCTGCATGGTGAGCGGCAGCTGTATGGCCGTTAGTGATTTAAGCAGTGGTGAATATTACTGTAAATATTTTCGGCTTTTTAAACTGATTTTAAAAAAGAAGTTCTTAGTTCAACTACGGAGGTGGTGCGTAATTCAACCCAGTTGTTTTTCCAGGGTTAAAGATTCGATTCGGATCTTTTTTTTTAGTTACATTCTTCGATTTCGACGATTACTTTTTTTATTTGAAATTAGTTTTTTGTCTGAGTTTGAATTGTTATCAACTCAGGCGCCCGCGACATCCACGAGATGCAGGAACACGCGCTAAAGTGCCGCGTGTCGTCCATCGAGAAGTGGATCGCAGTGGCCGACATAGCGCGCTGTTTGCACAACTTCAACGGCGTGCTGCAGATCTGCGCCGCCATCTCGAACACTTCCATCTTCCGGTTGAAGAAGACTTGGGAGAAAGTGTCCAAGACGGTGAGTGGAATATGAAAATTAATAATGCGTAATTGTGCAAATTGACTTGTGTAAAATAATTAAACTCAAACTCAAACTCAAACATTTATTTATTCAATTAGACTTCTTCTAGAAGCACTTTTGAAACGTCATAGGTACATATTTTTAACATTTACCACCGATTCGGAAAGCAGTATCTACGGAGAAGAATCGGCAAGAAACTCCATTGTTGCTCTTTTTAATCATGTCAGTTTTACAATTTAATTTTACAAATTACATATATGTAACATCATAATTTATAGTGATACTTATGCCAAAGAACTGTCCTGTGGTTTTAAACTAATCAACTTTATTTTTTAATATTTGCACACCCAATCAATGGATAGAATGTATTAGCCACATAATATTGTAATCAAAACATCTAAAATTTGTAACTACATTCTTGCAAATAAATATAATTTGAATTTGAATTTGGAAATGTAGAGTTAATATTCGATTTTATAAAAAAATCTTTAAAATTTTGATATTTAAGTTTTTTTTTATACAGGATTTAAATGAGAAGTTTTTATAAAATACAAAAATTCTGGTTTTAGAAACTCAATAATAACCACGACTTCTTTAATAAATGAACAGGCATAGCCAAAATAAGGTATAGCTAACCCTTGAAAAATATCCTAAGCACGACTCTGCCTACGCGAGTATAAGGCAGAGTTCGAATGAGAAATAAAATAGACTTTGAACATTACTGCTGCGAAATAAGGTGTAAATTTCATTTTTATTTCTATAAATAAATAAATTGTTTTTCAGAGCAAGCAAACATTGGAGAAACTGCAGAATTTAACTTCGTCTGAATGTCGTTTTCGCAATTTACGGGACGCTCTACACAGGTAATTAACATTTTCTTATACATAAATGTTATATAAGTACGTTTCATTAATTAATATAATCCCTACTTCCCTACTAATATTAAAAATGCGAAAGTAACTCTGTCTGTCTGTCTGTTACGCTTTCCCGCTTAAACCTCTCAACCGATTTTGATGAAATTTGGCACAGACAATCTTTAGACCCTGAGAAAGAACATAGGCTACCTTTTATTGCGAAATATGTACCACGGGTGAAGCCGGGGCGGACCGCTAGTAGATAATATTATTTTTTAGGAAAAACGCATTTCAAATTAATCTTCAAACTTTTCCACAATTCAATTTCATCACTTTTCTGACAATATTTTATCAATAGATCAATATCTATTTCATTCCAAGTGGATCTAGTTATCTAGAGAGTATATTAAAGATCTAAATCTATTTTAAAAATACCTATCATAACATAATTTTATGTTATCATGAGTATGTTTACGTGATTTCTTTATGCCAGATAAAAACAAACCTAATCTCAATACAATCTTAATACCTGCAACAAATATAAATTTAGATCTTTATAACACAATCTATTATTATTTTTCAGAATTACATTTAAATTATACTACTTACTCGTAATCAATAATAGACAAAATAAAGATGAATCTTGAAAATGACCCCTTACCACTAGAAAGGTGGAGAGGCGTTAAAAATTCGTAAAAAAAAACAAAAAAAAAAATTGCTTGAATTCATGTTACATAGTTGACTACATACTTGTTACATTCGTGCATCTAAAAAACAATTTATTCGTGTGATGAGTAATTCCTATCCTAGTAAATAATGTCCTAGAAAAAATCCCTAATTCCTAAATTCTTAATTCTAATACAAAAGCTAACATTATAATATTTATTCTTACAGATGTGATCCGCCATGCATTCCATATCTGGGCATGTATTTGTCGGACTTATCTTTTATCGAAGAAGGAACGTCAAATTATACTCCAGAGAGTCTGCTTAACTTCTCTAAGATGCGGATGGTGAGTACAAAGTTAAAATATGGTACTTAGTGCAGTCATTTTAGGAATTTCACCTCGGAATTCGAGATATCCAGCTTAAAGTCTGTAAATACAAAATTCTGTAAAGAAAAAAATGTTGTGTGGTTTTATGAAACCACGGTAAAAGTGAAACTTTCCGAACACTCCTTTATGCCTACTCGGCAGCCGACCGTCATGCGACATGCGCTACACAGACCAAAAAGTTTGAGACAATGTAATAAAAGCTTCACTTTAAAAAGTCTGTAAATCAAAATTAATACAGAATTTTGTACTCTACAATATTGATAATAAATGCAAATAGCAAAAAAACTCATAGGAAATGAGATATTTCCGAAGAAAGCGCATACAACCGATTTTTGTGACCTTTGACCTTGAAATTTAATAGTTGCTTACACCCTACAATATGTAGGTTTTGAGACAACTTTTAGGGTGTCAATATACAAGTATTTACAGACAACTGGGTATCTCGAATTCCGAGATTCATACCTAATTTAACCTTAAGGTGATTGCAACGATCTGTTCCCAGCCAATATCCCGCTAGATGGCGCTGAATTCTACATTTCTAGTTTATTTGAGTTTTTGCGTAATTGGAATAGTCATCAAACCTAGGAATAGTCATGGCGGTTACTGAATATTATATTTTATTGAAATATGTTATATCATTGCCTTAAAATCCACCCAATTCGGTAAAATTATGCGTTTTAACATCTGTCATTGCATACAGGGTCGTTTACACACACAGACGTATACAAAAATGATAAAGATTTAACTCTAGATGGCGTGAATGTAAAGCGCGTCACACACGGTGAAGATACTACCTATAATATTTTATCTAATCTAGTAATATTTTATATTACAGTATCTTAAGGTATCCGGTATCAGCGTTCTGACCATCATTTTTCTTTTTTCGCTGTAGAACCGCCATCCTGTTACAAATGACCCACAAAGGAGAATGACCACGGGTGGTATCGGTAAAATTTTAGTTGTGCCACGTATTCGTTATATTGTTAATTCCTATTTGTATTTATAATGATCATATGTATCAATATTAAGTCTTAATTAAACCGGATAAATTGAAATAATAGTAAAAGTAAAAGTTTTTCTTTTGAAACATGTATGAACTTTCGCATTAGTAGGAAGTAGGATTGTTATAAAAATAAAAGTTATATTTGTTGGCGTAAACTATTTTATTGTAATTTTGGGAAATAAATAATGTCAAAATTGATTACCTACAATAAAACGCAGTTTTATTTTATTACCTACATTACACTATTGTTTTTTTTTTATCAAAACATGTATTTGAAGTAGCAAATATGATATTATGCTGATCCAAGCATTTTCACTCAAAACTAATATCACTAATGATTTGTAAAAGTAAATTATTTCAAAATACATTTCATAACCAACAAGTAAGAATAATTATTCATACAACAACAAATCAAAAACACTATTTACTATGGAAAAAAAACCAGGAAGGTGAAAAACATATTTACGATTTCGAAGCACTCGACTTTTAGTAAAATAATAGGTAAAAATATTATTATGGTTTTGATCACAGACATATCTGTGGTTTTGATTTTAGCTACTAGTATCAGAAAGCTGCGTGTTCAATGCACGTCGGGGTCCCACAACTGTGGAGGAAGGAAGGTAGAATACCTCCATCGAATAAGTGAAGTTTCTCGACATACTCGATTTGCCGGCCGGCCTCAATGAAGTTTTTTTTTATCTCGGGGTCTTCCACGCAGGCCTTCACAGGCCTCGGGGTAACTGTTCGGGGCGACGGCCCCTTTCAGTGGTGGCAACGCCGCCTGCAACTACAGGCGGGGCACTGGGTGGGACCTAATGGTCCGAGGTGTCGTGTCCGGGAAGTGTCCTGCTGCAGTGCGATCGAGCCCGCGTGGTATCGCGGGCGATCTGCTAGCTGCTGCAGGGAGGAATGTCCGTGGATGAAGCCACCCGCCGCTTAGCGAGGTCGAGCCCGCCGGCAAGGTGCCGGGGGGCGCCCATCAGCCAGCGGCGAGGAAGCGGTCGTGTCCTAGGAGATTAGGTCACGTGGTAGGCCTCTTATGTCCGGCGGTCGCCGATGGTATGGCGCGATGCCCTGCAAATGCTGGGATCGCGCTCCGTCGGCGCGCGCGAACATGGAGGAACTCAGGCGACGAACGAAGTCGTCCAGGCTCTCCATGCGCAGGTCCCTGGAGATGACCTGATTCCGTACGAAGCGTGGTGCTCCGGAGATGGTGCGGAGCGCTAGCGACTGCTGCGCTCGCAGCGACTTGCGGTCTGTCTCTTTGGTTAACGCGAACCACGCTGGGGCCGCATAGGTGAGTCGCGTGCGAACGTACGCCTTGTAGATGCACAGCTTCGTACGGAGAGGCAGGTGAGATGCTAGCATGGGGCGGAGTATGTTCCGCACGGCACGCGTCTGGGCAACTACGTTCTTCACATGGGGCCGCATCGAGAGCGTCTTGTCAATGGTCACACCAAGGTACTTGGCCGTCGGTGACCATTCGACGCTCTCGCCCATGAGAGACACCGGGGGCGGCAGAAGGCGCGCCCGCCCGATGGAAATCGCCTGAGTTTTACCCACGTTGACCTTGAGTCTCCAGTCCTCCAGCCATGAGGGAAGCGCATCCAGTGCTCGCTGCATCTTTACCGATGCGTGCTTGGCGTTCAGCGAGGTGGTGATAAACGCAGCGTCGTCGGCATACAACGCTAAAATAGCTCCGCCAGCGACTGGAATGTCGTCCGTGTATCTGCTATAGCAGACGGGCGACAGGCAGCTTCCCTGGGGCACACCGGCTCGGATGGGGCGCTCTGTGGACAAAGCGTCTTCAACCGCCACTTGAAAACGCCTGTCTTGCAGGAAGGTGGCCACAGTCTTAACTACTCGACGCGGAGTAGTAGACGTGGACAGCTTGTAGACGAGTCCGGTGTGCCAGACGCGATCGAACGCCTTCTCCATATCAAGAAATACTGCAACCGATTGTTCTCGCTTGTTGTAGGCGGTGGCGAGGTGGTGCAGTACTCTCGTCACTTGTAAAGTGGTGGAGTGTTCGGCGCGGAACCCGAACTGTTCGTCGCGTGGCTGAAGGTGGGGCGTAATGTGCAGCAACAGTAGTTTCTCGAAAACTTTCGAGGTCGAGGACAGAAGAGTGATGGGGCGATAGCTCTCAGGCAGCATGATGTTCTTGCCTTGCTTGGGAATCAGGATGACTCGGCCGAGCTTCCACGGGGATGGAAAGTGCCCGGTACGGAGGATTCCATTGAAGAGCCGCGTCAGCGTTGCGATGGCTCGCGGGGGTAGGTGACGCAGCGCTTCGTTGGTGACTCGGTCGGGACCGGGGGCTTTGCGCAGTTTAGTTCGGCGAATCATCCTTTGGACTCGACCAGGGGAGAACACGATGGGATCTTCTGTCGGCGGTATCGGCAATTCTAAGTAGTCCATCACATGTCGCTTGATGGTCTCTACGTGCTGCACATTCGCAGTCGGATTAGGCGTAAACTGCTTCTCCAGGAAGTCTGCGAAAATCTCCGCTCGATCCTCGGCGCGGTAACGTGGGGTTCCGTCACCGGCCATGAGGGGTCTAATCGGAGAGGGCTTCCTGGAGAGCTGGCGGCAAAGGCGGTGCATGCCGGACCAGTCATCGCCGGCTCGCTCGATGGCGGTGTGCCAAGATTCGACTGCTACCGTTTCCAGTGCGTCTGATATCTTGGCTGCCAGGGCGTTCAGCCGCGTCTTCATGGCCGGGCATCGCAGGTTTTGCCATAGTCTACGCAGCTTCCTCTTCTCCTCTAACATCGCTAGTATGTAGGCAGGGAGCTGGGGTTTTCTACGAGTAGTTGCAGCATCGAGTCTGGACTCTCGAAGCGCATTGGACATGACTGCGCTGAGGTCCGTTGCGAGTCGATCGACGTCTGCAGGGCTCTCTACTCTAAAGGACGGCGAGTGTTCGGCCATGTGTTTGGCGAAGATTCTCCAGTCCTGGCGATGCTTTGGAGAAGGCAGCGATGTCGTCAATGGAGTCATTGTCAGCGTCAGGAGGACGGCTTGGTGGTCGGAGATGAGGTGGTCATCCAGGACGTCAAGTGACGGTGCGGCAGCGAGGCCGCGAGCTACTGCTATGTCGATGACGTCCGGAGTGTGGGCTGCACAGTACGGGTAGTGCGTTGGGACCTCTGGTCCTAGCACTTCGTAACCGTGGCGATCTGCATCGTCCAGTAGGCGTCTGCCGTCCGGGCTCACGGTGTTGGAGTTCCATGCCGTATGTTTCGCGTTGAAGTCGCCAGCGAGGATCGTGGGCAGTGGCGAGTCCAGCAAGGTTCGGACATCAGCCACTGCCAGTCGATTTTGCGGCGGCTTGTAAAAGGCGAACACACGGATGGGCTGGCGGTCTATGCAGATTTCTACGCCGAGGGCGTACGACGACTGCAACTGAGGTACTGGCAGCAGTTGGTGGATGAGGTTCCGACGGACCAGGACTGCTAATCCCCTGTAAGCAGTCCCGATCGGCGAGGTGTGGTCCTCCCGGTAGACATAGTATCCGGAAACCTTCAACTTGTCTGCTGGTCTGAGGTGTGTCTCGTTAACCAGGCCGATGTCCACCTGACGCTGGGAGAGCAATGTTTTAAAGAGACGGGCTTTTTGAGCTGAGAGCCCGTCGGCATTCCAAAAAGCGATACGGAGCTCAGCCATAAGAGGCGCAAAGCTCCGCGATACAGCCCAAGATCAGCGGTACTGGGTCACGCTGCTCTTGGATGGCTATCAGCACCTGGTTAAGGGTGCTGATTACTTTGGTTAATCGGGGGTCCAGCGGCATCACTCGCTTCGCCTTCGTCCCCCGTACAGGGGCGGCGACCACGGTGGGCTTGGACGTTTTGCTACGCTGGGTAGGTTGCGGCGCGGCGGGCGGCGCAGAGCGTGGCCTAGAGGTGGATGCTGCAGGCGGTACACTAGGCGGTGCAGTGACTGGGGCTGCAGTGGGTGGCGCGGAAGGCTGTGTAGCTGGTGGCCGCTTTTGTGTGCGTTTGCCACGTTTACGGCGGCGTTTGCCCGTCGGTCCTGGCTGGTTGGCGGCAGCCATGAGCGAGCCAGGTGCATCGACTTCTGTTGCGGGCGCACGGGCATTTGTGGCAGTGCGTGCGACGGTGCCTGCTCGGCGGTTGCGCGTCTCCTTGCGAAAGATGGGACAGTTCGCATTATTAGCCGTGTGGGCGCCGCCACAATTGGCGCACGTTGGTGGTTCCTCGCGCGAACGTTGACACTCCTTCGCCGGGTGGTTCTCACCGCACCGCACACAGGCTATTGGCCGGTGGCAGTTTTGGGAGGAGTGTCTAAATTGCTGGCAGCGATGGCATTGCGCGGGCCCCTTTCTGCCGCGCCAGGCCTCAATAGTGATCCCAGGCATACAGAGCAGTTCGCTCACCTCATAAATGCCTGGGATGAGATCCGGGGTCCGCTGCAATTGCGCGAACATCAAACAGCCCGGCCTGCCTGGACGAGCGGGTATTGCGCGGACGTGCTCTGGGATGAACCCGAGCTCTCGCAGCTCTGTCTCTACTAGTGCCGGTTCTGTGTTAGCCGGCAGGCCGCGGATCGCTACTTTAACGCTTCTTTCAGCGGGCAGCGAGTAGCAAAACCAGGAGATTCCGGTATTGCTCTCCAGCTGCGTAAGATAGCGCTGGATGAGTCGGAACTCCTGGTCCGTCTTTGGTATGAAGCGGACGCCCTTGCCAAATGGACGTCCGTTTGGGGTATGCCCGAGGACTTTCTTTAACTCTCTAAAGTGGGTGGGCCAGTCGGGCAGCGTCTCCACGATAAGCGGGGGGTAGCGGTTGGGCTGTTTGGTAGGGGGCGCGGCGCTTGTGGCGCCGGCAGCAGCAGAGGTGGAGGCATAGGCAGTAGTGTCGGTCGCAGTCGAGGTAGAGTTGGTCGCGGCGGGCGCAACGGCGGCGGAGGAGGTGGAGGGTGTAGGTGCTGGGGATTTTTGAGACGCGGCTATGTTCGCGTATGAGGTGCCGGTGGTCCCGGTTTCCATAGGAGAACCCGGTGACATCATCGGCATATTCAGCGTGGGCGGAGACGAGGATGCTGTGATGGCTTTCTCTTCTACTCTATGTGGAGGGGAGGGAAAGCGTCCCACCGGAATACCCGGTAAAGGGGCGGGGAAGCGCGGAGTGCGCGGCAGTGGTGCCTGTGCGGGGCGCTTCAAAGTGCCCGGATTTGGTGTGGCGGCGCTTACCGAGGCCTGTCGGCGACTCGGTGTGAGCGAGCGAGTAATCGACGATACGGATTCGGTGGATTGGGCCGGCGACAACGTCAGGGGACTCGCCAGGAACGATTCATCGCCGGCACCTGATAGAGGTTCCGGTACCAACGCGGGAAGCCGGCCGGTTGCTGTTGAGCGGGCCACGATTGCAGCCTGGCCGGAAGCGGCAATGGCGTCCAGGCCCATTTCAAGTGCGGCAACCGATCGACTATAGACCCTGCGGCCCAGTGCGCGCGGACGAGTCGCGCGTCGCTGCGGTAGCAGCGGCACGCTCGGCGGCGGCATGATCGCAGGATGTGTTTATTCACATCTGGCCGCAATAAAATTATAACAACTCTTTATGAGTTATCAATTTATTTATTTAATTAATTAATTAATTAATTTTGATTAATCAATTAATTAATTAATTATTTATTGATCAGCGAGCAGAACGCTGAGAACGAGAGACCAAACGACCAAGAACAAACAACCAAACAAAACCCAGTTCTCCCGAGTCCTATTTTCCAAGGTGTCCATTCACTCCCCTCAATGAAGATTGTCCGAAAGTTGTATATGTGCTCTGTAACGAAAAAATTTCGCTAGCGCGATTCAGAGTGAGGTGTCGTACAATATACCTAATGAAGTTTTTCATCTTTTTATTTTACTGCAAATACAAAATAAAAATTAAACAATGGTAATGTAAATTCTAAACAAACTACTACCAAAATACAATTAGAACAAAAATCATTTGACTTGTTTATTTCACCCAGAGGCCAGAGGCGGCTCGTGACAAAATTGTATAGGTGTTCACTTGAAATAAAACAACGAAAATACAATAGCGTTCGGGATGATTTATTACAAAAAAATGAGCACCACATTTTATAAATGTCTATAACACTAAAAATTACAAAGTACAGGCTATTTCAAAACGAATTCAATGACTAGGTATCAATAATTAGTAAATCACCGAATTTGCATTCGCGAGCGTAGGTATCCATAGTGTTTGTCACTGACGGTCACTGACCTCTATAACTTATAGTTATAGAGGTCAGTGGTGTTTGTTGTGTAAACATGTATGTATTTGAGTAGTTAGTAGCATATTATATTCTGAATTTCTGATCCATGCCTATTCACTCAAAACTAATAACACTAATGATTTGTAACAGTAAATTATTTCAATAGGTAGGTATTTGAACATTTCCCAACAAGACGTAAGAATAATTATTCGTAGGTATACAAGATACAATAACAAATCTAATACACTATTTATTATTTTATTATTTACTAGCGGTCCGCCCCGGCTTCGCCCGTGGTACATGTTTACGTTTTCTCTCCATAAGAAGTAATAGCTAGAGAGCTAGCGCAAAGCTACCTGTATGTATTTGACCAGATCTGGATTTTTGTGTGTTGATTCCCCTATACCTACTATACATGAGATGAGGAGTCACTAAGCCCAGAGTGGTGGACGGGGCGCGCGCTTAGGTAAGACAGGTGGAAATTTTTGGCGAACTTTGAAACCATTTGACCACGTCTGCCATTTTGATATTTGAAAATAGATTATTATTACTATCGGAAAATAACAATGGCAGACCATTATCACGCGGATAACATTCTGGCAGACACTTATGAAAGTGCTGAAAAAAATACAATTTTGAAAGTATTTGACCAGATCTGCCATTCATATATTTTATTTATTAGGGTATTAAAAACTTATTTTCGAAACGGCAGACATTTTCATTGCGTACAGACTTCAGCAGACAACAAAACTTTACAGACTTCAGCAGTCAACAAGACTTAGCTTCTACATGGTCAGATGTATATATGTATTACGTTCCCTGACCTTACATCAATGATTTACTTTATTAATGTTTTTATGGTCATTTACATTTAATTTTGAAAACTATGGAATAAAATTTATAAATTTGATGATACAAAACTAAATATACATTTGTAAAGAATCTCAAATATAAAGTTGTGTTGCAAATAACAAATCATCATTTAAATATTTAGTTTATTTCTTTATTTAAGAAACAATTAACAATTACAAAACAACATAAAAAAACACGCATGCATTTATTGAAATGTTCATTCATCATCACTATCGTATGGCGTTGTGTGACTCGTCTTCATAATCCATTGAATCGGATTCTGTAAAAGTAAAACGTAAATTATATAATAAAAGAAATGAGTCATTATAAACTTACCTAGTAAGGCAATGCCTTTGATGTCGCACGATGCCGCCGCGCCGCCAGTGTAGGTACTTCTGCTGCTACATGAAAATATGCTAGGGTTGCAACAAATGGGAAATAAAACAATTGTGATTATTACTATTATGATGTAATCATTTATTCATATTATGTACATTCAAAACAATTGCTATTATTAAATCTGATGTAATTATTTTTTCATAAATATATAATTATTATTAATTACATAATATATTGCACTGTGAAATATTTACGTATCACTTTATTTTTGATGTTCTTAATTGTCTTTTATAAAATTTAAGTGACGCATTCGCATTGGGATCAACAATCCGATAAGAAAAGAATGGAGACAACATATACATAGCTTTGATTTCAATTCTACAGATACAAAATATACAATCTATCTAAAATGATACAACGGATGTTTCCTGCGTTTTCTCGTCAAAATACCGAAACAACGTAATTATTGTATAGTAGTTGGGCGTGAAAGTAAAAAAACAAATGAAAAGTGTTTTCCATATGATTACGCGATTAAGAATAATTTCAACGATACAATTTAGTAACCGAGAATTCAGAGGATTAAAGAAAATACCTGCCTGATCATTTTATCAAACTCTAAAAGAATTATGGTTATTTCGCATCACTCGGTTTATTAGTTTGGTAATAATTATTAAAGGTAGTTACAACCCTAGCCATTGAGTCGAACGGTAGGCAACACAATATCGACTTTGTGCGGGTACATATGGTACATTTCTTCTTGCTGTGAAGCGTAATTATTATTATTAAGATTTTTTAGGCTATTTTGAATCAGCTGTTCTAATTTAATTCTAGAAATTTATTAAAACGTGATTTTTTTAAAAGTATATTATGAGTTTATAAATACCTCAACCAATAGTTATTGTGTCCTATCCTCATTTCTTTATATCTTGGTAGTTAACTAAAGTGTTAAATTTACATAACCTCAACAACAACATTTACACTGCCACTGCACTAAAACTAAACTAACTAGCTCTCTAGCTATAAGAACCATCCTCGTACTTCAAGGGATATAATAAAAAAAGAATTATCGAAATCGGTTCAGCCGTTCTCGAGTTATGCGCTTACCAACACATTTTGCGATTCATTTTTATATATAAGACTAGCGGTCCGCCCCGGCTTCGCCCGTGGTACATGTTTACGTTTTCTCTACATAAGAACCATCCTCGTACTTCAAGGAATATAATAAAAAAAGAATGATCGAAATCGGTTCAGCCGTTCTCGAGTTATGCGCTTACCAACACATTTTGCGATTCATTTTTATATATAAGATAAGATTATGTGAAAATAACCAGGAAGGTATGTTTTTCACCTTTATGAAAACATAGTAACATAATATGGCTGTCGCTACAATAATTATATTTCAATTTTATCTTTTTATACCTAGTAGAACTGGCCGACGAATAAAAAAAATCGTATTAGAATAAATACAATAAATTACGGAACAAAAAAAGGATTGTAACTGAATTAGGTATGTTTGTTTCTGGGCGCACCGTTTTCGACGACGCGACGCGCGACGTAAGCGTATAGGTATAGGTACCTACTTTGCTAAAACAAACTAATAAAATTGTGTGTCTGTCTGAAAATTCGGAAAAGCATATTTTGCAAGTTTGTAATTACTTTGATAGTTTACCGATTTATAATAATTGTAATTGTAATTGTATAATATATAATTTGCAATGTGGTGAAATTTCATAAAAATCACGGGCCAATTTTTTGTTTTGAATCCCACCGAAAATATAATTGCGTTATTAGAATAATTAATTACTATACCTACCCACGATCAATTATTACAATATAGTCTCAAATGCATACTAGAGAAATATTGCAATTTGATTCAATTAAAATGCATAGCATACAAAAATAAATTCACAACACAAGAAATTCCGCGCGCAAATCATAGCGCGTGTCAATGAAATCAAGAATGTTTTATATCAAGCCGACGCGGACGACGACGCGACGCCGAACAAAAGTACCTACGACGGACGACCACGCTTCGAGTTGCCAAACAACATGAGTAATAAATTGTTTACAAAAAAAACAAGTTTTCCATTTTTCTGTATGAGTAGACAGAACTTCAAAACGCCACCTGCTACGGTTTATATTATGAACGATTGTTATAAAAATAAAAGTTATATTTGTTGGTGTAAACTATTTTATTGATCAATAATTTTGGAATTTAAAATTGTCAACATTGATTACAATAAAACGCAGTTTTATTTTATTACACTATTGTTTTTTTTATCAAAACATGTATTTGAAGTACCATATAATATTATGCTGATCCAAGCATTTTCACTCAAAACTTATATCACTAATGATTTGTAAAAGTAAATTATTTCAATATACATTTCATAACCAACATGTAAGAATAATTATTATTATTCCTACCTACAACAACAAACCTAAAACACTATTTACTATGGGAAAATAACCAGGAAGGTGAAAAACATATTATTATTTACGATTTCGACGCACTCGACTTTTAGTAAAATATAGTAGGGAAACATAATATTATGGTTTTGATTTTTGCTACTAGTATAAGAAAACTGCGTGTTCAAACTACTTGTTTGTCTGTCTGAAAATTCGGAAGTACTTTGGTAGTTTACCGATTTATAATAATACTAGCTGGTGCGTTGTGCGCGGGCTGCAAGCAGCCCGCGAGCCCCTTTTGCCCCTGGGTTGAAGCAATAGGGCAGTCATTTGAAAATGCATTCGAATTTTCTGTCCATTTGTTACATTTGCTAACAGCGATTCTACAGTCAGTCGGTAATGCTTATAAATTCCCCATTCAAGTATTTTCCACTCCGGGAGGCTGTCCACCTTCGAGGGAGCGTGGTGCGGAAGCATCCCAGGGCGGAAATCTTCAGTCATTTGAAAATGCATTAAAATTCCCCGTCAATTTGTTATTATCTGCTAACAGCGATTCCACAGTCAATCGGAAGTGCTTATAAATTTCCCATTCAAATATTTTCTATTCCGGGGGGCTGACCACCTTCGAGGGTGCGTGGTGCGCGAGCTGCAAGCAGCTCGCGGCTCATCCCGGGGCAGAAATCTTCAGTCATTTGAAAATGCATTCGAATTTCTTGTCCATTTGTTACATCTGCTAACAGCGATTCTACAGTCAGTCGAAACTGCTTATAAATTACTTATTCAAATATTGGTTAAATTTTTGAAACGTGATCCCGAATTTCATTTATTTGAGGTGTCTAATCAATAGCGGTGACTTTTCATAATAAAGAGAGAAAGACAATAAATGTGTGAAGATGAAACATAAACATATTGAAAACTTCAAGTCTTTTTATTTATTTATTTTTTATATCTTTATTTAATACGAGAGTTTGATCATACTTGATCATGTAACTCTCAAAAATAAAATCAAAGCATAACAAAACAGATTATTCTAACAGTAAAGCATAATAATTATCTACCGTCTACTTAAACCTAAGGATACAATTTTAATTAAGTAATTTTCTTGCTTCATTTGAGGTCGGACAAGCTAAGATCATTTAATACTGCAATATGAATGTTTTCTTGGGTAAGCAAACTCTCTAATAGAACAATCTTAGGTTGTAAGCTTTGACAATTCCATTGAATAACGTTTAATTTTAAATAACAATTTTTATCCATTGCTAAACTTAAATACACTATCTGTAGCGTCGTTTAAAATCAAATTCATTATGCTTTCGGCACTGAAAATATCTAAGTGAAAGGCCATAGGACTACAGTCAAAGGGTGTATCGAATAAGATATCGTTACACTATAAAAATAACTACTTTAAAAAAACCGACTTCAAAAACGAACGTAAAAAATAATTACTGCTATTCACTATATAGGTTTGAAGTCGGTGCCAAGCACTAAGCACTGATTAAACTACGCTATTTTTTGATACAAGAACTACGATTATTTCGATACAAGAACTACCTACTTGCAATTCAATTACATTATACGCAATACAAATAATAATAGTTTAAAAAAACTAAAAAAATAGAAAACCGAACTAAAAAATAGAAAATTTTATCAAATTAGTGTATTGTCATCGGTCCTCAATAAATCTACAAAGTTTGAACGAAATCTGGCCGTTTAAAGTGGATCAAAATCGCGCCCAAAGAAGTCGGTTACAAACAAACAAACATACAGGTGAAGCTAATATAAAGCGTGTAATAATAAAAATTGGCTATTTTCGATACAAAAACTACACTACTCTTGGTGTAAGTCCTACGCTTATAAAGCGTGATCGATTGGCTCATTCACTCAATAAATGTGTGAAGATGTGTATATTATTACGTATTGAAAACTTCAGTCTTTTTAGTAGCTTCGTTTAAAATCAAATTCATAATGCTTTCGGCACTACAAAAAAAGAACCTACTTTTCCGTTTTTGAAGTTGGTTTTTTTAACGTAGTAGATAATAACCTACGTAGTTTTTTTGTTTGAGTGGGAATCGCCCTAAAGTCGCTTTGTTCAAGAGTTTACTTAACACGCTCGTCGCTTCGCTCCTCGCTACCTATTTGAATATTTACGCCGGCCGCTGACGTGACTTGCTCGCTTCGCTCGCTTGGCTAGTGCGGTAGTTCAAAAGTAACCTAACTCGCTCGTCGCTTCGCTCCTCGCTACTTCTTTCAATATTTACGCCGGCCGCTGACGTGACTTGCTCGCTTCGCTCGCTTGGCTAGTGCGGTAGTTCAAAAGGTAACCTAACTGGCTCGTCGCTTCGCTCCTCGCTACTTCTTTAAATATTTACGCCGGCCGCTGACGTGACTTGCTCGCTTCGCTCGCTTGGCTAGTGCAGTAGTTCAAAAGTTAACCTAACTCGCTCGTCGCTTCGCTCCTCGCTACTTCTTTGAATATTTACGCCGGCCGCTGACGTGACTTGCTCGCTTCGCTCGCTTGGCTAGTGCGGTAGTTCAAAAGTTAACCTAACTCGCTCGTCGCTTCGCTCCTCGCTACCTATTTGAATATTTACGCCAGCCGCTGCCGTGATTCGCTCGCTTCGCTCGCTTGGCTCGTGCGATAGTTCAAAAGTTTATAAATATTTTCTACTCCGGGAGGCTGTTGACCTTCGAGGTTGCGCGGTGCGCGGGCAGCAAGCAGCCCGTGGCGCCGTCTTTTGCCGTTGCTATTCAATTACCCTTCCTACTATGGAAATTTCCATACAAAATTTTCGAAAAAAAAAAATTTCGCTTTTTACCAAAAATTTTTATATGCCTGGAAGCGGACCAGGTTTTGAAGCATTTTTTACTTCGGCGACCCCGACCTACCTGCCACCGGTTCAGAGAGCCGTTGAATTTCGTGATGTATGGAAAATGGAAACCAGGGGTCGGAGAGAGATTCTGAGTATGCAGTATTGTAAATATGGCCGATAAGAGCACAAAAGTCAATTTTTAGACCCATCGTAAAGTAACCGGCGCCACCATCTTGCTTTGAAAAATTGGCCATTTTTGAAAAAAAAATGGCGTCCAATTTGAAATATCTCCAATGCCCTGGTAGCGCCCCATCTTCCTGATCATTTTTTAGTTCTACACCCCCCACCTATCTTGCGCCGTTTCGGAGAGCCGTCGAATTTCGCGTTGTATGAAACTCGGAAACCAGCGGTGGAAATTCAATTATGAGTATCCCACCTTAATGTGCGGCTCGATTAAAGCCCCTGTGCCAAGTTTCAGCGCGATCGGCCCAGCGATGGCCGTTTTAGAAATTGTATGGCGGCAGCCATTTTTTCCGCCATTTTGAATTTTTTTCACTATCTGTGGTAATTGCTCGAGGTCTACTCCAAGTTTAGTTCGAGCACCCCAGATGTAGCTGCTACCGTTTGCGCGGGCCGTTGACCGTCTTCGAGAGATGAGGGAAAGTTTAAGATTTCGTATTTTTCTGGATATCCTGGGAGCTGGGCGAGTACGAATGCATCATTGGTGTATTTCTCCGTTGCGCCACCTCGTCTAAATTTACGTTTTTATGTTTGCGCCAAAAATGGAAAAATTCCAAAATCGAGCGTCCCACTATGGCTCCCTGGTAGCGTCCCAGGGTGGTGATCATTTTTAGTTCCGGGACCCCCCACCCAACTCGCACCGTTTCCGCGGGCCGTTGGATTTTACGTTGTATGGAAGTTGGAAACGGGGGCCCGGAGCCACTCGAACGGGGCACCGATCGATTCGCCGGCTCGAACAGAGCACGTGTGCCAAATTTGAGACGTAAGGATTCATAAACGGCGATTTTGGCAAAGTACGGCGGCCATCTTGTTTTCGCGAAAATCCCCATTTTTCCACCACCCCTGGTAATCGCCACCAGTTCCGAGCATTTTTTGTTCAGACACCCCCCCTCCAGGTACCACCGTTTTTGCGCACCTCCAGGGGTCCACTTGGTTTTCGAAGGTGATCGAGATCGCTATATTTTTCCTCTGCTCACTCGGCGCACCTCTACACGATCACGTCGTTATCCCCCCCACTTTCCCCGTAGTTTCCGAGAAAACCGATGTCAGTCAGTGAGTGAGTGGTAGTGTAGCTTTATATATTATAATAATTGTATATATCGTTGTTTAAAAAATATTCAAACACAATAAAATATGATATATGTACTGATTTATCACTGGTTTCAGTGATGAACTGATGAGTCAATTATAGCCACTATACTTTCGTCATACGTGTGTATGATTGATGTGATTTGCAACGTGGTGATATTTCAGAAAAATCACGGGTCAAATTGTCCCACCGAAAATATAACTGCGTTATAAGAATAACTATACCTACGATAAATTATACATAATACAATATAGTCTCAAATGCATACTAGTGAAATATTTTATTTGAATCAATAAAATAAAAAAATAAATAAAAAATAATAATAATACAAAAATAAATTCACAACACAAGAAAATCCGCGCGCAAATCATAGCGCGTGACAATGAAATCAAGAACTTTCGAGCCGACGCGGACGACGAAGGAGCCTAACAAAAGTACCTACAATCATAGGCGGCTCGTGACAAAATTGTATGGCCGTGTTCACTTGAAATAAAACAACGAAAATAGGTACCTACAATAGCGTTAGCAGTACAAAAAAAATGAGCACCACATTATAAATGTCTATTTATACACTAAAAATTATAGAGTATTTCAAAACGAATTCAATTATTATTAATTAGCAATAATTAGAAAATCCCCGAATTTGCATTCGTGATCGTATTCATAGTGTTTGTCTACACTAATATTATAAAGAGGAAAACTTTGTTTGTTTGTTTGATTGTAATGAATAGGCTCATAAACTACTGGACATTTTACCAATGTTTGCAAGTTTGTGATTACTTTGATAGTTTACCGATTTATAATAATTGTATACTTATATCATTGTTTAAAAATATTCAAACACAATATGATATAGGTACTGATTTATCACTGGTTTCAGTGATGAACTGATGAGTCAATGTTAGCCACAATACTAATCACTTTCGTCATACATGTGTATGAACTATGATTGATGTGATTTGCAATGTGGTGAAATTTCATAAAAATCACGGGCCAATTTTTTGTTTTGAATCCCATAGACCGGGAGATACTGACACAAAATTTCGAGTCATTTGTAACAAGGATGGCGGTTCTACAGGGGTCTTAGTACGCAATGACAAAAAGAAAAATGATGGTGTGAACGCTGGTACCGGTGTCTTAGTCGCGTGGGCGTTTGTCGAACTCGTCGGAAAAATAGCGAAAGTCAAACGATTTGTAACACAAAAATTTTAGAATTTACCGATAGCCCATAAAAAAGTAGTAGGCGGTAGTGTCATGCCATACTTTTCCGGTGTGACTTACAGCCCGCCATACCGACGCGAATGTGTTGATTTAAATAAAACAATCATTCAACCATTTGTACCAGGCTAACTTTAGCACAGGTAACTATCGTCGTGCAGCCATTTACGAAAATCGCCATGCCATACTTTTCGGACGATTCCAAATGGTCGCCATACCGCCGAAAATCTGCAAAAAATTTTTATTTCGCCAAACTTTTTGTACCAGTATTGCATTTGG